>NC_081354.1:47209039-47525289 GCF_030684315.1 Stegostoma tigrinum | reverse complement strand
CAAGGACTCAGACTAGAATTATTGGGGAACTGAGAACACAATTGCAATGCAGAATGAGTTCCATTACTTTTGAAAGGAGAAAATTTGGTGTTTATTGGTAATAGGATTTTTTTGGACTTCAACAGAGTTTGTTGTATTTGCCCACTTGATCAACACCCCACCCATCATAACAAAGTGTGTAGCTGGATGAACACAGCAGGCCAAGTAGCATCTCAGGAGCACAAAAGCTGACATTTCGGGCCTAGACCCTTCATCAGAGTTCTGTGATGAAGGGTCTAGGCCCGAAACGTCAGCTTTTGTGCTCCTGAGATGCTGCTTGGCCTGCTGTGTTCATCCAGCTACACACTTTGTTATCTTGGATTCTCCAGCATCTGCAGTTCCCATTATCTCTGACCCGACCCATCATCTTCACTTCCTCCACAAGCAGCATACCATAGCTATAATATATACCACCCATAAGCATCATGACAGCAATTCACTAAGCCATCTTCAACAGAATTTCTCAAGCACATGATCTCTACATACTTTAAGTAAAAGGGCAGCAGATGCATTGAATCACTATCGTCTCTACATTCCCATTCAAATCTCAAACCATTCTGGTTTAGACTACATCACCATTGCTTCATCATTGCTGCCGCCCTAACAGAATGAGGGACAACCCTCATCTCAAAGACTGCAGCAGTTCAAGAAGGAAGATCCCTACCACTTTCTTCAAGAGCAATTTGAAATGGGCAATATATGCTGATTTTGTCACCAATGTCACATCCTGTAAATGAATTAAAAGAAAGGTGTCAGCTTTGATTTCGTGGCAGTACTCTTGCATTTGAGCCAAAAGAAAAATTTAATCCTTGATTAGAGACTTAAGGACATGATTTGAGCTGGCAGTTCTGTAATAGCACCAAAAGAGTACAATGCTTTTTGGATAAAGTGTTAAACTGAAATATCTCCTTCCTACTCAGTAAGCATTAAAGATACCAGACAAAGACTAGGATTTGATATACTGGTTAATATCTATTAACCAATAAGTAAACCAGATTATTTGCTTATTTATGCCACTGGCATTTGACATGTATCTGTGTTGTAACAGTGATTACACTTTAAAAGTACTTTTCTAGCTATAAGTCCCTCAGGATGTACTAAATTTGTAAATAATGTAACTTTTTTTTCTTAAATCTCATTCTTTGTCTCTTATAGACATATTTCATCCATCCAAGGTATAAGTTAGTTTAGTACTCAGTCTTTCATATCACGTTCATTCCTATTTGTCAAGCAGCCACTTCCAATCCAAAAGGACATTAAAAATCCAATGCTAAGACAAAGAAAACAGTAGCTCCATACCAGCTGTAATTTAATATTATCCTCTCATGCAAATCATAGGCTTAATCATGGCAAATCATAAATTTTAGATGTGTGTACATGTGAACGCAGTTTCAGATTTTAATCAAGTGACAGTGAAGAAACACTTACAGAGTTCCACATCATGATGGTGTATGACTGAAAGAAGAACTTGAAAATTGTGGTAATTCCACCCGTATGCTGCCTTTGTTTTTCTTGGTGATAGATGTAACAGGTTTAAAAAGTGTTGAAGGATCTTTGGTGAGTTGTGGCAAATTACATGAAATGTGAAAAACATATTATACTTTTGGATTTGGATCTCACATTAGAAGTAAATAGATGTAGGTTAGTTTTGTGTGGTGATCAGAACTGTGGAGATTTTAGCTATGAGAAAAGATTGCTTAGACAGGATCTATTTTCACAGGAATGCAGGAGGTTGAGGGGTAACCTGACAGAAGTTTATAAGATAGTGAATGGTGCAAATAGAGTGGAAAGTATGAGGCTTTTTTCCCAAATGGAGGAGTCAATTACAAGAGGACATGGGTTCAAGGTTTAGGGGGAGAAGTTTAAAAGAGATGTGTGAGGCCAGTTTTTCCCACAAAGGATAGTGAGTGCCTGGAATGTGCTGCCAGAGGAGGTGGTGGAAGCAGACACAATAAACACAAGAAACACCTGGATGAGTACATAATTAGGAAGAGAATAGAGAGATACGGATTCTGCAAGCGAAGACAGTTTTAGTATGGAAAGGCAAAATATGTCAGCACAGACTTTTGAGGGCCAAAGGGCCTGTTCCTGTGCAGTACTGTTCTTTGTTCTCTTTGTTTTTGTGAAGATTATTTTAAAAGGTCAGAAAGTCATTTGGAACAGTGACTTAAACTAACAGTCCAAGATAACATATGACTGCAGTCAAATGCCTGGGAGAAAGTGCTGTGCTATTCATGGAGAAATTGTTTATTCTTTTGAGTTAATGACAGTCAGAGTATACAGAATAAAGACATTAGTTTTCTTTTGACTTGAATGCAGAAGAACACAAGTGTTTAGTTCTTAAGAGAGAAATGCTTTGAAGAAGCAGATGAATGTGATTGGACCTAGGACACCACCTTCAGGAACTACTGCCGTGATATCATGGGACTGTGATGATTGGCTTCCAATGACCACAACCATCTTCCTTTGTGTAAGAAATGATTTCAACCTATAGGAAGCTTTCCCCCCATTTCAATTTACCTCAATTTCCTCGGGCTGCTTGACAGGACAATCAATCAAATGCTTTTGATGTAAAAGCAAACACTCTGTCTCTTGAATTGGTACTATCAATATTTGGACCAAAACTTGGACCAATGTCTAGAGACCAGTTGTTCTGGCAGAACCAAAACTGAGCACCAATCAGCAAGTTGTTTCTGACTAAATGTCTCTGCATAGTACTGTTAATGACACATTCCATCACTTTGTAGATAAGTCTAAATGGATTGATGGGTGGTAATTTACTAGTACCAGCAAAGCTGTATTCATCGGGAGATGATTTTTTTTGGCAGGTACTGTTATCTATGAGATTATTTAATGTGATTTTTCTAAACAAATAAGTGCTAAGATCTTGTCACAAGAGTAAAAAGAATCAAGACAGGTCTTCTGATCTGTGGCTGCTGAAGTCCATAATAATTTTCATCAGTTATCTCTCACAGCCCAGATCATTCATACAACCTCTGAAGAATTGATAATCTGACAATTGTCTGAAATCAGTTTAGGCTGAATCTTAGGTAATGAAATGTGAGGCTGGATGAACACAGCAGGCCCAGCAGCATCTCAGGAGCACAAAAGCTGATGTTTCGGGCCTAGACCCTTCATCAGAGAGGGGGATGGGGTGAGGGTTCTGGAATAAATAGGGAGAGAGGAGGAGGCGGACCGAAGATGGAGAGAAAAGAAGATAGGTGGAGAGGAGAGTATAGTGGGGAGGTAGGGAGGGGATAGGTCAGTCCAGGGAAGACGGACAAGTCAAGGAGGTGGGATGAGGTTAGTAGGTAGGAGATGGAGGTGCAGCTTGGGGTGGGAGGAAGGGATGGGTGAGAGGAAGAACAGGTTAGGGAGGCTGAGACGGGTTGGACTGGTTGTGGGATGCAGTGGGTGGAAGGGAAGAGCTGGGCTAGTTGTGTAGTGCAGTGGGGGGAGGGGACGAACTGGGCTGGTTTTGGGATGCGGTGGGGGAAGGGGAGATTTTGAAGCTGGTGAAGTCCACATTGATACCATTGGGCTGCAGGGTTCCCAAGCGGAATATGAGTTGCTACTCCTGCAACCTTCGGGTGGCATCATTGTGCACTGCAGGAGGCCCATGATGGACATGTCATCTAAAGAATGGGAGGGGGAGTGGAAATGGTTTGCGACTGGGAGGTGCAGTTGTTTATTGCGAACCGAGCGGAGGTGTTCTGCAAAGTGGTCCCCAAGCCTCCGCTTGGTTTCCCCAATGTAGAGGAAGCCACACCGGGTACAGTGGATGCAGTATACCACATTGGCAGATGTGCAGGCGAACCTCTGCTTAATGTGGAAAGTCATCTTGGGGCCTGGGATAGGGGTGAGGGAGGCGGTGTGGGGGCAAGTGTAGCATTTCCTGCGGTTGCAGGGGAAGGTGCCGGGTGTGGTGGGGTTGGAGGGCAGTGTGGAGCAAACAAGGGAGTCACGGAGAGAGTGGTCTCTCCGGAAAGCAGACAGGGGTGGGGATGGAATAATGTCCCTCAACCCTATCCCAGGCCCCAAGATGACTTTCCACATTAAGTAGAGGTTCACCTGCACATCTGCCAATGTGGTATACTGCATCCACTGTACCCGGTGTGGCATCCTCTACATTGGGGAAACCAAGCGGAGGCTTGGGGACCGCTTTGCAGAACACCTCCGCTCGGTTCGCAATAAACAACTGCACCTCCCCGTCGCAAACCATTTCCACTCCCCCTCCCATTCTTTCGATGACATGTCCATCATGGGCCTCCTGCAGTGCCACAATGTTGCCACCCGAAGGTTGCAGGAACAGCAACTCATATTCCGCTTGGGAACCCTGCAGCCCAATGGTATCAATGTGGACTTCACCAGCTTCAAAATCTCCCCTTCCCCCACTGCATCCCAAAACCAGCCCAGTTTGTCCCCTCCCCCCACTGCACCACACACCCAGCCCAGCTCTTCCCCTCCACCCACTGCATCCCAAAACCTGTCCAACCTGTCTCTGCCTCCCTAACCTGTTCTTCCTCTCACCCATCCCTTCCTCCCACCCCAAGCCGCACCTCTATCTCCTACCTACTAACCTTATCCCACCTCCTTGACCTGTCCGTCTTCCCTGGACTGACCTATCCACTCCCTACCTCCCCACCTATACTCTCCTCTCCACCTATCTTCTTTTCTCTCCATCTTCGGTCCGCCTCCCCCCTCTCCCTATTTATTCCAGAACCCTCACCCCATCCCCCTCTCTGATGAAGGGTCTAGGCCCGAAACGTCAGCTTTTGTGCTCCGGAGATGCTGCTGGGCCTGCTGTGTTCATCCAGCCTCACATTTCATTATCTTGGATTCTCCCGCATCTGCAGTTCCCATTATCACTTAGGCTGAATCTTATGTTTCTTTTCAATAAATGCTGTTTGCATGGGGTTATTTTTAGCATTTTCGGCATGAAGCCCAGCATGATTGCTTGCCTTATCTTACTGAACTCACCTCATTAACTACCCAACCCTCATCTATAGTGTCCCTCATGTCCAATTCTAGCCATGTCTCACCATATGCTATTTCTAGAGCAATTTGCCACTCAGTGGATATCTGCCAAAAGATCAGCATCATTTACGCCTGTGCCAACTTTGAAAGGCCACTGTGCACCTGAACAAACATTGGCAATCCACATTGCACCTTCACAACAATGAAATAGCACAGCAACCACAAATCAATGCTGTTCATGCCTCATAGTTGGCAATGGTTGGCACTCCCTCATACATACAACCCAATTCTATCAGCTTTGTTGCAGTTTAACCCTCAATTTGCCTGCTGTCTCAGATATATACCATCTAAACACTCTAATTGAAACATCACTACTCTGTTCCCAATACCCACTGTGAACCCACACTTTTCATTTTCCAATAGGGAAACATCACATACAGACAAGTGAATGGATATTTTCAAACATGAACTTTTATTTACAGTCAACAAAAATAAACATAAAACCAATAGAGGCTGAAGCTTGCCTTATAATGCAAATAAAATGCTGGCATCTTGCCAATGACAATTCTATATTCCATTATGGTTTGCTGCATCCAGCTCTACTTACTGGATCCAGGGGTCAGTCAGGTTTTGTCTGGCTTGTTAGGTATGGCTGCTACAAGCAGGCAGGTTGGCACTGGGTGAGTAAGCACTAACAGCGCAAGAGAGCAAACTTGAGGTGCAGCCTAGTCCAATCCATGAGCTGGGTGCCTTTCCCTGTGTGCAAAGTGTCCTTTTAATGTTAGTTGCTGGTTGCACCCTTTAGTGTGAGTCTGCACTTCATACGCTGCCTGCAAGTGGATTGGGAAGGTTCCATGATCATCATGAGAAGTAGGCAAGGGTTAGGTGTCAATGTCCATTCATGAAGAATACATGCAACTAGCGCCCATGGATCATGCCCTGAAATGCTGTTTGGTGCGAAAAAATATGGAGGCCCTTGCAATCAGCAATATGCTAAAGCCTGCAGGAATCCACTCTGATTTCCATGTCAAGATTTCTTCACATCTAGCTTGTTTGAGGCATTTGGTAAGATCGGATGCTGAATGTTAATGAAGTAAGTTAATGAAGCATTTATCAAGCTCTCAATCCCTTTAATTGGCAATTTGTGCAGCTTAGTGAGAAACTTGCCTTGCTGCTCAACAAAAGATGGAAGAAGCAGCAAGATGCTGTTGACATCAAGACAAGCTTGCCAGACTTCTTGCTTGAGGGTGCCACAAATCTCATCACAGCACAGTGTTCAGCCCCATATAAGATTCTGCCTGTCAAGTCTGAGTTCTTTTAATTCCTTCAGGGGTTCATGCGTATTGCTGACCATGCCTAATTGACCCTGGACTTCCAAATTTGCTTGACCATTTCACTGAACAATTAAAAGATAACCACATTATTGAGGGTCTTGAGGGCTGTTCAGGTAACGATGGCAGATTTCCTTCCCTCAAGAACATTGGTGAACCAAATGGGTTTTTATTTCAATCGATGGTACTACCATATGTTATATTGATTAATTAGATTTAACGTCCACCAGCTGCCATCTTGGAATTTGAGCCCATGTCCCTGGAACATGAGCCTGGGCCTCTGGATTGCCAGCCCATTGACATTACCTCTATGACACTGCCTCCCATATCTCCTGCCTGTAATCCTTTATTGATTGCAAATGTGAAAATTAAAATTAAAAGTTTATAAATATGTATATTGTTTCACTGTGCATAAGTAATAAAATGGTTAACTGTAACCACATATGCTTTCACCAAGCGTTATTATATTCTATGTGTTGTTTAAGATAATGAGCAAATTTGCATTGCAACAAGTTTGCAAACTTTGCTGAAGATAATTTATAGGTGGCTACGCTTCATTTTTCTTACTTTGTTGTTTGTTTCTGAACTGAGATTGAACAAATTTATGTTACTGTCTAATAGTTTTCTTCATTGCAATTCACACTTCATCTACAAAACTCCCTTTGTTCCAATATCCCCATTTCACTTGCTGACCTAATGTTCTTGGAGCACTAATGTGTTTACAAGCTTCCTCATGTTTCAATCAATCCTCTTTTGGTGTGATTATTAGGCCAAGAACAGAGCCGGTTAAATCAAATTCCTCTTACACTTTAGGCATGTGGAAGGCTACCTTGTAAAAGTGCCTTCAGAGCACAATAATTTGTGTAAATTTCATGCTGATGAAGGAATGCAATACAGCACAGAAAGGAAAATGTGATTTCTTTCTAAGATCTAAGAAATATGTAATTGCTTTTAGTCATGATTAAAAAGGATTTAGCATCAATTGTAAAGGGATCTGTTTGTAATCTTGTTGGATATTAAAAATACTGAACTGTCTGACTTGGCAACGCTTAATCTAGAAGCAGGAAGATAGTTAAGAATGAAGCTGTATATTTAGCAGACACAAAGGAAAGCTCAAACAGGGAAGCTAGAGGGGGAAGGCAATCAGGACAAAGATTCAGACAGAAGGAGAAAGCAGACAGACAGAAAGGTTAATATAAATAGCTCATGAAAGGTGATGAAACAAATTATTCTTTGGGAGGGATCTGACTTACAGTTTTGTTTCAAAAAAGGAGACAAGTCTTGGTGCAAGAGCTGACTAAAAAAGGTACAAAATCTGGACAGCTCTGAGAATAGCTCATGGATGCTAAAGAATTGAATATTTTACCAGAAGTGGCCAAACCATGAGCCATTTGCGGTTGATTATTCAAAAAGGATTGCTGGAAAACCAAACTATTGTCTCCTTTTTTGAAAAAAAACTGAAAGATCTCTTCCTGAGAATAATCTGTCATGACCTGAGGAATAGAGATCTTATAGAAGAGTGCCTTGCGAAGCTAATTATACTTGTGAAACTTGAAGGTGGAAGCTGTTTTTAAATGTTCCTGCTGACCTATCCTCATAAATGAAAAATGACATATTGTAGAACTGTAAAGTCACATTTGTGCAGGGACTGTTGCAAATGCTTCTCATCGCATAAGATATCTCTTAGTTGTAGCAACTGTATATAATGAAATATATATTTTTATTTGAAATACAATTGTCTATTAATATGTACAAATTTGCATTCATTTTTGTCTGTATTAACTTAAAAGCTACAGAAAGTGGAATCTTTATGGCAATTTCTTCTTTGGAGAATCATTCAGTAAATTTGGTTATTTTGTTTTACAGTTTCCTCATGGAGATAATAACAAAGAATCCAAATTGTTAATATGTACAAATAATAATATTGCAAAAGAATTTGTCATTTTGTGACGTTCTCAGTTTTCTTGTTTGTTTAGATCATTAGAATTGTTGTTATATTTTTCCTGCCAAAATTATGAATAAATGATACGTTTTAAGTTGGATAATTGGGGCTCTTTCTGGGGTATGTGGGACCTCTACAAGCAAGATGGTCTTCACCTGAACCAGAGGGGTACCGATATCCTGGGGGGGATATTTGCTAAGGCTGTTCGGGCAGGTTTAAACTAATTCAGCAGGGGGATGAGCACCAAAATTGTAGCTCGACTATAGAAAAGGTTGAGAGTAGGGTGGTCCGAAATAAAGTTTCAGGGAAGCAAGATGGCACCGGCAAGCAAGAAGTTGGTTTGAAGTGTGTCTACTTCAATGCCAGGAGCGTCCGGAATAAGGTGGGTGAACTTGCAGCATGGGTTGGTACCTGGGACTTCGATGTTGTGGCCATTTCGGAGACATGGATAGAGCAGGGACAGGAATGGTTCTTGCAGGTTCCGGGATTTAGATGTTTCAGTAAGAACAGAGAAGATGGTAAAAGGGCTGGAGGTGTGGCATTGTTGGTCAAAGACAGTATTACAGTTGCAGAAAGGATGTTTGGAGACTCGTCAGCTGAGGTAGTATGGGCTGAGGTTAGAAACAGGAAAGGAGAGGTCACACTGTTGAGAGTTTTCTACAGGCCTCCGAATAGTTCCAGAGATGTAGAGGAAAGGGTAGCAAAGATGATTCTCGATAGGAATGAGAGAGACAGGGTAGTTGTCATGGGGGACTTCAACTTTCCAAATATTGGCTGTGAACACTATAGTTCGAGGACTATAGATGGGTCAGTTTTTGTCCAGTGTGTGCAGGAGGGCTTCCTGACACTGTATGTAGATAGGCCAACAAGGGGCGAAGCCACATTAGATTTGGCACTAGGTAATGAGCCTGGCCAGGTGTTAAATTTGGAAGTAGGTGAGCACTTTGGTGATAGCGATCACAATTCTGTTATGTTTACTTTAGTGATGGAAAGGGTTATAGCTGGGGCAAAGGCAATTACGATGAGATTAGGCAAGATTTAGGGAGCATAGGATGGGGGAAGGAACTGCAGGGAATGGGCACATTAGAAATGTGGAGCTTTTTCAAGGAAAAGCTCCTGTGTGTCCTAGATAAGTATGTACCTGTCAGGCAGGGAGGAAGCTGTAGAGTGCGGGAGCCATGGTTTACGAAAGAGATGGAATCTCTGGTCAAGAGGAAGAAGAAGGCTTATGTTAGGATGAGATGTGAAGGCTCAGTTAGGGCACTTGAGGGCTACGAGGTAGCCAGGAAAGACCTAAAGAGAGAGCTCAGAAGAGCCAGGAGGAGACATGAGAAGTTGTTGGTGGATAGGATCAGGGTAAACCCTAAGGCTTTCTATAGGTATTTAAGGAATAAAAGAATGACGAAAGTAAGATTAGGCCCAATCAAGGATAGTAGTGGTAAGTTGTGTGTGGAGTCAGATGAGATAGGGGAAGTGCTAAATGAATATTTTTCGACAGTATTCACTCTAGAAAACGACAATGTTTTTGAGGAGAATCCTGAGATACAGGCTACTAGACCAGGTGGGATTGAGGTTCACAAGGAAGAGGTATTAGAAATCCTTAAGAGGGTGAAGATAGATAAGTCCCCTGGGCCGGATGGGATTTATCCTCAAGTCCTCTGGGAAGCCAGGGAGGAGATTGCCGAGCCTTTGGCATTAATCTTTAACTCGTCATTGTCTACAGGAATAGTGCCAGATGACTGGAGGATAGCAAATGTGGTTCCCCTGTTCAAGAAGGGGAGTAGAGACAACTCTGGTAATTATAGACCAGTGAGCCTTACCTCAGTTGTTGGTAAAGTGTTGGAAAAGGTTCTAAGGGATAGGATTTATAATCATCTAGAAAAGAATAAATTGATTAGGGATGGTCAGCACGGTTTTGTGAAGGGAAGGCCGTGCCTCACAAACCTTATTGATTTCTTTGAGAAGGTGACCAAACAAGTAGATGAGAGTAAACCGGTTGATGTGGTGTATGTGGATTTCAGCAAAGCGTTCGATAAGGTTCCCCGCAATAGGCTATTGTACAAAATGCGGAGGAATGGAATAGTGGGAGATATAGCAGTTTGGATCGGAAATTGGCTTGCTGAAAGAAGACAGAGGGTGGTAGTTGATGGGAAATGTTCATCCTGGAGACCAGTTACTAGTAGTGTACCGCAAGGGTCGGTGTTTGGTCCACTGCTGTTTGTCATTTTTATAAATGACCTGGATGAGGGCGTAGAAGGATGGGTTGGTAAATTTGCAGACGACACTAAGATCGGTGGAGTTGTGGACAGTGATGAACGATGC
Source organism: Stegostoma tigrinum (assembly GCF_030684315.1). Classification (NCBI taxonomy): domain Eukaryota; kingdom Metazoa; phylum Chordata; class Chondrichthyes; order Orectolobiformes; family Stegostomatidae; genus Stegostoma; species Stegostoma tigrinum. The sequence continues at coordinate 47,514,678 of NC_081354.1, read as the reverse complement.
TGTAGGTTGCAGAGAGACATAGATAAGCTGCAGAGCTGGGCTGAGAGTTGGCAAATGGAGTTTAATGCAGACAAGTGTGAGGTGATGCACTTTGGTGGGAGTAACCAGAAGGCAAAGTACAGGGCTAATGGTAAGATTCTTAGTAGTGTAGATGAGCGGAGAGATCTGGGTGTCCATGTACACAGATCCTTGAAAGTTGCCACCCGGGTTGACAGGGCTGTTAAGAAGGCATACAGTGTTTTAGCTTTTATTAATAGAGGGATCGAGTTCCGGAACCAAGAGGTTATGGTGAAGCTGTACAAAACTCTGTGCGGCTGCATTTGGAGTATTGCGTACAGTTCTGGTCACCGCATTATAAGAAGGATGTGGAAGCTTTGGAAAGGGTGCAGAGGAGATTTACTAGGATGTTGCCTGGTATGGAGGGAAGGTCTTACGAGGAAAAGCTGAGGGACTTGAGGCTGTTTTCATTAGAGAGCAGAAGGTTGAGAGGTGACTTAATTGAAACATATAAAATAATCAGAGGGTTAGATAGGGTGGATAGGGAGAGCCTTTTTCCTAGGATGGTGATGGCGAGCACTTGAGGAGTGAAAGATATAGGACAGATGTCAGAGATAGTTTCTTTACTCAGAGAGTAGTAAGGGAATGGAATGCTTTGCCTGCAACAGTAGTAGATTCACCAACTTTAGGTACATTTAAGTCGTCATTGGATAAGCATATGGACGCACATGGAATAGTGTAGGTTGGATGGGCTTGAGATCGGTATGATGGGTCGGCACAACGTCGAGGGCCGAAGGGCCTGTACTGTGCTGTAATGTTCTATGTTAAGTAATCTACATTCTGCACATAAACTATAATCTGAAAATTACCCTGTGGAATACCTTTGTAAACATCTACCCTACTCATCTAAAATTTTTGCTCTATTATTTTATTATCAGATATGTTAACCTATTTGAAATAATTATATTCCCTAAAAAAGCAAGGGTCATATTTATGTTATTTATAAGCATACGTTCAGATGTATGAGTTCTTTGCTACTTAATTTATTGATGATATTAATTGGATAATGTTCTGCCATGATCTTAAATATATGTATAATAAATAATTCCTGACAAATACAAAGGAAGAAAAAGTATTAGTGAAAAAGAAATTGTTATTTCACTGAAATACCTGTCTTAAATAATCCAGATATTGAGAACTTGCAGTGCAGCAATTGACTTGTTATTAGTTACAAACCATAAAAAGTTGGCAAATTTAAAAAGGATTAAACTTGTTGTAGAACCATTTTATTTCCTCATTGTTTGTACCAGAATATCCCATGAATCAAGGGTTGTGGGAGTAGAGGTATTGCTATTGAACCCCAGTTTCTCAGGTTAAGAATACTGGACATAGCAAAGACAGTAGAACATTCCTACTCCTCTAGGCTTCAAAAGAACATTTTTTAAAAGTTCTATCCTTTTGGTGACAGCCAGTCCTTAGACTGCAACATCTGCTATGGATTCTTAATCAGGGAAGTTGTGGATCCCATTCTCCACCCTACAACACCAGTTTGGTAGAGCCCCTAAGCCTTTAGTAAGGAAGACTTGGCAGGATCAATAGAGCTCGGTTTGCCATTGTCATTTTTGACACCAAGGCAAATGCCAGGTGTTCTATCTTGTTTCATTCTCTTTTTTAGTAGATATTGTTGTGCTTAATCTTGACACAGACCACAGGAAGAGTTAGGAATGCTAGTTAGCCCCATGTTCATTTAAACCATCTCAGAGAGAGAATCTGATGAGCTATATAGAATTCTGTATGAAACTCTGTCCAACTCCACCCAATCTCTTCCAACCTCTGTCCAAACTCCATCTGATTTGTGTCCAATACATAGAGAAAACCACTCCCCTTGAGATCCATTTTGATTGTAGGTGCATACATTGTTCACATTTCATTCTTGACCAATAAGCATAAATCCTTCATCCTAGGTCCTTCTCATACCTTATCTACAGGAATCTATTTATACCCTTTACTATAATCACAAGGCTGATACAGGCCTTCAGGCATACAGCGTTCATGCTGACTAAAAGGGTCCTTACAGTTTTAGCTTGTCTGCCACCTGTTGTAACTCTGTTTTTTGTAAAATCTTATTTAATTCCCACTATAATAAAGTTGAGTGGCTTGCCAAACCATTTCAGGGGGCATTTTAAAGTCAGTCACAGTACAATGGGTCTAGAGTCACGTGTATGCCAATTCAGTTAAAGACAGCAGATTTCCTTCCTTAGCCGGTGTAGTGAATCAGATGGATTTTTCAAACTATGGGTAATTATTTCCTTATGACCCTCTCTTCCCATTACCCAAATACTTAACAGGCTTTCCCTTAAATGCATCTATACTATTTACTCCAACTACTTCCAGTGGAAGCATGTTCCACAATCTCATCACCGACTGGTTATAAATGTTCCTTCTGAAGTTTACTTGGTTTGTTGCTGAGTACCTTACATCGATAGACTCCAGTTTTTCTAGTTTTTCCCTTTTGTACAAGTGGCAATATTCACTCTATCACTTCTCTATCAAAACATTCTGCAACTTGAAGACTCTATTAGGTAGCCCCTCAGACTCTTCAAAACAAGAGATCCAGCTTTTTAACTCTGCCGTTACTGATAAGTAGACCTTCATATTTCCTGAATCACCCTTTATTTTGCAGTCTCTCCAGCACCTCTGTATCCCTTCATTAAATAACTGCCAAATTTGCCCTCCTGTTGTCCTTCCTTTCCCTCCTCTTTGCCTCTAACTGTAGCCTGGTGCTGCAGGCCTATCCCATTTTACAACCTCTCAATTTAGTTGTCTGCAGTTGAAAAACAGTGTTGAAAACTTACAATCAGTTGCTCCCAGTAACTTTATTTTATTAAGCCTGAAAGAATCCCATTCTCCTGGCTCTCCTAGTCACAAGTGCCCTTGCCACTATCACTCACTGAGTCACTGACCTCTGTTCACATCCCTTCTGTCCATTCATATTTAGGCTGATGATTCAAACTGTTTACCTTATTTTGGTTATAAGTGGAAGATTTCAAGGGGGTTTCTTAGCAATTGAAAATCTCTAGTTATTTCTGTCCCTGAGTTTTGCCACTGCATTACATATATTATCTATGATTGAAGATTGTCCATTCTTTAACTGAAATATAACACTGGAATATGTCTCATCTTGAATTATGAAAGTAACCATGTTAATTAAGCATTTCATATCTGTGATCTGGGTCTAAATTTGTCTTTTGTGTACTTCTTCACTTAAATTAAAGATGCTAAAATATTAACACCTACTCTTGCACAGCTGAAAGAATCTCTTAGATTACACATTATGCTTCATGGTTGACATTGGATAAAATTATATTTGGTTTTATTTGTAATCTAGGTGCCTTTTTCACAGTGAATGGCAAAAGATGGGAGTCAGATTGAGGTATTCTTACTGCAAAGGCATTAATATGATTTAAAGCCAAACATAAATGTAATATTCTGCTTTTATTGCCAATCTGTAAGGCACTTCTCAGACCAACCATGAAAATGTACCATTGAAAATAGCAGAGATAACAAGGTGTAGAGCTGGATGAACGCAGTAGACCAAGCAGCATCAGAGGAGCAGGAAGGCTGACGTTTCGGTCTAGACCCTTTTTCAGAAATGGGAGTGGGGAAGGGGGTTCTGAAATAAATAGGGAGGGAGGGAGAGGCGGATAGAAGGTGGATAGAGGAGAAGATAGGTGGAGCGAAGACAGACTGGTCAAAAAGGCGGGGATGGAGCCAGTAAAGGTGAGTGTAAGTGAGGAGGTAGTGAGGAGATAGATCAGTCCAGGGAGGACGAACAGGTCAAGGCAGCAGGATGTAGTTAGCAGGTAGGAGTTGGGGGTGGGGCTTGAGGTGGGAGGACGGTATAGGTGCGAGGAAGGACAGGTTAGGGAGGCGGGGACGAGCTGGACTGAAAATAGCAGATATGGTGTTATTTCCATAAAGCACAGAAGACAAAATCACTCAAACCTGGTTCCATAAAATAGCATATTATTATAGAAAAAAATTGTTTAGATAACGTAAATGCCAAGTATTACATATCGATACCTTACTTTTAGAATCTAAATATAAAGACTTTGCAAATCATAATGCTCATAGTGCCTTTGTACAATCATGATAGCAATCTGACAAAATAAATAGTTTATTTAAGCATTGTATACTTAAATTGGCTAAGACAAGATCCCTACTGATTAAAATTGTCACCTCTGTGAATCTGTTGAGGCAAACATTTAGCTCATTATCAATTTTTTAATAGCTTTTCACTTCTCAAATCCATTCCAGAGGTTGAGTATATGCTATTAAATTTCACCTCATAGATATACTGTTATGACATGTAATAACTGCTTGAATATAAAGGGAATTAATAATTTAGAAGGAATTAACAAATTAGACCCATCATTAAAAAAAGAGGCTTCAAACCATTTCGCATAAAACTCAGTCTAAGGTAATGCTCTGTTCTTATGATAAAGAATTACTACATTAATTCTGCAAAGTGAACTTATTGCTCCTATTCATCTCTTAAATCCCTGGAGCATGAGAAGACATGAAGACTGAAAATGATAATGGCAATATTTAAAACATGATGGTTTGAATATTTTTAAGCCATAAACAACTTCACGGTTGAGCTCTTCCCAGTAATTTTGCCATAAACAAGATGAATGTGAATTTTTCCACATATTCGTTGTTTTCAATATCATTTTTAATGGTTCCCTGTAATCAGCAGAAGATGGAGTGTGATAGTCATTTCCGTTTAATATCAAAGACTGACTTGGAACGTTACATGAGTAGTCATGCTCATTTGTGGTATTCTTCGTTGTGTGACCTTTCTCACCTAAGGCAGAATCTGATATAAGAGGCAACATCCTGTTGTGTAATTAATTTCAATGATAACCTTAATTAAACATCAAGATATTTATCTTACTATTTGCTCATTCACTTGATTATTTGTTACTTTTTGTTATATTAAGTAATATTTTTACTCTTTGTAACAACGGCAAGAAAAGACAAAAGTGTACAGGGTATAGATTGAGAATACATTGCTTTATTTTCTGGAGTATTGTTAACAGAATGTTTTAAACCAAGTTTGTACTTTTCATTGAGAATTTAGAATCAATACCTGGTGATAATGAGCTAAAATTGTAAAATGGAGAATCCTTTTAAGTAAATAAAATGTGTTTTGCTGAAAAAAATGCAATTTTGTCAAAACTTTGCACTCATTAGGACAATTTGCTACCATTAAAAGATTACCATTTTAAGAGAAAACCAACATTTGTATTGTATGAGAGGAGAGTGCAGATTAGTTTGCAAGCAGACTATGGAGGGGTTGTCACGGAGAATTCACCAGTTAATGATGTCTGACTGTTAATCTATATTCCCTATAACTTTGCCTGCTGCTGTATGGACTTTCAACCCCTTTGCACCCAGCGACTTCTGGAACTGAAAGTCAATGCATCCGCATATTAATTGAAATGCACAGACTCTCCAAATGGCTGCCCAGTCATGTGGCCATGCAGCTTAGAGGGAACATTTCAGTTAGTTTTAAATTTTAAAACAGGCAGATGGGTTCTGATTGGTCAAGACATTGTTGAAAGAAAGGAACAACAAATTGCTATTTTGTTGAGTTAAAAAAATGCACAGTGAGGGCATGTGTTTTTTTCCTTTCTGCAAAGGACAGGAGTCTGTATTTTAATATGTGTAGCTTCCTGTACATCCAAGTGTGCCACACTACAAATGCAACTAACAATCCTAAGTTATTTAGCAACCTAAGTTTTTGTTCACTCTGGATTGTCCAGCAAATATTGCTTAATTGCAGAATAACATCTAAGGTTGAAGACTGATCAGAGATAATGGGAACTGCAGATGCTGGAGAATCCGAGATAACAAAGTGTGAAGCTGGATGAACACAGCAGGCCAAGCAGCATCTTAGGAGCACAAAAGCTGATGTTTCGGGCCTAAACCCTTCATCAGAGAGGGGGATGGGGAGAAGGTTCTGAAATAAATAGGGTAAGAGGGGGAGGCAGACCGAAGATGGATAGAGGAGAAGATAAGTGGAGAGGAGAGTATAGGTGGGGAGGTGGGGAGGGGCTAGGTCAGTCTGGGGAGGACGGACAGGTCAAGGAGGCGGGATGAGGTTAGTAGGTAGGAAATGGAGGTGTGGCTTGAGGTGGGAGGAGGGGATAGGTGAGAGGAAGAACAGGTTAGGGAGGCGGGGACGAGCTGGACTGGTTTTGGGATACGGTGGGGGGAGGGGACGAGCTCGACTGGTTGTGTGATGCAGTGGGGGAAGGGGAGATTTTGAAGCTTGTGAAGTCCACATTGATACCATTGGGTTGCAGGGTTCCCAAGCGGAATATGAGTTGCAGTTCCTGCAACCTTCGGGTGGCATCATTAAGGCACTGCAGGAAGCCTAGGATGGACATGTCGTCACTGCATCCCAAAACCAGCCCAGCTCAACCCTACCTCCACTGCATCCCAAAACCAGCCCAGTTTATCCCCGCCTCCCTAACTTGTTCTTCCTCTCACCTATCCCGTCCTCCCACCTCAGGCCGCACCTCAATTTCCTACCTACTAACTCTAACCCGCCTCCTTGACCTGTCTGTTCTCCCTGTCTGACCTATCTCCTCCCTCCCCACCCATACTCCTCTATCCATCTTCGGTTTGCCTCCCCCTCTCTCCCTATTTATTTCAGAACCTTCTCCCCATCCCCCTCTCTGATGAAGGGTCTAGGCCCGAAATGTCAGCTTTTGTGCTCCTAAGATGCTGCTTGGCATGCTTTGTTCGTCCAGCTTCACACTTTGTTATCTAAGGTTGAAGATTATGCATTTTGCAAGAATGGTCTCATAAGGTATTGTCAGTACCTTGCTTATAAACAACCAAAGGGGTATCTTGTTTGATAAAATCTACTAGTCTTTGCCTTAAAAAGGTAGTGGTGTTGAGTCCCTCCTTGAACTGCTGCAATCAGATTGATGTGTGGCTTGGAGAAGTTGCAGGTGGTCATTCATCTATGCAGCTACTGCTTCTGTCCTGTTATATAGTAGAGGTCAAGGGTTTGAAATTTACTGCTTAAGGAGACATGGTGAGTTATTGCCCATCTTGTTGATGGTACATACTGCTGTCATTCTGTATCAGTGGTGGAGAGAGTGGATGTTGAAGGCGTTACAAGGAGTGCTAATCAAGCAGGCTGCTTCTTCCTGGATAGTGTTGAATATCTTCAGTCCTTTGTTATTTTTTGCGATGATGAATGGGCTTTGAGGAGTCAGGAAGTGAGTTATTCACCTCAAAACTCTCACCACTAACATTTTCCTGCAGCCACAGTAGAAGGGTGGTCCAGCTCAATTTGTGTGGTCCCTAGAACATTGTTAGTAAGTGATTCAGTGCTGGTCATGTGTTAAATGTCAAGGGGAGATGGTTAGATTCTCTTTTGTTGCAGATTGTCAATACCTAGCCCTTTTATGGCATGAATATACTTACCACGTCGGCCAAAGTCTATGTGTTGTCCAGGTCTTGTTTCATACAGATATAGGCAGCTTTAGTATGTGAAGAATTGTGATTGGTACTCAATATTGTATAGTATCAGCTAACATCTGCATTACTGACTTTATGACCACTATGTTGAGGAACTCCTACAGTGAAGGCCCCAGATTGAGATAGTGACCTCCAACAACCACAAACATCTTCCTTTGTATTAGATATGAATACAACCAGTTTGCTCCTTAATTCTCTGATTTGCTCTCTGATGAAGGGTCTAGGCCCGAAACGTCAGCTTTTGTGCTCCTGAGATGCTGCTTGGCCTGCTGTGTTCATCCAGCCTCACATTTTATTATCTTGCTCCTTAATTCTCATTGGTTTAGGAATTGCTAGGACTCCTTGATGCCATAGTCAGCTAAATGTTGCGCCAATGTCAAGGGCAGTCACTCCCACCTCAACTCCAGAATTCAGTTTTTGTGTCCATGTTTTATCCAAGGCTATAATGCGGTCAGGAGCAAGTGACCCTATCAGAACTCAAACAAAACATCACTAAGTAAGCTATAGTAAGTACTGCTGGATAGCATTGTAGACAATTTATTCCATCTGTTAAAAAAAACCAAAAGAATTGTGGATGCTGTAAATCAGGAACAGAAACAGAAGTTGCTCGAAAACTTCAGCAGGTCTGGCAATTTTCGTGAGGAAACATCAGGTTAACATTTTGAGTGTGGTAACCACTTCCTCAGAACTTAACTGAATTCTGAGGAACGGTCACAGGACCCTAAATGTTAACTCTGCTGAGCCTTTCCAGCAACTTCAGTTTCTATTCCATTTGTTGTTGCTGGCCAGGAGTGTACTGAGAGCGGAATAATTAGCTGGCTTGTATTTTTTGGGGGACAGGACATACCTGGGAAATTTTCCACATTGCTGGGTACCTTCCTGCATTATTATTTCCAGGGAAATATTGACAGATTGAAAGAGAGTGTAAAAACCTGGCAGATGGAATATGATGTGAAAAAATATGATGCTGTGCACTTTGGCAGGAATAATTGAAGAGCTGAACATCATTTAAGTGTGGAAATACGCAGAAAGCTGCAGCACAGAGGGGTTTGTGGGTCCTTGTGCATGAACTAATAAAAGCCTAGAACCAAGCTCAACAGATAATAGGGAAGGGAAACTGACTATTGACCTTTATTTCAAAGCTAATAGATTATGAAAAATATGAAAGTCTTGCTAAAACTATACAAAACAGCACAAATCAAACTATACTTTGTCATACTGCAAACAGTTTTGGCTCCCTAATCTAAGAAATAATATACTGTCATGAGAGGTAACCCAGAGAAGGTTCATGAGGTTGATTCCGGGAATGAAGCAATTTTATTATAAGGAGAGGTTTAGTAGGTGGGCTTGTACTCATTGCACTTGGAAAAATGAGAGGAAAACTTGTGGAGATTTTGAGGGTCCTCAGTAGGACATATACAAAAACATTATTTGTGGGAGAGCCCAGAACCAAAGGGCATATGTCAAAGTAAGGCTCACACATTCAAAGCAGAGATGAACAATTTCTTCTGCCAGCAAGTGTGAATCTATGGAATTCTTTAGCAGAGAGGGCTGTAGGGTCTGGGTCACTAAGTTTATTGAGGACTGAAATAGAAACACTTTTAATCAGTAAAGAAATCAAGGATCATGGAGATGAATCAGGAAAGTGAGGTTAAGATTATCAGATCAGTCATGATATCATTGGATGGCTCAGCCGAATGGCCTACCTCTGCTCCTTTATCTCATGGTAACTGGACTGGAACAGATTAGAAGTGCACAAGTTAGAAGTTGTCAAGGCACTTAACTTTTACATTATTCAATGCCTTTTGTCATTCCTTGATACCATATGGAACCAAATTAGTTAAAGACTGGCCTCCATAATACCAGGTATTTCAGAAGGAAACTGACCTGGATTATCCACTTGAAACTTTAGGATGTCTGTCTTTTGCCACTACTTACCTCGAGGAGCAAGCCTTGATGGCAATGTATAGCTGATCACAACACGACTGGATTTGCACCCTGAGGTGTGGAGTCACATTAGGGATCCCAAGGTTAGAGATGGGGGGCGTCTGCTGGGGAACCAACAATGATGTGCTGATGCAGTGACAGTCTAACTAAAAATGTGTCCAGATACTTTATTACTGTATTAATATTCATTTCAGTGGCAAGCACTGCTGCATTTGCTTCACCTTCTTTGTTAGGCTGCTAATCTGCTGACACTATCACCATGTTTGTATTATCTTGGCTTAACTCAATGCAAAATCAGTCAAAAGTCAGCACTGGATTTGGTGCGTTATTGAGAGACACTTCTTACCTGTGTTCCTAGTTAATTTTGGAGTCAAGCTCTGGCCACCAAAAATAACTTCTGGATATCTCCTTCATTCTGACAATGTCACGCTGACCTTCATAATGCGATTTATTATATTTTTCATTTTCTGTGCTAGAATGATGATTCTCATTTCCTGTAGGCGATATCCTATTTGTACAGTTAAGTTCTAGCTTCCATGTGACATATGGCTTCAATTCTGGAGTTGTACCTGTTGTGTAATAGCTTGAGAATAGTTGGAAGATTTGGGATAAATCTGCCATTTAGCATAATTTAGTAAGTCTGAAACTGATCATTGTTCATTTTTTGCTCAAATGTGGCTTTTACTTTTGAGGGTGACTTATATAGTCCCTTAGTATCAATGGCATGGCTTAAATATTCAATGGAAGATTTTTAAAAAATCACAATTATCTTTCTTTGCTCTTAGACCATCATATTCAAGTCTCTGCAGAGTAGCATCTAAATTATAGAAATGCGTGTTCTTGGAACCCTTTGTGACTAAAATATTGTTTAGGTAACACTGGACTCCTTCCAATTCACTTAAATCTGATCCATGGCATCTTGGAATAAGAAAGATGCAGATGTGATTCCAAATGGAAGTCTCTTGTATTTGAATAGTCCCATATGTTTATCTGAGAAGGTTAGTACCTTAGAAATAGCCATAGAAATAGAAACAGCCAATATTGACCTCCTTTGCAGTGAAAATACACATTTTTGTCTGTTGCTGCTATGTCTGATTGTGTGCTACCTTATCCAGTAAACAAAAGTATTTTGGTAGTGAAATACATTTGGCTGATGTTAAATAGTACGTGCAATCTATAAGACTCGACTGTGTGACTTGCTTAAGTGTTGACGCATTCATTTGCTTTGGCTGCTCTTATGATATCACTAAATCTCTTGCGACACAGCATGCAGGTCCTCAGGGTTAGAATGCTGACATTACCTATGATGGTGATATGCTCCTACTGCCTTCTTAGTATCTTCTTGGATTTTTAGAAAAAAAAGTTGGCCCATTGTGGCAATACAACAAAAGATCTTTACGCCCAAAATAGCTACAATAATAAACTTTATCAACCCAAGCATGAAATGACGTCTTAGCTATTCTTGATCTACTTTTGTAAATTCCTTTCCAGCTGGATTTCTTGGTATGAAAAATGCATGCTATACATAGATGTACCATAGAAAGCATCCTATCTGTATGCATCACAGTGTCGTATGGCAACTGCCCTTTCCAAGACCACAAGAAACTACAGAGTTGTGAACACAGCCCAATCCATCGTACAAACCAGCCTTCCATCCATTAACTCTATCTATTCTTCCAGCTACCTCAGAAAAGCAACGAACATAATCAAAGACCCCTCCCACCCCAGTCATACTGTCTTACACCCTTTCCATCAGGTAGAAGATATCGAAGTTTGAATACACAAACAGATTCAAGAGCAGTTTCTTGCCCACTGTTGTCAGACTTTTGAATATATCTCTCAAATGTTAATGTTGATCTCTCTCTGCACTTTCTCTGCAGCTGCAACACTGTATTCTGCACTCTGTTCTGCTACCTGATGCACTTTGTATGGTACGAACTGTCTGCAGAACGTGCAAAACACACTTTTCATTGTATCTCAGAATGTGTGACAACAATAGATCAAATCAAATAAACTTTGCCTTTCTGCTGTTTACTCTCTCCTGACACATACCTTCAATCTCTGAAAGACAAATCTTTCAACTCTGAGCAAATATTAGCTGTGTGATTTTAGACTCAAGGAATCTAACTTCATGCCATTTGTTCAAATGCTGTTTGAAAATAAAATGATTGTGTGGTAATGTTGTAGTACATTTTAACAAGATGGCAAAAAAAATCACATAACAATAGAATGATATGTTTGCTAAAAATTAGCAAAGTGCCAAATATCAATTAGTTGTGGGTTATGGGCATCTAAACTAACATGAACCGCATCCAATTATTTCAATCATTCTTTCGTGAAGCTTATTTGAAGTATATGTGTCCATTTTATTGACTTCTAATCAATAATTAATTTATCTTGATGCCACTCCCCAGTAAACGACTCCCACAGTAAGAAGGGTCCAGTCAGAGTCCAGTTGCTCCTGTGATTAATCCCTCTTTTTAAGCATTTTTTTGTGCACAGAAGCTAGAATTCTGTGAGAATGTAAAATTCAGGACATGCTCAGTTCCAAGGGGATGTTCTATCTGACTGGTCCAAAAGAAATCAATTGCATCCGCATCTGATTCAAAATAGCGGTGAGTTATTTGCAAAATTTTCAATTGTTTTCTCAGGACAATTCAAGAGTACTGAAAAGAAGTTGAAAGGTTACAGGCAGTAGAGAAAGAAACTGAGACAGAAGCATATTCCTCTGTTTAACAGGGCTGTAAACTGTGATGCTAAAGGCAATTAAAATACACAGGTTCTGTACAGTTAGGGCTCAGAGAAGTTCTGGAGCAACTGAATAACCATATAATGAGGTTTCAAGGAAATACAAGGACCTGGGAAGGACTTGAAAGAAGCTCGAGCATGATTCACAGTTCAGTACAGTAGAGAGTGGAGATTGAAAACCTACACGCAGTATTTTCTTGATACAACTGAGCAAACTTGGAGCTCAGAAAACAAAGCAAGAGTGGTTCTAGATTGATGAACTTAGCTGTTGGCAAAAATGGAAGTTGTGCTTCTGATTAAGAATTGCAGTGCAGTCTCTGTAGTGCAAAGATATGTAGTCCCAGAAAAGGAAGGTAATCAATCAGAATGGGAGCAAACATTGAAACAATAACAGAATGACTATTGAGGCTTTCAACTTTTGTTTTTAAGTCAACCTGTTCAGGGTTGTTATAACACATCTCTGGAGCAGGTGGGACTTAAACACAGTTCTCCTGGCTCAGGGGTAGGGGCATGATCACTGTGCCACAAGAGCCCTTCAAGGCCAGATCCACAAAATTGACAAATTGAAATCACCTGTGGAGTTTAATGAGATCTGATGAGCCACTGCATCATTAATGTGCAAGGGGAATTGCTGAGAAATCCACCAGATCAGTCTCAATCATATGTACTATTTGATGTGCGCTGTGACGTACTCGATCATTGTCTATTATCTACATGTTCACGTTAATTCAGAGTGTTAGAAAATAAATTATACTTGTGTTATAAGTTATAGTTAGGTTTATTGTTGTTTGTTCAAAACCATTAAATCTTATTGATTTATTCATTAGTTCCGGGTTCTCGCACTTTGTCTACTTTTAAAAAAAGTTAGTAGTCCCTAGCTAGGTCATGACAGTCTCTTCTGGGACTGTATCATAGTTGAGAGTTTCTCTGTGTATATGCACATTTGCCTTTCAAGATCCCACACAAGTATGTTTTAAAAAGGAAACTATATAGCTGCCCTGTATTGACCAGATAATACAATTGCTTGAAGCTCAGACAATCCACAGCCGTTACAGTGTCCTCTAGACAAAACCAAAAAGTTACGGTAACAGGCAGAACTTGATTCTGCTAGAGGAGGGGTAGGGCTGTCCTGATGTTTTGCACGCAGAGACAATGGAGAAACCAAGGACACATTACTTACACAGAACTCGTGAGCCTCTGCAATTGGGCAGCCCACCTGGAGATCTAACTGAAACAAATTTTACAAGGCCTTCTAATCTTAAGAAGCACGAGTCTGAGGAAGTCTCTATCATTATCCCAAGACACCTCCACTGGTCTTTTCATAATTTAACAAATGGCAGACATGCTGGTGTGGCCATAATACCATGAGCGCCTGTCAATGGCAAGGAAATTAGGGAACCTCACTTACCCCTGGACGTTTTCCAGATTCAAAAGGTTATTTGAGTATGATACAATATCATTGCCAAGTTCACAATTTCTCAGATTTTCAGGTGTTAGTCCCCTGTATCTTCCTCTGTTGTCTCCCATCTCTTTCCCATATAAGCTATCTTTGATTTAAGCATCTAATTTAGAAAAGTCCCTCCTCTCCTACTGAACAGATATTTCAAAATCTTATCATTTTTTAAACTAATGAATATTAAGTTTGACCTACAATGAAATACTCATTGTTTGATTTAACAGTTCAGCTGCATAATACAGGTCAAGTACAGGTGGAGATTATGCAGTGAGTGGCAGAACTCTTAACAGGATTGATTTGCAGAGAGATCTGGGTGTGCAGGTCCACATTTCACTGAAGATAGCAGTGCAGGTAGATAAGGTAGTAGAAGAGCACTATAGCATGCTTGCCTTCATTGGAAGGGGATTTGAGTATAAGGATAGACAAGTTATGTTGCAGCTTTATAGAACTTTAGTTAAGCCAAACTTGGAACATTGCTTTTATTTATTTGACCTGTTGTTTTATGTCTAGCTGTTCCATGATAGTTGTTCCATTATTTCGGTTGCTCGTAACATCTTGACTTTAACCAGTTTGATTCTTTCTGTCATTTGCAGAAGGTTCAGATCAAAGCATGCATTCATGCCGAGTGAGAAAACTTGATTATGAAGTACATATAAATTAAATACTATCTGACGTTGCTTGTGTTGCAGAGTTGCTTGTATCATACCCTTAAATTTAAATTCTCCACCTCCTGCACCATGTAGTTGCATTGCTGGATGCTAAATTTTTCAACTATGGCACATTACCTAATAACGTAGTGATACCCACCCCTGTGTCAAGTGTAAAATTACTGAGCTATGCAATGACATAAATATCTTCATACCATAAAACAGGTTTGTATAACTGTTTCCCTCATGAATGCCATCCTTGGATTTCTTCCAAAGCAGACTGTTCTACCTAATCAAATTGTCTTTTATAGTATCCAGGAGAATTAATAGACTTTTTTAAAAATTCATTCACAGCATTAGGCATTACTTGCTAAGCCACCATTTACTGCACAATCTTAATTGCGCTGGGGAAGGGACTGGTGAACTGTCTTCTTGAACTGCTGCAGTCCTTGGAGTGTAAGGACACTCACGGTGCTGGTTGGAAGAGAGTTCCACAATGTTCAGAAATTCCATGATTCATTGACAGTGTTATTTAGTTACAAGTGAGGAAATATGTATGGCTTGGAAAAGAACACAAAGGCAGTAGAGTTTTCATGCATCTGCTGTCCTTGTCTTTCAATGTGGTAGAGATTGTGGGTTTGAAAAAGTGCTGCCTGAGTAGCCTTAGTGACTTAATGCAGTGCGTCTTGAAGATGGAATACACTGCTGCAACTGTGCATCAATGAGAAAGGGAATAAATGTTGAAGGATTTGTTGCCAATTCAGCAGGCAGCTTTGTCCTGAATGAAGTTCAGCTTCTTGAGTACAGGAAGGTAACTGGATGGTATTCTATTACACTTCTGACTTGTGCCTTAAAATGGTAGAGAAGCATTAGGGAGATAGAAGATGAGTTACTTGCTGCAGAGATTCAAGCCCCTGACCTGTTGTTATAGCCACAGGACTTATTGCCAGGTCCCTTTCAGTTTCTGGTTAATGATAACCCCCAGATGTAGATTGTTGGGGATTCAGTGATGATAATGCCATTGAACATCAAAGGTTAGATTCTCTTTAAATGGAAATGGTTATAGCCTGGGATGTCTGTACCACATAAGTTACTTCCTTTACTTTCTTTAAAACCTTTTAATTTTGTGGTAGAGCAGTGCTCATGCAGCTGTTGCTGTGTATTGCTGTACTGAATAATTTGTACTGACAAAATGCCCTTTTGTAAATAAAATGGCAGATTCCACCATTTTCACAGCTTCTCACGATGAACCCCATCGCCTGCGGATTTACCTGCTCTTTGTGGCTCTATAAGCTGAATCCTCTTGGCTTTAATAGGTTAGACAATTCCTGCTTTTACCAAGAATCCGTGTTGCTTGACAGGTATTTTCTGGATGACTCCTACTTTGCGTGATTTAAATAAATGCTTCTTGCCATTACTAGGGTTTAAGTAATAGATTTCCTGCTTTTTCTGCAGTGTCAATAGTCTCCTAGCTTTCTTCTTGTGTTAGAATTTGTCTGTCCAGGTTTCTGATCTGCCATGTTATTGCATTAATTCTGGCTATGCAACATTCCCAGATCTGTGACCTAATTTTAAATTATTTCTGTGACCCTTAATTTTCCTTTTGTAGCTTTGCTTCATGCCCATCCACTCTAGCATTGATACTCAATCTGAGCTATAAGTACTTCACCTACTTTTATCTTTCCTAGCATCTAAACAGCGCTTTTGTTTTAAAGATTTGCCCTTGCCTACCAGAGATTTCAACATTATTAACAACACCTCCAACATTTGTTTGCCCTCCTACTGAGCTTCACCTCAGGAGTGTTCCTGCACATAATCAGCACCCAATACAATCTGAACAGCCAGTGTTTCAATATCATTGAGATTCTAGCTCGCTATGGTACATTTCTTACCAGGCCTGAAATGCTTTCTACCCTGACTGTAGATCTTGCCTCGTAGAATCTTGCCATAAAATTTTCTTCTACTGGGTTCTTGAATGTTCAACTCTTCTAGTCGCTGACTGTCTGCTCAAGCAGCCAACTTAATAATGTCAGAAGAATCTTCAGATCTCAACAGCTGTCTGAATTTTGTTCGCTGCCAGTAAATAGAGGCTCTACCACTTGACACTATGTTGTAAGATTAATGCTCACCACTCTTCATTGTAGTTTATTTGCTCCTTTTCCCACTAGAGATCTACAAGCAAGAGAAACCATTTGATTATCAATTCAGAAGAGGTTCTTAAATGAGATATAGTTCATACCATGATAGCACTAGTACAATTAACATTGTTTTGATAGACATGAGGGAGTGCTCAAAATTAAGTCTTACTTCTCCAGGATCTAAGGCTGTTCTATTGACAAGTCCATTTGAAATTATCATTTTAGGCAATGATTAAAATACTTCTCAATACAAATGCACTCTCCACCTTTGCATCCCCTGTACCAAGGCCTTCAGGGCTACATCATTATTTACAGGGCAGATGATGGCTTAGTGGTATTATCACTAGGCTATTAATCCTGAAAGTCAGATAATGATGATAGAACATAGAACAGTACAGCACAGTACAGGCCCTTTGGCCCACGATGTTGTGCTGAGCTATTATCCTACTAAGATCAATCTACCCTGCATTTCCTACATTATACTATCCTCCATGTGCCTATCTAAGAGTTGCATAAAATTCTCTAAAGTATCTGACTCCACTACCACTGCCGGCAATGCATTCCATATGCCCACCACTCTCTGAATGAAGAACCTACCTCTGACATCTCCTCTATACGTTCCTCCAATCACCTTAAAATTATGCCCCCTTGTAATAGTTATTTCCGCCCTGGGAAAAAGGCCTCTGACTTTCCACTCTATCTATGCCCCTCAGCATCTTGTAAACCGCTATCAAGTCACCTCTCATTCTTCTTCACTCCAATGAAAAAAACCCTAGCTCCCTCAACCTTTCCTCATAAGACATGCCCTCAGTCCAGGCAGCATCCTGGTAAATCTCCTCTGCACCCTCTCTAAAGCTTCCACGTCTATCCTGTAATGAGGTGACCAGAACTGAGCACAATAGACCAAGTGTGGTCTAACCACAGTTTTATGGAGCTGCAGCATACCTTCACGACTCTTAAACTTAATTCCCCTGCCAATGAAAGCCAACACACCGTATGCCTTCTTGACAACCCCATCAACTTGGATCGCAACTTTGAGGGATCTATGGACCTAGACCCCAGGATCCCTCTGTACCTCCACACTGCCAAGAATCCTGCCATTAACCCTGTATTCTGCATTCAAATTTGACCTTCCAAAGTGAATCACTTCACACTTTTCTGGGTTGAATTCTACCTGCCACTGCTTTGCCCAGCTGTGCATCCTGTCAATGTTCTGTTGCAACCTACAACAGCCCTCCATGCTGTACACAACTCCACCAACATTTGTGTCATCTGCAAAGTTACTAACCCACCCTTCCACTTCCTCATCCAAGTCATTTATAATGATCACAAATAGCAGATGTCCCAGAACAGATTCCCACAGCGCGCCATTGGTCACCAAGCTCCAGGCTAAATACTTTCCATTTACTAACACCCTCTGTCTTCTATTGTCAACCTGTTTTGTGTCCAGACAGCCAGATTTCCCTGAATCCCATGCCTCCTTATTTTCTGAAGGAGCCTACTGTGTGGAAGCTTATCAAATGCCTTGCTAAAATCTATATACACCACATCCACTACTCTACCTTCATCGATGTATTTTGTCACATCCTCAAAGAATTCAATAAGGCTTATGTGGCATGACCTACTCTCACAAAGCCATGCTGACTATTTATAATCAAACTGTGCTTTTCCAAATAATCATAAATACTATCTCTCAGAATCCTCTCCAATAATTTGCCCACTACAGGAGTAAGACTGACTGACTGGTCTGTAATTTCCAGGATTAACCCTCTTGCCTTTCTTGAACAAGGGAATGATAATTGCTACCCTTTAATCTTCTGGCACTACTCCAGTGGACAGTCAGGATGCAAAGATCATTTCCAAAGAGGCAGCAATCTCTTCCCTCACTTCCCTTAGTAACCCTGGGTATATACTGTCTGGCTCAAGGGACTTATCTATCCTCATGTTTTGCAAAGTTCCTAGTACATCCTCCTTCCTAACAACAACCTGTTCCAGAATATCTGCCTATTTCATGCTGTCCTCACAAATGTCAAGGTCCCTCTCACTGGTGAATACTGAAGCAAAGTATTCATTAATGACCTCCTGCCTCCTCTGATTCTGCACACAAGATCCCTCCACAATCCCTAATTGGCCCTACCCTCATTCTGGCCATCCCCTTGTTCCTCACATAAGTGTAGAGAAAGCCTTGGGAATTTCCTTGATCTTACCCGCCAAGGTTTTCTCATATCCCCTTCTGGCTCTCTTAAGTCCATTCTTCAGTGCCTTCCTGGCTACCTTGTAGACCTCTAGAGCCCTGTCCAATCCTTGCATCCTTAACCTTAAGTAAGCTTCCTTCTTCCTCTTGACTAGATGTTCAACATGTTTTGTCATCCAAGGTTCCTTCACCTTACCATCCTTTCCTTGCCTCAGTGGGACAAACCTATCCAGTACCTGTAGCAACTGCTCCCTCAACAACCTTCACATTTCTATCGTGCGTTTCCCTGAAAACATCTGGTCCCAGTTGGTGCTCCGTAGTTCTTGCCTAACAGCATTGTAATTCCCTCTCTCCCAATTAAACACTTTCCCATACCGTCTGCTGCTATCCCTCTCCCTGACTATTGTAAAGGTCAGGGGAGTTGTGATCACTATCACCGAAATGCTCTCCCACTGAGAGATCTGACCCCTGACCTGGTTCATTGCTAAGCACCAGATCTAGTATGGCCTCCCCTCTAGTCAGGCTATCTACATATTGAGTTAGAAATCCTTCCTGGACACACCTGACAAAATCTGTTCCATCCAAATTATTTGTACTTAGGAGGTTCCAGTCTATATTAGGGAAGTTGAAGTCTCCCATGACAACAACCCTATTACATTTGCACCTTTCCAAAATCTGTCTCCCATTCTGTTCCTCAGTGTCTCTGTTGCTACTGGGGGGGATCTATAGAAAACTCCCAATAAAGTGACTGCTCCTTTCTGGCTTCTGACTTCCACCCATACTGACTCAGTCAAGAAACCCTCCTCTATGACCTCCCTTCCTGCAGCTGTGATACCATCCCTGATTAGCAATGCCACTCCTCCGCCTCTTTTACTTCCCTCCCTATTTCTTTTGAAACATCTATACCCTGAAACATCCAACGATCATTCCTGCTCCTGTGTTATCCAAGTCTCCATAATGGCCACAACATCATAATTCCAAGTACTGATCCATGTTTGTCACCCTTATTCCTGACACTTTTTGCATTGAAGTAGACACCCTCAACCCATCACACTGACTGCCAGTTTGCCCCGTTAACTACTTATCCTTACTCATAGACTGTCTGCTTGCTCTATCTGTCTGTACACTGGCTACCCCATCCTCTGAACTGTCACTCTGGTTCCCATATCCCTGCCAAACTAGTTTAAACCCTCCCGAAGAGCTGTAGCAAACCTCCTGCCCAGGATATTGGTGCCCCTCCAGTTCAGGTGCAACCCATCCTTCCTGTACAGGTCCCACCTTCCCCAGAAGTTATCCCAATGATCCACAAACCTGAAGCCCTCCCTCCTACACCAGCTCTCTAGCTATGTGTTCAGCTGCACTGTCTCTCTGTTTCTAGCCTCACTAGCCCATGGCACCTGTAGATTACTACTCTACTCGTCCTGGCTTCCAGCTTCCATCCTAACTTCCTATAATCACTTTTCAGGTCCTCATCCCATTCCTAGCTATGTCATTGGTACTGATGTGGACCACGACTTCTGACTGCTCTCCCTCCCCTATAAGAATCCTGAAGACTCTATCTGAGATATCCCTGACCCTGGCGCCCGGGAGGCAATATACCATCCGGGAGTCTTGCTCAGTACCGCAGAATCTCCTGTCTGTTCCCCTAACCAGTGAATCTCCTTTCACTATCGCTCTCCTATTCTTCCTCCTTCGCCTCTGTGCCACCATGCCGGGCTCAGTGCCAGAGATCTGGGTATTATGGCTTTCCCCTGGTAGGTTGCACCCCCCCCCCCAACACCCCACCCCCACCCCCACCCAACAGATTCCAAAGCAGTATACTTATTATTGAAGGGAACGGCCACAGGATCCCTGCACTGTCTGCCTATTCCCTTTACTCCTGCTTACAGTCACCCAGCTACTTTGTCCTGCACCTTGGATGTGACCACCTCCTTATAAACACTCTCTAACACTCTCTCAGCCTCCTGAATGATTCAGAGTTCATCCAGCTCGAGCCTCCAGCTCCCTAATGTGATCTGTGAAAGCTGGATTTGGGTGCACTTCTCGCAGGTGAAGTCAGAATGGACACCAGTGGTGACTCTTACCTCCCACATCCTACAAGAACAGCGTGCAATTGCCCTAGCTTCCATTCCCTCTACTCTAGACTTCCAGAAGAATAAAGGAAAAGAACCTTACCTTACTGACCAATACCCAAATATATTAGTTCACTTCCTGGCTGCTGCTTCACGATGTAAGTTTTTATAAAGAAAAGCTTACCTTCCTGGCTGCCCCCTGGCTTGCGCTCTCACCACTCCCGATGCTGAAAGCAAGAAGCCAGGGGCCTGGCTGGGTTCTGGGGACCTAGGTTCAAGTCCCACTATGGCAGATGGCAAATGAATTCAATAAAAAATAAGATGGAATTAAGAATCTACTGATGATCATGAAACCATTGACAATTGTCAGGAAAAACCTATTCAGTTCACTATCATTCAGGGAAGGAAATCTGCCATCTTCACCTGGTTTGGCCTTTATGTGACTCTAGACTTACTTTAAATGTCCTATGAAATGGCCTAGGAAGCCACTCAGTTGTATCAATTGTTACAAAGTCTCAAAGAAATGAAACCTGATAGATCACCTGGCATTAATCAAGGCACCTGGAAACCAGAAACACCTTGTCAACCCTGAAAAATCCCGAACAATACTGTGGATTAACTCAAAGCGTGTGGACTGCAACGGTTCAAGAAGGCAGCTTACCACCAACTTCTCAAGAGTAACTTGGGACAGGCAATAAATGCTGGCCAGCCAGCAATGCTCACATCTCATAAATGAATTAAAAAAAAAGAAAATCCAGAGTTCTTTCAGCTCAGAAACTCCTTCCAGCAGCATCCATGACCTTCTCCAGTTAGGGTGCATGTCCTCTTTAAGGTGCAAGCTAGCTTTCAGTGCTGGTAGGCCTAGACCCCTTTACTGAGGGCACACAGCCACTTAGTGCATTTCACACTAGTTGCTCACTACATTTATAGAACATAGAACATAGAACATAGAACAGTACAGCACAGAACAGGCCCTTCAGCCCACAATGTTGTGCCGACCATTGATCCTCATGTATGCACTCTCAAATTTCTGTGACCATATGCATGTCCAGCAGTCTCTTAAATGACCCCAATGACCTTGCTTCCACAACTGCTGCTGGCAACGCATTCCATGCTCTCACAACTCTCTGTGTAAAGAACCCACCTCTGACATCCCCTCTATACTTTCCTCCAACCAGCTTAAAACTATGACACCTCGTGCTAGCCATTTCTGCCCTGGGAAATAGTCTCTGGCTATCAACTCTATCTATGCCTCTCATTATCTTGTATACCTCAATTAGGTCCCCTCTTCTCCTCCTTTTCTCCAATGAAAAGAGACCGAGCTCAGTCAACCTCTCTTCATAAGATAAGCCCTCCAGTCCAGGCAGCATCCTAGTAAACCTCCTCTGAACCCTCTCCAAAGCATCCACATCTTTCCTATAATAGGGCGACCAGAACTGGACGCAGTATTCCAAGTGCAGTCTAACCAAAGTTTTATAGAGCTGCAACAAGATCTCACGACTCTTAAACTCAATCCCCCTGTTAATGAAAGCCAAAACACCATATGCTTTCTTAACAACCCTGTCCACTTGGGTGGCCATTTTAAGGGATCTATATATCTGCACACCAAGATCCTCTGTTCCTCCACACTGCCAAGAATCCTATCCTTAATCCTGTACTCAGCTTTCAAATTCGACCTTCCAAAATGCATCACCTCGCATTTATCCAGGTTGAACTCCATCTGCCACCTCTCAGCCCATCTCTGCATCCTGTCAATGTCCCACTGCAGCCTACAACAGCCCTCTATACTGTCAACGACACCTCCAACCTTTGTGTTGTCTGCAAACTTGCTGACCCATCCTTCAATCCCCTCATCCAAGTCATTAATAAAAATTACAAACAGTAGAGGCCCAAGGCCAGAGCCCTGTGGAACGCCACTCACCACTGACTTCCAGGCAGAATATTTTCCTTCTACTACCACTCGCTGTCTTCTGTTGGCCAACCAATTCTGTATCCAGCTAAGTTCCCCTGTATCCCATTCCTCCTGACCTTCTGAATGAGCCTACCATGGGGAACCTTATCAAATGCCTTACTGAAGTCCATATACACCACATCCACAGCTCGACCCTCATCAACTTTTCTAGTCACATCCTCAAAGAACTCGAAAAGGTTTGTGAGGCATGACCTGCCCCTCACAAAGCCGTATTGACTGCATTTGATCAAGCCATGCTCTTCCAGATGGTCATAAATCCTATCCCTCAGAATCCTTTCTAACACCTTGCAGACGACAGATGTGAGACTTACTGGTCTGTAATTGCCGGGGATTTCTCTATTTCCTTTCTTGAAGAGAGGAATTACATTTGCCTCTCTCCAGTCCTCAGGTACGACTCCAGTGGAGAGCGAGGATGCAAAGATCCTCGCAAGTGGCGAAGCAATTGCATTTCTCACTTCCCAAAGCAGCCGAGGACAAATCTGGTCCGGGCCTGGCGACTTGTCAATCTTAATGTTTGACAAAATTTTCAGCACATCAGCTTCCTCTTTCTCTATCCATTCCAGCATGCACACCTGCTCTTCAAAGGTTATAGTGGCAATAACCAAGCAGCATCATCATCATGGTCCCCAATCCCACCTTCTGGAGCTGTCTAATTTTGGTCCCCAAGTCTTCATTTTAGTGCTATTTTTGAGTATAGTATTATGTAAAATTAAGACTTTTGTTTTAACTTAGAAACTTTCAGACCAAATGAACTTCACATTTAAGCTAGGGAAATGTTCAAACAGAGACTTTTAGTAAGAAAAACAACATCAGATCAGTTCCAAAAGATAGTATCAGTTTTCCATGCAGGCATCTATGACAAGGAACTTTCTTTAAAGAATCTCTCAGTGAACTCATAATTGTAATCAAAATTCTTACAACGTACAGAGATTTCTAAAGGCTAATAGTTCTCCTCAATTGAGTAAGTCAGATAAATTATCATTAATTAGCTAATAAAAACCAGCAGGTGGTTTTCAGCCTGGAGATATTCCCTTATTATTTAAATTATATATATTAAACCACATGAATGGTAAATGAAAGGAATACAACCGATATATGTCTGTGAAAACCAACAGACGAGAGTGCTTCAATGAGATCTCTTCCAACTTATAGTTCTTACCCAAAGGGATACAAGTTTAACCTCTGTTTAAGTAATATAATCCACAAATTAACAGATAGCCCTGTGCAGCTCGGAGTTAAACAGTGATTATGCATGCGGTGCACAAGTGTGAGAGCAGCTTTCCTCAGGGACTGTTCCTGTGTTTGTTTTAGAAAAATTACTAATAATGACTAGTAGTGAGCAGATTTGATCAAGTTCTGTTTTAAGATCACAAGGTCTGACAAAAGGTATGCTTTGATTACTAAAAAGAACCTGATGTACAGTAAATAATGTTTGTTTACATCTTCATGGTTTGTTCATGTTAACATTAGACACATGGCGATAATACATGTAATTGGTGGCTTTGTTGTGTTTGATCTACATTTTCTATGTCTTTCTTTACTTTGATTTAAACTTGAAGGGTATGTCAAATATCTATATAAAGGATCTGCCTTCACTGTTTTGTCTAAAATTACCCTGCTATTGACCTCTTGTTTAGTGTTTGCTTCTGTCTCTTAGTGTATATTATTTGTAAACCAATATTAGTGATAAAAGTTTTACATAGAGTTGTAGATAAATGAATCTGATTTACAAGTACATATTGTATTGACTGAGCCATATTCAGAAATATTGCTTCCCACATTAAGTAAACTGTTCATAATAGGAAAAGGTGTAATTTTTTTCTGGAGAGGGCTTCCTTTGATAACTTTAACCTGTTGTCTGTGCAACAACAAGTTGGATTTAAATAGTACTCTCAAACGTGGGGAAACAAAATCCCACTCTTCAATTAACCTTAAATTTATTAACCTTCGTTTAATCCTGGACAATCAGCGCCCAGATTTTAAAATTGTCATCTTTGTTTTCCAGATCCAGAGTTTCCTCCTCCCCATCTCTGAAATCACGTTGAGCCAATCAATCTTCTGTCTCCATCCAAGTTTGGCCTCTTCAGCATCCCCAATTTTAATCATTCCACCATTGGTGGCTGCACCTTCATTTCCCTGGGTCCGAAATTCTGCATGTCCTTCTCCAAAACTGCGTCTCACATTTCTCTTTTACAGCACATTCTATAATCTGCCTGTTTGATTAAGTTTCTGATCTACTGCCTTAATATCATCCTAGATAACTCAGTATCTTAATTTGCTTTAATCCCTCTGTAAAGCATTTTAGGATATTTAATTACATTAAAGGCTCTATATAAATACAAGTTGTTGTTGTCACACAAACATCCAGAAATTTTTTCTCACCTTGGAAGAAATGCTGCAATATTTGTTTATCTCTATGATCATCGCTTTCCTTATGACATTTTTGTTTTCTCTACATTTTAATGAGGCATTCACTTATGCCACTGTCAGTCACTGCAGTTTCTAGTCTTGCTGCAGATGTACCGAACTTTAGATTCCTTATTCTTGAATTATGATGAGATAACCAAGATCATATTTATTGCCCATTCCTAGTTGCTTTTGGTTGCATATTAAAAGTAAACTGCAAAGTTGGGGACTGAAGTGAAATTAAGAAAGGTTTCCTTCCTCACAGAGTATTAAGGAGTCAGTTAGTTTTCACAAGTAGCCAGTAGCTTTCATGGTCATTTTGTGGTGCTTGTGAATTCAGTGTCAGAGTCTTGTGATGAAATATAAACCTGCAGTCTCTGGGTTACTAACCTAATGCTTTAGTACCCTTAACACAGAAAAAGCATCCAAAGATGTTAAACAGAGACATACAAAAGTTGTTACTGGAAAGATTATCCTCGCTTTCCCTGCAAAGTACTTTGAGCTAGTAATGCAAAATCAATAATGCTTTTAGTACCATCATTATTTTGAATATATTTTTCTGGTGGCGGCGGGTGTATCACTCAGTTATTAATGTAGGTTATCTATACTTTCTTTAATTTTCTGGTCTGCATAGAACTTTATAGCCAATGGGCTAGAAGGTAAAATTGCAACTTTCAAACAGGTGTGCAGATCTAGTTGTTTTTCTTTTGCTGGTCATGCTGCTAGTCCTATTGTAAAACTAGTGCTAACTGCTATGGTAAAACTACTCACCTATTAGTGCTCCTGGTTAGCTTTCTTCATCTATGTGACTCTTCTGGCAGCGACAAGATTTACTTACATTCACTTTATAAAAGCAATCATTCAAACTGATGTGTTTCTGGATGCAAAAGTGTATGTGTGTGGACTGCATTTGTAATCTCTGAGTACTATTGTTACTGTCAATATAAAAAACAAATCCGACGTTGCAAGAAGTATATAAGTAAAAGTAGTCCATATTGCTGAAAACGAAACAGAATAAAACACGTCTAAGTTGCTTAACAGAAAAATAATCTCAGACACAAAGTTGTTTCAAATACAGTCTTCTAACAACTGGATGTGTTATTTTATGTAATTAGAGGTGTAAAATATATTTATATAGTGAATTCTACAAAACACCCATGCAGGCAAAGTGTTATTGTTGAATGCTCACCGTATTGGAGCTATTTTAGTTATATACAAAGTCACAACTGTGAAATAATAAAATGATTCTTTTGAAAAATAAATGCTGCTGTTAAGTAAATGTTAACAACAGATTTTACTGTCTCTACTGAGATTCAAAATGCAAATTAAACAATTATGCAGTTATAATGAAATCAACATTCTTTGCAAATATTATCAATATTTGAATATTTGATATTACACAGAATTTTCAAGTGTTTGTAATTTCATCAGATGCAATCAGCCTGACAAGAGTACAGCATCTGTTTTTGTGTTACTCTTTGAATAACTATGATTGAATGTATTAAAACAAAAAGCTTTGTTCCTTTGCTATATTTTTCACCTTCTATAACTTATTTCTTATATTCAAATGTAAACCAGTTTTCAAAGGAGAAGAGTATAATCCCCCATAGCTTCATTGCTAGATCTTTCCCTACCTTTGATGTGATATTAACCATGGCCACATTGATTTCCTCTACACATGTTTTCATTCCCAATAATTGAAAAAATAATTCCTTTCTGTTATATTCAATAGAAAGAGCAAATTATTGTAGATAATCAATTGTCTAGAGACTAAGGGTGGTTGTTTTAGTATTGTGGATTGTACCTCTTCAGAAAAAGAAATGGAGTGATGGAGATAATATGATATAGTGATCGATTCATTCAATCATTAGGTATAAAAACATTAGCCCTGGGAAAAAAGCTGCCACTAAGAGCATTAACCACTGGTCTCAATAGCATGGCACTAAGTGATTTGCATTTTCAGAGAAATTTCATGACCAGAGTCAGCTCGAGTGAAAATATGAATAAATTGCTTTTTCTTCTCCTTTCATTTTATATAGCAGACTGTGTGTAGCTGAATCCATTAGGGGCTAACTCTGTGTGTAATGAAATGAAGGCAAGAACTGACATGATGGAAGCCCTGGATTAGTTTTCAGACTAGCCTGAGCTGAGCTATTATGGCCTCTGTGTCAAGTTTAGGGTCCTTGGGGAGATCTTGAGTGCCTCTAGATGTTATAGGATGGAAAACATCTCTTGAGTTGCAAGAAATATTCAAATAAAAATAGCACAGATTGCTGAAATTGAAACAGTTGAAACTGCCCATAACATACTTAACAGCGCACTCATTCCACCACAAAGGTACCTCAAATGCAACTCCATAAAGCTTGCATTGAACATGTGATAATGAAAGATGTCAGAACAGTGCAGGGTAAACAAGGTTAGCTCATGTAAAACATGTTTGTCTGCCTCAAAAATGAAGACATTTACAGTCTAATTCCTTATCTGATGCTGTAAAATATACTAATGTGGAAGGTTAATTGCAATGTAATTAGTCCTGAAAATGCATTATGTACTGAATTGATGCATGAAGCTGCAGAGCTGTAAAACATTGATTGAAACTCACTATTTCCTACACAATTAAGTTCCTGATCTCATCAGGAGGAATGTTAGAGAGTTGTTTGCCCTGAGGGAGAGAAGATCCGAGGCCAAGTTATAAAGTGCTAAAATACCTCCTTGTAGCTAATTCATAGCAGTTTTCTAAAGGCTTGTTGATAACTCTGGTCCACACGGCTGGAAGATCTGGAATGTGTTTCAAACAGGAGAGAATTAACTTGAAAGAAAAGAAACTGGAACATAGGTTTTAAGGAGAGATTGTTATAAGGTTATGTTGAGACTGGGCCTTTTTACCACGTTATGTAGACTCTAAACATAAATCACTGAGCCTTTAAGCGTTTTAATTTATTTCCAATAAAATCTGAGCCACATTTGGCTATGCAAATACATTAACACCTTATCACTATATAAATAGCATATATCCTCAAATCATGATTCTTGTGTTTAGGTGGCCCAACTTACGCCTACAAGCCATTTATTTTTCATATACCTCATGCAGAGGTCAACCTGAAAAAATCCAAACTCAAAACATTTGAAGCCAAACTTGCACAATTGCAAATCTGTTTGATATAACACACCATTGAAGACAAATGTTCAGCTCCTCGTGCCTGCAAATGTCAAGGTTACAACCCCCACACTGGAGCATACTGCATTCCTTCCAGTACTGCCCTCTAATATGATAAAATGGTGTCTAGAAGGAATAGCAAATACACAACCTGGTTCAAGTCACTGAGTTTGTGGGGCAGTGAAATAATTGTGTAGCAGCTAGAGAATTCAAGATATCAGAGAAAGTATTAAAGACTAAGGAAAATCTCTACACAAATTATGCAGATCACAGAATCCCAAAAGTGTGGGGGCAGGTCATTCAGCCCATCAAGTCCATACCAAACCTCTAAAGGGCATCCCAACCAGACCCAAATCCTACCCTCCGTGTAACCCTACATTTCCCATGGCTAATCCACCTAACCTGCACATCCCTGAACACCATGGACAATTCAGCATTGCCAATCCACCTACCCTGCACATCTTTGGACTGTGGGAGGAAACCCACACAGACATGGCGAGAATGTGCAAACTCCACACAGACAGTCATCCAAGGGACAAATTGAACCCATGCCACTGGTGCTGTGAAGCAAGAGTGCTAGGTACTGAGCCACCATGCTACTGTGCCAAGATAAATATGCAAACAGAAGAAAATCTAGCACTAGCTTCAGTTACAGCTTAAAATTGAAAAAATGCAGAGAAAATTGCCAGAATGAACATGCAGTTTCTCTCAAATTTGTCTAAATCTATTTCCTTGTTTTTCTGCCTTTATATTCTGTATTTTAGTTTTATTTTTCTGTGTTTTTAAGACAATGTCAGAGACTAGCAACATTACACAATACCTTTCACTGTATTTTGTGACAAGATACATGCAACAATAAATAAATGAAATCAAAATAAAGTATTTGGTCTGAAACAAGTTAAAAATTAGGTATTGCAAATTTCAAAGCCAGCCCTGGATAGTATGCAAGTTCATGAAGAGAAATAATTTTATGCTCTGACAGGACATTAAGATTTTGCATAATATTATATAAGAGTTCAAGAATAAAAATACTACCTGATTTCTTTTATGCTATATTTGGGGACAGGAGGCCCCCTAAACAGTCTCCAACCTGACAACTCTGCAATAATAAAACAACGGATAATTTCAACCTTTCTAAAGTGTTACTGGTATAAATATCAATCCCCAAATTTCTGACTAAAATTTTAAGCTGATATTTTCCTTTTTTAAGTTAGAGTTTGGAGGTGACTGTTTTTAAGAGAGAAACACTGTCTATTGTGAAAAAAATACACGAGAACTTCAGAAATGGTTGAAGCCAGAGAATCTTTGTTACACTGAGAGCTTCAATCATCTGTTACAGCAGGACTACTTATACATAGGGCAGAATATTCCCAAGCCATGAGCAACTTGGGCTTTGGAGAGTAATTTTGGACAATCGCATTGAAGGTCCAAAGGGTCCTTTCACAACATTCAGAGTAATAAGGCACATTTTGGAACACAGTTCCAGATGCCAAAATTTGATTCTTGCTAGTGAATCATGGGAGGCTTATTAAAGGCATTTTTGCTCATTATCATCCTCATTGCTACCTAATGTCACATCCTTAAAATATAAGTTCCTATTCTGCAATATGCTGGATAGAATCTAAACACTAAGAATTCCTTACCTATCCATTTTAAACACTTAACGTATGATGAATGGCTATCGATCCTGGGATTGTACTCATTAGAGTTTAGAAGGTTGAGGGGAGATCTAATAGAAACTTACAAGATAATGTATGCTTTAGAAGGGGTGGACGCTAGGAAGTTGTTTCCATTAGGCGGGGAGACTAGGACCCATGGGCACAGCCTTAAAATTAAAGGGGGTAAATTTAAAACTGAAATGAGATGACATTTCTTCAGCCAGAGAGTGGTGGGCTTGTGGAATTCATTGCCACAGAGTGCAGTGGAGGCCGGGACGTTGGATGCCTTCAAGGCAGAGATCGACAAATTCTTGATCTCAGAAGGAATTAAGGGCTACGGGGAGAGTGCAGGGAAGTGGAGTTGAAATGCCCATCAGCCATGATTTAAATGGCGGAGTGGACTTGATGGGCCGAATGGCCTTACTTCCACTCCTATGTCTTATGGTCTTATGTCTCATAGAGAACATGTCCTCGTTAGAGAAGTGATATCAAGACATTAGTCATTGTGTTTAATTTGGCCAATTGTATTCCTAGCCTAGATCAACATCACTAGAATGAACAGCAAAGTAGTAGAAGCTCACAGGTTGACAAGAGGTGGAAATAGAGAAATGGACTAATTGCCCAGGGGAATCCAGTGAGAATCCTGAGCGATGCTCCCAGTTGTCAGTCCTTTTGATTAAGCTGTGGTCACCTAGATCAAATGAAATCTGTCCAGGAGCCAACAGGTAGGACTGATATGGAGAATGAAGGGGTTAATAGGATTGCTGGATTTAGGGTAACTGGAGTTCATACTTCTAGAACTTACAAGAGATACTGAAGGCCAAGAACAATGCTACAGACTATTTAAGATTGGACATGTTGTAAATCAAGATACATATGTTCCTTTTGAAGCTATGGGCTGAATTTTATCATATTTTGGAAAGTGCCATTTTGGCTGAGTTTCACCGAAGGTTTCAATGTGTGAGGTCTAGCAAATTTTCTCATGCTACCATCCCAAATTCACCGTATTAACTACCTACTATAACTCTACATTGCCCTCTTATCTGATGCTAGTACATTGTTACTAGTTGCAGGGCAATCTGCTAAGATGTCAGGATGGTTAACTTCCTCTCTGTAGACTGTCTCTCTCAATGATATTCCTTATTCTTTTGCTTTTACATCAGGGGCACTAGTGTTTGCAGCACGTGAAGTAATTCTCACATCATTTATTCTCAAATGCTTTGGGTGAATTTTCCTTTGTCTGAGGTAAAAGGGATGTCAAGTAAGATGATTTAATTGGATGAGAGTCCAAAAATCAGATTCTCAATATCAAGAGAAACTTGTCTAATTATGCCCTCATGCTTTCAGTGGCTGGTTCAGAATCTCAACATCAGATAGCAAGAAGTTTATTTCAATGCACTGGCATTTCATCATTTTCACCCAACTCACCATATTAGTATCACATTTGCGATTGTCCTCTTCACAATCAAGAAATGCAATGGCATAAAAACTGAACTGGTAAAACAGAATGAGTACCTGTCAACTTGCCTCATCAACATCCATTGCAGCTTGTGTTGGCTGTCCAGCTTCTCTTCATATGAATTCACTTCTTCTGTACAAGTTAGCTCTATGGTCAACGGGTATAGTCTTCCCAGACCCTTGATCCACACAACTCAATATCACAAAGCACCAGCCTCACAACATCAGCAAGTAGGTCTTATCCCAACTCAGCATGACTTTAAGACTTCATTCATATATTCTAGGGGTGAAGTATACTTGCTCAGGACTTGCAAACTTTGAGTGACAAACCGGAATTTAATGTACCTGTACAAGGCTTTCAACACTGACATTGAACCAGGCATCTTTGAGTTTTTTGCCTGCCTTTTAGTGAATAAGTTATTAATTGCTGAGTCAGAGGCAAGATTTAGCTTGTTTGTTCATGCACAAGGTCTTTAAAGCTGCTTTAAGGCAGGGAGCCTCTGGAGTTTAGCCAGCTTTTTAAAGCAAAACAATATTTAGCACAGAAGGAGAGGCTGGCACCTTCTGTGGTTTAGTTTGCTTTTTAGAGCAGTAGGAGATGCAGGCAGAGATAATGGGAACTGCAGATGCTGGAGAATTCCAAGATAATAAAATGTGAGGCTGGATGAACACAGCAGGCCAGGCAGCATCTCAGGAGCACAAAAGCTGACGTTTCGGGCCCGGGGGCATCACTGAAGAGTAAATATATCAGTTAAAGATAGGGTCGATACATCATTTTATAGCATAGTGCTGTCAATGCACTGCAGTGTGTGCCAGCAGCTAATGTAGAACCAGTCTTCACGTGTTTGAAGAAATTGGTAATGTATGAATGCTGAAGGGTGCTTAAATGGATTGTTTGTGAGGGTTGTCTCTAGGAAGTTAGTAGATACTGCTACAGTCAGCCAAGAGACAGGTCCAATTCCAGCCCAGGGAAGTGGCCCTGGGTCAGTCAAACCATTGTCCAATTCTTTATTCAAGAAAGATACATTTATACTGTATCAAGATTCAGGCAGATAGCAGTGGAGTAATTACAAAGCACACTCACAGGTCTAAATTTGTGGACTCAGGCTTTTTAACTCCCAGACTTCACTGAATTATCATCAGGGGACTTCTTACCCGAAGCAAGCACGTGGAGAATGTAAACCAACTGCCAACAGTCAAATATTGGGCAGTTCTTAGCCACCCAATGCTTCTGAATAATTGTTGGGGAATAAATTTGGAAAGGGACTCATGACTTTCCTTGTGGGGCCCAAAGAATATTCCTGATTGTCCTGATTCGATAAAGGAAACTGTTAACATTAACTTACATTATCTGCCTCTTTTGTCTGCAGGTCATCTGAACCGCAACTTCCACCAAATGGGAATGTCGTGGCTGATTTCCCACTCAATCTGATTGATGTCTCAGAAATATTGATGTCTCAGAACAATTATTAATGAGGCTCCCCCAAATACAATGGGACCTCATCCACCACCAAAATAAATGCTAGTGAAATGTCAGAGAATGAAAGGCTCCATTTTTAACTACTTGCCTACTCTGTTCCCATTCATCAAGAAAAGCTAATATCAAGCAAATAGTTTCCATATATTGATTGTCAAAAATGAAACAAGCGATCTTAGGTAAAGGAAAGAAATTCAATCCTGGGACATAACCTTTCAAATACTTTCACCAAAACGACACCAACACTGTCTTAACAGTCTCTGAGTTTGCCATTGATGTTAGTAACAGGCATTGGTTGAGAATTTACTTGTTGTGGAGTGCCTGGGCTCACAGCAGCTACTTTATTGAGATAGGCAAAGGAGGGAAATGTACATTGTCAATGGTACAATCATAGAGTCAGTTATACAGCATGGAAACAGTCCCTTTGTTGCAACTCGTCCATGCTGACCAGATAAAGGGTCTAGGCCCGAAAAGTCAGCTTTTGTGCTCCTGAGATGCTGCTTGGCCTGCTGTGTTCATCCAGCCTCACATTTTATTATCCTAAATAAATCCCATTTGCCAACATTTGGTTCATATCCCTCTAAATCTTGCCTATTCATGTGCCCAACCAGATGACTTTTAAATGTTGTAATTGTGCCAGTCTCTGTCATTTCCTCTGGCAGCTCTTTCCATGCACTCACCACCCTCTGCATAAAAACGTTGTCCCTTAGGTCACTTTTATACCTTCCCCCTTTCACCTTCAATCTACGTGCTCTAGTTTTGGACTCCCCCACCTCAGAGAAAAGACTTTGGCTATTCATCCTATCTATGCCCCTCATCAATTTATCAACCTGTATAACGTCTCCCCTCAGTCTCCAACACTCCAGGGAAACTAGCCTCAAGCCTGTTCAGCCTGTCCCTATAGCTCAAAACCTCCAATCCCGTCAACATTCTTATAAATATTCTCTGCACCCTTTCAAGTTTAACAACATCTTTCCAACAGCAGTGAAACCAGAACTGAACACAGTATTCCATAAAAAGACTAACCAATGTCCCATACAGCCGCAGCATGCCCTCCCATGTCCTATATTCAATAAAGCTAAGTGTACCAAATGCCTTCTCCTCTACTCTGTCTACCTGTTACTCCACTTTCAAGGAACTATGCACCTGCACCCCTAGGTCCCTTTGATTGGCAACACTCACCAGGACCCGACCATTAAGTGAATAAATCCTACTCTGATTTGCCTTACCAAAATGCAACACTTCATATTTATCTGAATTAAACTCCATCTGCCACTCCTTGGCCCATCTAATCAAGGTCCCATTGTTTACTACACAACAGTTTTGGTGTCATCTGCAAACTTACTAACCATTTCTCTTGTATTCACATCCAAATCATTTATGTAAATAACAAAAAACAGTGGACCTAGCACTAAACCTTGAGGCGCACTGCTGGTCACAGTCCTCCAGTCTGAAAAACAACCCTCCACCACCACCTTCTGTCTCCTATCTTCAAGCCAATTATTTATCCTATGAAGAACTGTTCCTGCATTCCATGTGATCTAACCTTGCCAACCAGTCTGCCATGCAGAACCTTATCAAATGCCTTCCTGAACTCTATATAGACAAGGTGAAGAAAAATCAGAGTTAATGTTTTGGATCTGATGACCCTTCGTCACAACATTAAACCTGCTGAGCTTTGCCAGCAACTTCTGTTTTTATTCCTGATTTCCAGCATCCATAGTTCTTTCAGTTTCCATATAGACAATGTCCACCACCCTGCCTTCATCAATCTTCTCTGTCACTTCTTCAAAATATTCAATTGAGCTAGCGAGACACGATTAACCACATACAAAGCCATGTTGACTATCTCTAATCATATGTGAGAGCAGGAAATCCAGACAGATTCCTTTTCTTTTTCCTGTTATTCATCCTGATTTAAGGCAGTATGGTAGAGAAAAAAATTACCCTATAGTTTTGATTCACAGGCCATAATCTACTATCAATATATTGTTTTTCTTCACTTTTTTACTGTCTATGTTGGGCCAGTTTTACAAATTAACACCGAGCACAGAGCTTCATACAAGAAAATTTACAAATTTGGGTATGTAATCTGTTATTCCACCAAGAGGTGTGTTTTTGGCTCATATTGCTCCCAACCACTTTCATGCCTCCACTTTCCTGGATCATCTGGTGAACGTGAACAGAACATTCAAAACATCAGAAACAAAGCTAACATTTTTTTGATCAAGAGATAGTAGGAACTGCTGATGCTGGAGAATCTGAGGTAACAAGGTGTAAAGGTGGATTAACACAGCAGGCCAGGCAGCATCATAAGAGCAGGAAAGCTGATGTTTTGGGTCTGGACCATTCTTCGGAAATGGGGAAGGGGAAGGAAGCTCTGAAATAACTAGAGAGAAGGGGTGGTGGATGAAAGGTAAATAAAAGAGCAGATCGGTGGAGAGGAGATGGACAGGTCAAGGAGGTGGGGATGGAGCCAGGAAAGGTGAGTGTAGGTGAGGAGTTAGGAGGTGGGGTTGGTATCTCAGAGGAAGACATACAGGTCAAGGAGGTGGGGATGTGGTTGGTAGGTAGGAGGTGGGGGTAGGGGTTGGTCAGTGAGGTGGGATGAGCGAACATGTGGGAGAAAAGATGGACAGATCAAGGAGGCAGGGGCGATCTGGACTGGTTTTGGGATGAGGTCAAGGATGGGGAGATTTTGAAGCTTGTGAAGTCCACATTGAGACCATTGAGCTGCAGGGTTCCGAAACGAAACATGAGGTGCTTTCCTGCAGTCTTCCGGTGGCATTGTTGTGGCGCTGGAGGACGCCCAGGATGGACATGTCGTCCAAGGAGAGGGAGAGGGAGTTGAAGTGGTATGCGCCTGGGAGATGCAGTCGTGTGTCACAAACCAAGCGTAGCTGTTCCACAAAGTGGTCTCTGAGCCTCCTCTTGGTTTCTCTGATGTACTGGAGGCCACATCGGGAACAGCGAATACAATATACTACAATAGCGGATGTGCAGGTGAACATCTGTTTAATGTAGAAGGTTTTCTTAGGGCCTGGGATAGGGTGAGGTGGGAGGTGTGGGGGCAGGTGTAGCAATTCCTGCGGTTGCAGGGAAAAGTGCCGGGGGTGGTGGGGCTAGTCGGGAGTGTGGAGCAGACAAGAGAGTCACGGAGAGAGCAGTCCCTCCAGAAGACAGATAAAGGTGGGGACGGAAAAATGTCCTTGATAGTGGGGTCAGATTGCAGGTCGCAGAAGTGGCAGAGGATGAAGCTTTGAATCCAGAGGTTGATGGGATGGTACGTGAGGACAAGGGGGATTCTGTCTTTGTTGTTATTGCAGGAAGGGGTATGAGGGATGAGTTGCAGGAAACACGAAAGATGCGGTCAAGGGCGACCACTGTCGAAGGGAATTTGCGGTCCTAGAAAAACGATGACATCTGGGATGTCGGGGAGTGGAATGCCTCATCTCAGGAGCAGATGTGGTGGAGGCAAAGGAATTGGGAAAAAGGGATGACATTCTTGCAGGAAGGTGGATGAGAGGAGGTGTATTCTAGGTAGCTGTGGGAGTCGGTGGGCTTGAAATGGACATCGGTTTCCAGGTGGTTGCTAGAGATGGAAACAGAGAGGTCCAGGAAGAAGAAAGATGTATTGGAGATGGTCCAGGTGAACTTAAGGTTGGGTGAAAGTGTTGGTAAAGTGGATGAACTGTTCGAGCTCCGTGTGGGAGCACGAAGCAGTGCCAATACAGTCATCGGTATGATGGAGGAAGAGGTGGGGGATGGACCTAAGCTTTGCCTGCCTCTTTGAAGGATACATGGAACAGTCCCTCTTCCGCAGCCAAACTGGCCCCATCACCCATGTCTTCTTCCATTATATCGATGACCGTATCAGTGCCACCTCGTGCTCCCACACTAGTGCTCCCTCTCTCTCCTTCCTGGACTTCTCTGTTTCCATCTCTGGCAACTACCTGAAAACCGATATCTATTTCAAGCCTACTGACTCCCACAACTACCTAGAATACACCTCTTCCCACCCACCTTCCTGCAAGAATGCTATCCCTTTTTCCCAATTCCTTCGCCTCTGCTGCATCTGCTACTGAGGTGAGGCATTCCACCCCTGGACATCCCAGATGTCCTCGTTTTTCAAGGACCGCAGCTTCCCCCCCCGCAGTGGTTGAAAACACCTTCGACCGCATCTCTCGCATTTCCCGCAACTCATCCCTCACACTCCCCCCACCCCGCAATAACAACAAAGACAGAAACCCCTCATCCTCAAGTACCACCCCAACAAACTCTGGATTCAATGCATCATGCACCGCCACTTCTTCCTCCTGCAGTTTGACCCCATTATCAAGGATATTTTTCCCTCCCCACCCTTATCTGCCTTCCGGAGGGACCACTCTCCCCTTGATTCCCTTGTCCGTTCCACA
This sequence comes from Stegostoma tigrinum, assembly GCF_030684315.1. Lineage (NCBI taxonomy): Eukaryota > Metazoa > Chordata > Chondrichthyes > Orectolobiformes > Stegostomatidae > Stegostoma > Stegostoma tigrinum. Next base: position 47,477,376 of record NC_081354.1, on the reverse strand, counting down.
CTCCCCACTAGCCCCACCACCCCCGGCACTTTTCCCTGCAACCACAGGAATTGCTACACCTGCCCCTACACCTCCCACCTCACCCCATCCCAGGCCCCAAGAAACTCTTTCGCATTAAACAGATGTTCACCTGCACATCTGCTATTGTGGTATATTGTATCCACTGTTCCCGATGTGGCCTCCTGTACATCAGAGAAACCAAGAGGAGGCTCAGAGACCACTTTGTGGAACAGCTACGCTTGGTTCATGACACACGACTGCATCTCCCAGGCGCATACCACTTCAACTCCCTCTCCCACTCCTTGGGCAATATGTCAACATGTCCATCCTGGGCCTCCTCCAGCGCCACAACGATGCCACCCGAAGGCTGCAGGAAAGCACCTCATGTTTCGTTTGGGAACACTGCAGCTCAATGGTCTCAATGTGGACTTCACAGCTTCAAAATCTCCCCACCCCAACCTCATCCCAAAACCAGCTCAGCTCGACCCCGCCTCCTTGACCTGTCTGTCTTTTCTCCCACCTACCCACTCCTCCCACCTCACTGACTAACCCTCATCCCCCACCTCCTACTTACCAGCCTCATCTCCAAATCCTTGACCTGTCCACCTTCACTTGACTCACCAACCCCCATCCTAACTCCCCCACCTACACTCACATTTACTGGCTCCATCCCCACCTCTTTGACCTGTCCACCTCTCCTCTCCAACTATCTGCTCCTTTATCCATCATCTATCCACCACTTATTTCAGAATCCCCTTCCCCCCCCCCCCCCCATTTCTGAAGAAGGGTCCAGACCTGAAATGTCAGCTTTCCTGCTCCTCTGATGCTGCCTGACCTGCTGTGTTCATCCAGTTCTGCAACTTGTTATCTCTTGTTTGTTAATAAAGGCCTCTTCTCCATTTAGTCCAATGCCAACACTAAATTTTTGCCTGTGGCCTGAATCTGCACTGGGTGATTACTCCATGTTCAGGATTTGAGTGTTCTGTTAAAATGCCTCACTACTTCCTCTGGCTCTGAAATGGCAGTCTGAATTCAGTTTTGTGTGAGTTTTCGTCCTTGCCTGTGGGTGGTGGGTATTCCACTATGCCTGCCTCTATAATCATCCCCAACCAACTCGGTGTTTTGTTGGTCTCAGCATGACAGTCATATATTTCATGTCACTTAGATATCACTACAAAGAAGCAAATCCCAACCATTTTAAATAGGCTGTTTCCACTGTTTTTATTTTTGTGGTTTTTGCTTTGTTGTACAATTTTCATTGCACGTATTCTTTTTAAAAAGTTACAAATCAATAAGCCACTGGACCGCCTCCCCCTCTCTCCCTATTTATTCCAGTTCCCTCCCCCCATCCCCCTCTCTGATGAAGGGTCTAGGCCCGAAACGTCAGCTTTTGTGCTCCTGAGATGCTGCTTGGCCTGCTGTGTTCATCCAGCCCCACATTTTATTATCTTGGAATCTCCAGCATCTGCAGTTCCCATTATCTCTGAAGCCACTGGACCAGTTGTATTCGGTTAATAGAACAGAATATTAGGTGATCTTTCCGTATTGACAAATAGACATGAATTGCAATATTATTGATGAGAATTTTCCTAGTTTAACCAAAATGCAGAACGACTTGCATTCAGACAGTACTTTAGACAATCGCTTGACATCTCAAAGCGCCATTTTGCCAGGAAGTACTTTTGAATTGTAATCAGCAATCCAATGCAAAGGAAATGTGGCAGCAAGTTCACATAAACAGCAATGTTATCATGACTAGATAATCTTATTTTGTGATTGAGAGGTAAATGTTGACAAGGATGCTTGAAATAATTTCCCTGGTATTATTTCTTCTTTGAAATAGTACCATGAAATCTTTGTCATCCACCTGTGAGTGCAGGCAGGCCCTTTGTTTCTCAGTTAATACAAAAGACAGCACTTTAGACAAGACAGCGTTTTCTCAGTTTTGCTTTGGAATGTCAGCCTTAATCTTTGTACTTAAATCTTCTTACTCAGAGCAACAACAGACCTATGACTGGCACAGCTAAACAGTCATGCTACCTACATCTGGTGCCCGGCCAAAGGAAGCATTTAAAATCTGGTTAGTTGTTAAGCAAAATAAATAATTCTGCTTGTATAAAACAATGTGTTTTGTTTTCACTACTTAATTGACTTTCAAATGTTTCCAGCCTGAACAATGAGTATTTTCAAATCTAGTGGAGACCTTTTGAACCCATCCGTTCATGTAAATTAATGTTTCTTACACATGAACAGTTAATGCTCCCACACAAACCAAGCTGGAGGTTTTTGAAATTTGCAAATTGAAGTCCAGTACTTGTTCTAAGATTATGATTGCAAACCTCAAGAAGAAATGGGCAAAGCATGGTAATCCCACTTTGAGCGACCTACTTGGCGATCCTGACGGAACCTCTCATGAAAGATGCATGTTAATTTAAAAGAACAAGGTTCATGTGTAACAAGGAGGAGCCAATGTGTTCCTCAGGACCCCACCAAAATCTCCCAGTCCACTTCTAGCCTGCTGTTATCACACATTCCCCCCTCCCCATGGTATCAGTGCTACACACTCCAGACTGTCCTCTGCTGCCATTCCCCAAAACAGTCCTCAAGCGCTGACTAGATGTGTGCAGTCACCAGATGACTTTTGAAATTTACATAGGATACATGTAGCACAAGAAGAGGTCATCTCAACCAGTTTGGAAGATGGATGCCAGTCTGCCGATCTTTTCTTATCTAAAGCAATTGTGCTAACTATCAATATTCGTCTCTATCAAAAGTTTGTTCAACTCCCACACTGACTGAATTTACCATGACAGACTGTCCTTCTCAACGTCTCCCCTCGCTTGAGGCATGGTGACCCTGGGGTTAAACCACCACTGATTATGTCTCTTTCTCAAATGCGAAAGCAACCCTATGGTCTGGTACCATTATGGAGACTTTATCTTTGACCTTTACCTATCTAGTTTCCCTTAAATGTATCAGCACTATTTGGTTCAACCAATCCCCATGGTAGTAAACTCCACACTTGCAGCAATTTTCAGATAAAAAAATTTCTTCTAAACTCCTCACTGGATTTCTTTGTGATGATTTTATGTTGATACTCTTCCTTAGAAGAAGAAAGTTTCTGTATTCTCGCTTTCAAAATTGCTCATAATTTGAAGACCTTAATTAGATAAAGCATCAGCAAATTTTAAAAAGTAAACAGACCTCATCGTTCAATCCTTTTATGATATGAATACTCAAGCATTACTGGTATCATCCTTGTAAACTTCTCTGCACCTTCTTAAGTGCCTGCTTAAACTTTCCAAAATAAAACAACTAAAACTGCATGCAGCAGTAATGTCTGACAAAGATTTGATACAGGTTTAACATAACTTACCAACTTTTCTATTCTATCCATCTAGAAATACAGCCTCATGCTTGATTGTTTTCAGCTGCTTGTTTAAAAGTAGAGAAACATCCAGGACTGGACAAAATGTTTTCCAGGTTGTTGCATGAGGCAAGGGAGGAAATAGAAGGGCCACTTGAAAAAAATGTCAGCTCCTCTCTAGCCATAGGAGAGGCGCTGGAGGACTGGAGGATATCCAATGTGGTACCATTACTTATGAAGGGAGCAAGGAATAATCCTTGGTGTTGGGGAAAATATTGGAAGCAATTCTAAGGGACAGAGTTAATCTGCATTTGGAGAGGCAGGAATTAATTGAGAACAGTCAACGTAGTTTTGTTAAAGGGAGGCCATGTCTGGCCAACTTGCTTAACTTTTTGAAGAGGTGGCTAGATGTATAGATTAGGGCATTGCTCTTGATATAATCTAGTTAAACTTCAGGGAGTTTTTGACGAGGTCTTGCATGGAAGACTTACATCAAAGGTAAGAACCCATGGGATCCAAGGAAATTTGGCAAATTGCATTCACAATTGGCTGATTGGCAGGAAGTAGATGATGATGTTGAGAGGTATTTTCACAAGTGGAAGTCTATATCCGGGGGTTCCATGTGGGTCAGTTTTCGACCCCTTGCTGATTGTGGTTTATGCCAATGATTTTGTCTTGAATATAGAAAGGTTGATCAGTAACTTTGCAGACAATACAAAAATTGGTGGGGTGGTAAATAGTGAAAAGGATAGCCTTGGAGCACAAGAGGATATAGTCAGGCTGGTGAGTGGCAAATGGAATTCAATCTGCATTAATGTGAGGTGGTAAACTTGGGCAGGACAACAAGGCAAGGGAATATATGATAAATGCTAGGACCCTGGGAAGCACCAAGGATCAGAGCGATCTTGGCGTGCATGCACAACTGTCCCTTAAGGTATCAGGTCAGGTGGATAAAGTGGTTAAGAGATTGTTAGTCGAGGCATAGAGCTTAAAGAGCAGGGAGGTTATACTGTAAAAAATTAGTCAGGTTGCAGGTAAAGTAATGCGTACAGTTCTGGAATCCACATTATTAGAAGGGATGTGAGAGCACTGGAGAGGATGCCAAGGAGGTTTACCAGATGTTGCATAGGCTGGAAAGTTTTCGATGTGAAAAGAGATTGGACAGACCGGCATTGTTTTCGTTAGAGCAAAGGAGATTAAGTGAGGCCATAATTGAGATATATAAAATTATGAGGGGGCAAATGGGAAATTTTTCCCATTGATGGAAGGATCAGTGACCAGGGCATAGATATAAGGGAAGAGGAAAGAAATTTAGAGGACATGTGAGGAAAGGTTCTTTTTCACCCAGATGGTGTCGGGAATCTGGAACTCATTGCCTGTAAAGATGGTACAGCAGAAACCCTTCATAACTGTTATGAAGTATTTAGGTGTACACTTGTGATGACAAGATATACAAGTCAATGAGCCAAGTGCTGGAAAATGAGATTAAACTAGTCACAGGAAGGTGATGGTCTCGTGGCATTGTCCCTAGGCATTAATTCAGAGACCCCGGTAATGTTCTGGGGACTTGGGTTCAAATCCTGCCGTGGCAGATGGTGGAATTTGAATTCCAAAACTATTTAGAATTGAGAGTTTAATGGTGAACTAGAATCATTGTCAATTGTCAGGAAAAACCCAATCTAGTTTACTAATGTCCTTTAGGATAAGAAACTGCTGTCTTAACTCGTCTGGCCTACATGTAACCCCAGACTCACTGCAATATGATTGACACTTAATTGTCATCTAGGATAAGGGATGTTGATAAATGCTAGCCTGGCTAGTAACACCCACATCCAATGAATTTTCATTGCATGCTCTAAAGCCTGGTTACTTACTCATTAGAGATAATGGGAACTGCAGATGCTGGAGATTCCAAGATAATAAAATGTGAGGCTGGATGAACACAGCAGGCCAAGCAGCATCTCAGGAGCACAAAAGCTGACGTTTCGGGCCTAGACCCTTCTCTCTGATGAAGGGTCTAGGCCCGAAACGTCAGCTTTTGTGCTCCTGAGATGCTGCTTGGCCTGCTGTGTTCATCCAGCCTCACATTTTATTACTTACTCATTAGCATGCTTTCTCATAATTATGACCTTATGATCATCCCTCAATCATCTGACTGTTATTCAACCTCCTAACTACCCTCCATGACCTGACCTAGCCATCAGCATGACCAAACCCACCTGCCCCACTTTCAACCACATGACTACCCCCTGTCTGCCTAATCTGACTGAACACGTCTCCCGTGCCCCCAACAAGAACTGACTATCTAACTAGCCCTCCCAATCTGACCTGACTAGTTCCTGAACTGGCTATCCATCCAACCTGATACAACTACACCATGATCAGACTTGACGATCACCCTGATCTAACATGACTGGCCCCTAGCTTGAACCATTTACCCACTCAACCACTTGTCACCCTACCCACCTGTCACCTCATACACCTACCAGCTCACCAACTTAAGTCACGTACCCTGTTACCTATCTAAATACCCATTCACTGACATTCATAATCATTCACAATTGAATCTTTAAACTTATTTTGTGGCAGCTAGTGCTGTAAGAAGGAGCAAGTCTAGTCCTTCCCTTCAACGCTACAGTGTTAAGATGAAACTCTTTAAAGGATATGGCACTTCACATTTCTGGAGAAGTCAGGTTCAGAAGGCCTAGTAAGAGATACTAAGCATTGTCAAGGTGTGGAGAAGTTCAGACCTAGTGGCAATCTGAGTATGATTGCTGCTGTGCAGAAGAATCACACCAATATTTCTTCCATCATTCACTACCTATGGTGTTTTTTTAATCTAAAATGTAACAATTCTATTTCCAATACAATCTTTATGTTCTTTAATTGACCTGCCTGTAAATTATTTTATCATTTTATTTTATGTTTCTTAATGATTCACTTTCATAGTCAAAAAAACTGAATTAGGAAGGCAGAGAGGAGCTTTCTGTTCATATTCTAACTACCTCACCAGGCCACCAAACTGCAGTGACATGCCTATCTCTCACAGGCACTCAGATTAGTCATATTTTTTGGGATGCCATGCTGTCTCTCTGACAAAGTGCCCATTTGGGTGACTGACATAAAACTGCATATGGTCGAATAGCTTTTTTTCTTTGTTTGTTTCACAAGAGTAGTAGGCCTGTTAGTAATCTGATTACTAAACCCTGAGACCTCGTTTTAGATACCTACTGTTGTCAAAGGAATTCTACTTGGATATGTCCTTATTTTGTGAACACAGGAACACGAGTTGGTTAGTTAACCTTGGAACCTGTTGCTGCCATTCAATGACAGCATGGCTGAATTGCAAACTAACCTACCATTGTCCTATATTCCTTAATGCCTTGGATTAACAAAAATCTATAAATCTCAGATTTAACAGTACTAATTGATCTGGCATCAATTGCCATTCATGGAACGAAGCTTCAAAGACTAGCTCTTGATTTTTACTGTATGCTCCATAGTCTTAGACTCACCAAGTCATGGAAATAGTTTCTTTCTATGCACCCTATTGACCTCCACTGTCAAGTGTTTATTCAGCATCCCATCAGACTTCTTCTGATATATTAAACCAGCATAAACTTGTATAGCACCTTTAACAAAAGCTTCTGAAAGCACTACACAGGAGCTATATAAATCAAATTATGTCATCAGCAACACAAGGAGATATTGGGTCAGATGTCCAAACCTTGGTCAAAATGTAGTTTTAAGGACTGCCTTAAAGAAAGCAAGGCACAGGTGGAGAAATGTAAAGAGAGAATTCTCAAGCTTAAAACTAAGGCCACTGAATGCAAAACTACCAATGTTAGAGCAATTAAAATATCAGAGGGTTATGGGATTGGAGAATATCACAGTAATAAAAAAAGTGAGGCACTGGAGAGACTTGAAAACAAGAATGAGAATCTTAAAATAAAAATAGTGTTTTATTGAGAATCAATTTATGTCAGTGAACACAGGAATGATAGGAGAATGAGACTTAAGACATAGATAGTAGAATTTAGATAACCTCAAGTTTAGAGAGGGCAGAATGTAGGAGACCAGCCAGACATGTTTCAGGATAACCAAGGCGGGAATGCATGGTTGTGAATTTCAACAGATGATAAACTGAGATGGAGTGAAGTTGTGTGATGCTACGTGGAAAGGGGCAGTTTTGGAGATCGTGCAAATGTATATGAACCCTCAGTGTCTTTGGATCTCTGCCATTTCTTACTTGTCACCATTTAAAAAATACTCTATTCCATTCTTTTTGGGTCTGAGGTGGACCTCCCATTTATCCATATTGAAATGTTTTTGCGATATTTTTTACAGTTTTATCTTGTGAATGGCTTAATAATTAATTTGATAAATAGTGACAAATTTTGTTAAATGTTAATTTTATGCTTCCATCTGCACTGCTCACAATCATACTACCTATCTTTGTACAGTGGCAAATTTGGATATGTAACTTTTAATTCCTTTGTCAAAATTATTAATAAATATTGAATAATTGAGGCCCAAAAACAGATCCTTGTTGGACGCCACTCGTTAGATCCTGATGGAGTGCCAGCCCATTATTTTCAGTCTATAATTGAAAATTTTGTAACCAAATCAATAATTTGCCTTCACTTCCATTAGTTTCAACTTTAGTAAACTGACTCTTAAATGAAACCCTGGTGAGTATTTTCTGGAAGTCCAGACAAATAACATCCATAGAGATCCCCTTGGTTGCTTTTCAACAACTCAGCTAGGTTCATTAAGCTTGACTTATGCTTTTCAAATCCATACTGGGTTTCTCTGATAAGCTGAAAACATTCAAGGTATTGAGTCTGTTTTTAATTGTTTCCTCATTATAGGCTTATTATTGAATTATAGACTTATTACTAACTTCTGAACAACAAAGATGGGCTAACTGGTCTACAATTCCATGATATTCCTCCCTCACCTTTCTGAAATAGAGTGATATGAAAATTTTTCCAAACCAAAGAAACAGTTTCCAGATCAAAAGAGTTGTGGAAAATTATGGACGGGCTTCCTCTGCACTTCTCCACTGTTGAGAGGGTCAAGAACATAAGGTGAATGAATTAACACAGTTTGGAGCTGGAGGAACACAGCGGGTCAGGCAGCATCAGTGGAGCAGAAAAGTTGACGTTTTGGGTCAGGACCCTTCTTCAGAATTGGGGGAGGGGGAAGGGAGCTCTGAAATAAATACAGAGGGGATGGGTGGGACAGGGAAGGCAGGTGAGATGGTGATTGGTGAGTACAGGTAGGCAATAGTGGGATTGGTCAGTGAGGTGGGAGGAGCAGATAGCTGGGAGAGAAAATGGACAGGTTGTATGAAGTGTTGCTCCTCTAATTTCCGGGTGGTGTCATTGTGAGGAGGCCCAGGATGGACATGTCACCCAGGCAGTGGGAAGGGGAGTTGAAATGGATCGTGACCGGAAGGTGTTGTCGTTTGTTGCAAACAGAACAAGGTGCTCGACAAAGTGGTCTCTGCTTGGTCTCACCGATGGAGAGGAGGCTATTTCGGGAGCAGCAGATGTAATAGACCATATTGACAGATGTGCAAGTGAGCCTGTGCCTGATTTGAAAGGCTTGTTTGGTGCCTTGGATTGAGGTGTGGAAGGAGGTAGGGGCAAAGAATGAAAACCAGAAGAAGTCCTTTGCAGGTCTGGGAGAGGGAGGCTCTTTAAGTAAATGAGTCCTATCTTTAGATGATGCCCACTTCAGTGGCTGCTACTCTTGGTCTGATGGCTGGCTATTGCTTTACAGTTTATCAGAGCTGCCTCTCCCATTGTTTGTTTGGACATTCCTTTCACAGGTCTGGCCCTCACAACTCAAAGCTATATGTATCCTTTACATGAGATAGTAGGAACTGCAGATGCTGGACAATCTGAGATAACAAGGTCTAGAGTTGGATGAACACAGCAGGCCAAGCAGCATCAGAGGAGCAGGAAAGCTGACGTTTCTGGCCTAGATCCTTCTTTTCTGAAGAAGGGTCTAGGCCCAAAACATCAGCCTTCCTGCTCTTCTGATGCTGCTTGGCCTGTTGTGTTCATCCAGCTCTACAACTTGTTATCCCTTGTATCCTTTACATACTGTTTAGCCTTCTCTTTCTTCCAACTAAAATTTGCATTACTATGGAAAGCAAATGTGGAGTCTGAGGCCTCACCTAGAAACTGTGACCTTTGAATGGTCAGGAATTTGACTGCCCACAATGCCGCTTCAGCACATGTTAGTACTGCAAATTCCATTATACAAATACACTGATTTGACTTAATTACCTTTCTAAAAATCTCAGTTACTTTCTCAGTTTGTGCATGCAGCAATGCTATTTCACTGCTTCCGCTCCACCAGTGTTTCAGCCCAGTGACCCTGATGCTGAACCTTCAGTACACAGTCTTCCCACGTATTCTATATCTCCCTGTTGCCCCTGCCCTCCCAGCTATGGTTCCTTTTCCAGACAGTAATATTAACTTCTGCCCTCTGATATCTGATCATCCTCCACCATTGTACCATTACATAAATGCTCATGCACCCTTAGGTTGTTAACAAAATCTGGTTGTATAACAAAATTAGATATAAGATGTCATGCTCCTTTATTTATACTAGGACACGGTGGAATATATTTAATTAGAATTCTGTGCAAATGCATTTCATCAGGAAAAATTGATCTCTCACTAATGGCACAAATTCGCCAAATTTTGTTCTGAGGAAGGGTCACCAGATCCGAAACGTTAAATCTGTTTTCTCTTCCACAGATGCTGCCAGACCTGCTGAGCTTTTCCAGCAACTTTGTTTTTGTTAGCCAAAAACAGGATGTCTCATAGTTGCATGGCTTGCTGGTAAAGAGATTCCCTAGGGTACCTACAGGATGAAAAACAAAATCTGACAAAGGGTGTGGACATGCTTTCAGGCTAGCCAACAGCAATTCAGAGATGAGTACATCACATTTAAAATACTTTCTAGAATGTACTGGTTACCTGCAAAGCTTGAGAAAATCATATCAATTAGTGTCAAGGAAACCTATAGTTGAGACCTCCAGGATTGCGTCGCACCCATATATACAACAATTCAAGGATAATTTGAAGGTTGGACAGAAAACAACAGAAGAAATTCTAATGAGTGGATAAGTTTGAGAAATGGAATAACGTTCACCATCATTGTATCAATAAATGAACAAATAATTGTGTGCGTTTTGAGTGAGCTAAGATCTCATTCAGTATTCAGTCAGTGGCACATTGGTTAGCACTGCTGCCTGTCAGTGCCAGGGACTCAGGTTCAATTTCAGTCTTGGGCCACTGTATGTGCAGAGTTTGCATATTCTCCCTTTGTCTGCACGGATTTCCTCCAGGTGCTCTGGTTTCCTCCCACAGACACAGATGTATAGGTTAGGTGGACTGGTCATGCTAAAGTTGTCCATTATGTCCAGGGATGTACAAGTTAGGTAGATTAGCCAGGGGAGTTGTAGAGATGGTGTGGGTCTGGGTGGGATGCTTTTTGGAGGGTCGGCCTGGACTTGTAGGGCCAAATGGCCTGTTTTCACACTGTAGGAATTCTATCAATACAATGCACAGAGAGACCATTGAGTCTGACCGTCTGAAGAGAATCTTGCCCAGACCCACTTCATCCCATCCCCATAATCCTGCATTTATCAAGACTAATCCACCTAGCCTGCTTATTCCTAAACACTGCAGGACAATTTAGCACAGCCAATCCACCTAATCCGTGCATTTTTGGACTGTGAGAGGAAGCCTGACCACTCAGCAGATAACCCATGAAGACACAAGGAAAACATGCAAACTTCACACAGACAGTCACCAAAGGCTGGAATTGAAGCTGGATCCCTGGCATTGTGAGGCAGCAGTGCTAACCATGATGCCATATCAAAGCAAGCTACCCTGGAAGATCGCTGCAAGATAGTGCGGGCTGGGTATTAGATATATAACATTATAAGATGTACAGGAAAGATAACGAAAATTCTAGTGGAAAAGGAGCGGTCTTATTTAGGATAAAACCACTGCAATAACAAAAGAGCTATAATGAAAGATAAGCAAACAGTGGAAGAATTTATGTACAGCAATAAGCTTTAAAAAAAGAGATTTAAGACTGGAGTAAGTTGTCTAGAAATTAGGTACTTGCGAGTTCATCCCAATCAATTAAAAGTTAAAACTTCCACTTAAAACCACCCTCCTTTCGACAGATGTTTGCCTCATCTCCGCATTAATATCTTGTAACCTTTCACAGATACAACCAGGAAACCCAAACAAAACTCCCATATAAATGTTCATTTCATTTCTATTTCATAATTTGACCCATAAGGTCTCTATCACGATGACTTCTTGTAATATAAAATCTTATCATGGGTAATTATATCCTTAATCATTAATGCTACTCACATTTTCATTATGGTTTTCTGCAATCTTTATAACCTGGCATATTTATAGTTCCCAATCCTGACCATCTTGCAGCCATTCTGAATAATGTTTTCCATTTTGTACCCTTTTGAGGAAACTTGCATTGAAATTTCATTCAATTTGTTCTTTATGCTCCCTGGGGTGAATTTTATGGGGCCTGCAAGAACAGGAAACATGAGAGGTGCATGACTTAATTAAGAAAGAACTTAAATTTTGTTTTTCCATTATCACATTCAATTTAGAGAGGAATCAGCAGCAACCTTGTGGCAAGTTGAGTTTCATGTCATCCTATGGGAGGTTGGACTTGGAAGATATTTGCATCCCATGGATACTTATTATATTGAAACTTTTTGTAATTACATCCTACCGACAAGATTAAGACAGTGGTACATTAGAATCTCATTACACCAATTTCATGTTCATTTAAAGGTAGCATGTAATAGTAGGCTTTGTACAGTTGTGCCTGAGGTCCAGAAGTTTCTTATATTGAAATCTGTAGCAAAAGGGAGAATATTAGAAAAATGGCAATGTACATGGAGGCTTGAACCAGCATGGGTCAGTTACAGGTGAGTTGAAAAGTTGGGTTAAAACATTGAGGAGTGGAAGATTATTCTAAGAGTAATCGGTGGATGGGGTCAGTGACATCGAGAAATGGAAGAAGGTTCCAAGGGAGGACGGGGATGGGGTCAGGGATGGGTGGATGAGGAAGGGGAAAGGGCTCGGAGTCCTTTGGTAGCGGGAGTTGTAATATGGATAATCAGATAAGGTAAGAAAATGAGGGACCTAAAGGGTAGGCTAAGTATTACATATACTTGGGTCTATCTTAGGGTGTTGAGTGGCAGAGTCTTTACAAGTCTTTGAATTCATCTATAATATTTAAATAATCCAGTTAGGAATATTTTTGGACAATCTCCTTTACATGCGTCAAAGAGAGAATAAGATGTGCTGCAAGCTCAACCTTGTCCCATGGAGTGGACATGAACATTCATTAAAGAGTGACTGCAAAAACACAACATAGTTTCTTCCACAAGAAAGGCAAGCCTCTAACTTCCATTTAATTAATGGTAATGTTTTTACACCATGAGACATGCTACTAGATTCAGCTGTCTGACTAAACTTGTCTCAGCAAATAAAAAAGATGCAGTCACAAATTGAAATTAGTGCAATAAGAGATACTGGCCTAATGGTGTAGGCGTTAGACTATTAATCCAGAAACTGATATAATGTTCAGGAGTTGGGTTCAAACATATGATGGAATTAGAATTCAACAAAAATATCTGGAATTAAGAATCCACTGATGATCATGATTCCATTGTCAATTGTCAGAAAAACCCCTCTGATTCACTAATGTCTTTCAGGGAAGGAAATCTGACGTTCTCACCTAGTTTGGCCTACATGTTCTCCAGAACCACAGCAGTGTCATTGACTCCCAACTGCCCTCTGAAGTGGCCTATCAAACCACCTAGTTATATAAATCACTACAAAATCTCAACAAAGAAATGAAACCAACAGATCACCTGGTATCAGAAAAGACAATGACAAAAACAGTCCCATCAACCCTACAAAGTCTTCCTTACTACCATCTGGTGTTAGTGCCAACATTGGGAGAGCTATCACACAGATGAGTCAAACAACAGTCTGACCTAGTCATACTCATAGAATCATACCTTACAGACAATGTCCCAAACATCATCATCACCATCCCTGGGTAAGAGAGTGATATCAAGGCTACATTCAACAAAGTATGGCATCAAGAAGCCTTGGCAAAGCTGGAATCAGGGGCAAACTCTCCATTGCTTGGAAAATGGTTGTGTTTGATGGAGGTCAGTCATCTCAGCTCCAAGGCATCTCTGTAGGAATTCCTCAGAATGGTGTCCTAGGCCCAAGCATCTTCAGCTGTTTCTTCCGTCCATCATAAGGTCAGAAGTGTGGATGTCCACTGATAATTGCACAATGTTCAACACCATTCGTGACTCCTCAGATACTGAAGCAATCCATGTACACAATGCAACAAGACTTAGACAATATTCAGGCTTGGGCTGACAAGTGGCACGTAAAATTCACACCTCACAAATGCCAGTCAAAGACTATCTCCAATAAGAGACAATCTCACTACCACTCCTTGACACGCAGTAGGGTTACAGTCACTGAGTCACCTACTATCAACATCTTTGGAATTACCATTGATCAGGAACTCAACTGGATTCACCATATAAATACAATGGCCACAACAGCAGGTCAGAGGCTAAAAATACTGTGGCAACTCACGTCCTGTCTCTCCAAAACCTTTCCACCATCTACAGGGTGCAAGTCAGGAGTGTGATGGAATATTCCCCACTTGCCTGGATGAGTGCAGCTGCAACAACACTGAAAAAGCTTAACACCATCCAGGGCAAAGCAGTTGCTTGATTGGCACCGCATCCACAAGCATCCACTCCCTCCACCACTGACATTCAATTGCAGCAGTGTGTACTATTTATAAGATGTGCTGCATAAATTCACCTATGATCATTTGACAGCCCACACCACTACCATCTAGAAAGACAAGGGCAACAGATACTTGGGAACTTGATGGGCTGAATAGCCTCTATTTGTACTGTAAGGATTCTATGAATTAGCACTGTCAAATAACCAAGCAATGTGCCTTGCTGGTCAGCCATCCTCAGTCATGAGGATGTACTGTACATTTTACTTTACAATTGGAGCAACTTAAGTCCCGCACCTGCAGCATGTACTAGCAGCCTACACAACACATTGCATGTGGCAGTCCTCAGCTAGCTGCAAAGATGTCACAGTGAGGTACACACCAACTTATGTTCCCAAGCTTTCTAAATGTGACATTGCCATTGAGGTCAGTATGTGAGCTGGGGCTGGGTATGTGTGGGTGGGAAAAGATGTTTACAAGCATCAGTGAGAGTGCTAGAGCACGAACCTTGGGGGATGCTAGATATAGTGGCAGAGATAGGTTTGTTTGTTTATTTATTCATGAGATGGGGATATTGCTGGCTAGGCAGCATTTATTGCCTATCCCTAATTGCCCAGAGGGCAGTTAAGAGTCAACCACATTGCTGGTAGGTTTGGAATCACATGTAGGCCAGCCCAGGTAAGGATGGCAGTTTCCTTCCCTAAAGGACATCAGTGAACCAGAAGGGTTTTTTTGACAATCAACAATGGATTCTTTGGTCATCAATAGATTCTTAATTGCAGATTTTTTTTCTTGAATTCAGTTCTACCATGGCAGGATACAAACCCAGGTCTCCTGTACATTATCTGAGTTTCTGGATTAACAGTCCAGCGATAATACCACTAGACCATTGCCTCCCCTTATACATTGAGTGTGATGTATCAAAAAGATGATAGATGGCACTTATCTTGACAGAGTGGAGAAGGTCATTGACCTTCCTGCAGCGCTGTTCACTCCTCCAGGTGGTTGTATGTCCTTTAACTCAGGTAGCAACTTCAGGCTAGGCTGCCATATCTGGTATATGTCCTCCACTCCTGGTCCTGGGGGAAGTGGAAGTGCCATTTTTGCACCACCCCATCCAGCATGGGCTCCAAGTCCATGCCCACACAATGAGATGCACATTTCCCCCTTTCTGCCATGTACAAGGAAAATATAAGGAACTATTCATGACAGCTCTGGCACTGACAGGAGCATGGGCACAAGTGATTCCAGTGAATTCTTGGATATGCACTGATTGGTGAGTTTTTTCTGGGAACAATGCATGGCCTGGAATCAGATATGATGGATGCCATGGGCCAAGATTAGTAATTAATGAGGTTGGTTTTGTAAGATACAGCAGAAGAAGTGGTTATGCATCTGGTGCATGCTCTCTAAAAGACTGTAAGAAACAGACTTAGCCAAAAATATAAACAGTTCAGCCCTTTGTAATCAAATGTGATGAAATACTCATAATTTAAGATTAGAAATGTCAATAATTAAAATAACTTCATCACTGAATTGTGGCAATTTAATGAGTGTGGAAAAAATGCTTTGGGGCTATTTCATATTTGAAGTTTTGGTCCTCATTTGATCATATCCCTTGGACTGCCTGCTACCTGGGCACTATACAATAAAAGGTTCTCCTCATTTTCATTAAGCAATAAGGGCCTGCACTATTCAATATGTATCAGAAAATACATATGAGTGTGTACTTCAAAATAGTAACCCCATCTTGCAACTCAGATTGTATTTATAAAGTATTTATGTGTTCTGTCAGCTTTATATGCTGATAATAGTCTCACAGCTCTCAAGCAAAGGGCCAGAGAACATAAGATAAATAAAGTGAGAAAATAATACAAGATATGGAGTGCATTTTTACAATACCTTGATGAGTAGGATCTCACAAGCAGGACAATTTTTAATTTCTGTCAAAAAATCAAAAACTCTTGTCAGCATTTAATGATTTCCTACATTGAAATGTAGCATATTGTAAATAAGCATTTTATGCTTATGAATCATTTTCTTTTGAATCACTTTCTGGAGGTTAACAAAAAAAACTGTCATTAGAAAAATCACATGACTAGTTGACAATACATGGCCTGAATATCTAATATAGTAATAGCCTTCTATGCCAAAACTAAATGATATATGAATATAATCAACCTTTGTGATGACTATTGAAAAGCAATCCCTTTAGCTTTCAACTAGAGCAGATATTTTAACAAGACAAAACTACAAGAAAAATTCTCTTAAAATTGCATCGCATGTGCTTATGAACTCATTATAATATAATTAATTCACCAGGTTTATTCAGGAGTGGTTGGATGTAAATCTAATTGTCAGCAAAATAAACACAATTTTGCAATGTCATCATCAAGCTAAACCTAACCAACAACGATTGCATTTTTGACACTGAAGTTGGATGATCTTGAAATAGAATCCCAGGGCTATTTGCTACAAAAAATAGCATACACCATTAAATGCATTTCAGGGTAAAGAAGCTGCAAGGTTGCATATATCACAAAGGAGGAGAACACAACTTTGAGGATGAAATCAGCCTAGAAGAAATAAGAATAATGACTGTTAGGATGGGTCATGAACAAATAATCAGTTTGAGTTCCGTGGTACCTCTTGGTTGCAGACCTCATTAATTCCTCATTTAAAGTATGGACAAAAGAGATGACTTGCTGAAGTGAGGTGAGAAGGCAGCATTTGATTAAATGTGGCATTAAAGTGCCCTGGCAAAATTGAAATCGATAAAAATCAGCGAGAAATATCCCACTGGCTAGAATCATATCCAGCAAAAAGGAAGATGGTTGTGGTTGCCAGAGCCCAATCTTATTAATTCCAGGATGTCATTGCAGAAGTTCCTTTTGACAATATCCTAGGCCAAAGCCCCTTCAAATATTTTGTCATTGGCTTTCTCTCCTTCATAATGTCAGAATTGGGAATGTTTGCTGATGATTGGTATTCAACATAGCAAAATTGCAACTTCTCAGTAAATGAAGCCCTCATTGCCCACACACAGCAGGACTTGAGCTTGAAGTAGCAAATGGCAAGTAGCATTCGTGCCACACCGCTGTCAGGTAATGGCCATCTCCAACAAGACAGAATATACAACACTCAAGACAGCACAACAAAATAGCCCACCTGACTGTCACCAATTCACTGCTGCAAACGTTCGTTGCTCCACTCACTGTGCTGTGGCAGCAGTGTGTACCACCCACAAGATTGACTGAGCAACTCACAGTAGAGCAGGATAAAGCACAAACATGGTGTAGGGCCCCATCAACCACAATGGAGGGGAAATCTTATTTAAGGGAAAAGGAAAAATATTGCAAGGACTTGTACAGAATGTGACAATGTCAGAGCCAATTGGATGGTGATGGAAAAACTGGGAGAATAGAGTAGATTCAATGCAGGAAGTAGATTAGGATGAATTGTGGTTAAGATAGCTCTGGAAATCACCAGGATTCTATTAGCTATTTATTGACAGTCTATCCACAGAATTGAGGCTAGATAAGTTAGGAAGGAAAAGAGCCAGCAATGAATAATATGAAGGCAAGAAAGGATTGGAAAATTATTGCTAAGTTGGTAACATTTTCAAATTTCAGAAAGTCAATTTGGAAGAAAAAAGTCAAAGGAAATATCTTCAATTTGAGAGGTTCATCCAAGCAGATAACACTAACGGAGGATGGGGACTGCTTGTACCTCCATCAAGAAGAAGTAGTAGAAGGCCTGAAAGTTGCATAGTGGCAATTAGAAGTTTTCAGAAACTGGATGCCTATTGAAAAATATATATTGTTAACACCACAAAACTAGAAACTGTTAAAGTATCGGAGGGTGTTGGAAGATTTGTAGATGTAGGTCAGAGAGACTAGATAAGGGGAAAAAATAAATTGATTCAGAAGGTATAGGTTCTGTGACTAAAGAACATGATAAAACATGGGCATGCAAGAGCAGTCCTGTTTATGGATCTTGTGAAAGAAATCAAAGCAAGCTGTGGTACTGACCCTTAATTCTCTTAAATTACCAACATTCTTGGATACACTGTCTTCTCTGATCTGATATCGAACTCATGCTTATTGCTTAAGCTGCATCCAATTACTTTAGCTTGTTCCATCATGCCAACACTTGTAAAAATCAACAGATGTTAGAAATTTAGAATTTTATTAAATATTAAGACTTAAATTCATGTACTTGGGAGGTTTTACCTCTATATTGCCCACGCTTCTACTAAAAATACAAAAATACATGATCTGTTAAGCAATTGGTCCCTTGATTGTATAATCTCTACACCTTTTATTTCTCCTCAAGCTACATCTAGTGCCTGTTTCAGTTTTTCATTTCTTGTTGTTTCTTACCTTCAGATATTTCATCCAATATAATACACTTCTCCCCACACTCTATATTGAAGTTGGCCATAACTCATTGTCCAGGATTTTGCAGTGGTAATAAGAATAGAATTGGTGTTGTTTAACATAATAACTTCACTGTAACTTCTGAAGTCTATATGTGCACTAATATGAAAAAAACAGAAGTTGCTATCATAATAGTCTGCTTCTCTAGAAGACAGACTGTTAGAGTCATAGAGTCCTACAGCACGGAGACAGGCCCTTCAGCCCAAACTGGTCCATGTCGACCAAAATGTCATCCATGCTAACCCCATTTCCTTCACTTGACCGATATCCTTCTGAACTTTTCCCCTCTATGTATTTGCCCAAATGCTTTTTAAATGTTGTTAATATACCCACTTCAATCACTTCCACTGGTAGCTCATTCCATATGCGTACCACCCATGCATCTTTCCCCCTTACCCCTAAACTGATGCCCTCTAGTTCTTGAGTGCCTGACCCTGGGGAAAAGACTGAGTTGATTCACCCTATCCATGTCTCTCATGATCTTATTCACTTCTATAAGATCCCCTTTCAGTCTGCTAGAAAATAGTCCTAGCTTGTCCAACCTCTCCCTATAACTCAGTCCCTTGACTCCTGGCAACATCCTTGTAAATTTCTTCTGCTGTCTTTACAGTTTAATAACATCTTTCCTGTAGCAAGGTGACCAAAACTGAACACAATACTCCAAAAAGTACAGCCTCTCCAATGTCTTGTACAACTGCAACATAACTTCCCAACGTCTATACTCAATGCCCTGATTGATAAAGGCCAGTGTGTCTTCACCACCCTGTCTAACTGTGATTCCACTTTCAGAGAACCATGCACCTGAACTCCAAGGTCCCTCTATTCTGCTAAACTCCTTAAGGCCCTACCATTCACCATGAAATGCCTATCTTGATTTCGCTTTCCAAAATGCAACACCTCACATTTATTCAAATTAAACTCCATTTGCCATTTTATTGGTCCACTTCCCCAGCAGATCAAGATTCTACTCCAATTTCCGATAACCACCCTCACTGTTCATGATACAGCCTATTTTAGTGTCATCTGCAAGTTTGCTAATCATTCCTTGTACATTTTCATGCAAATCATTGATGTAGATAACAAACAGCAATGTTGATGCAACCCAGATTTCAATCACAGAAATCAACAGAATTGATGAGAACTTATTTTATTATTCCGTTAACCTCAGTGTCAGAACTCTTGGAAAAATTTATATCTGTTGAATGAGGCATAACTGGGTTTTTAATGGCATACCAATTTCATAAATATTGTTAAACATTCTCACTGATCCTATAAAGCTAATTTTATGTTTGTGGAATGCCAAATTTCTCCATGATTGCTTTTTAAACTTCACTATTTGAGAAGTTTTTGTAATAGTTTCTTATTAATAGTCAGCCAAAGTTAATCATTTATTAAATTAGTCTCTTAATTACTAGTTAATTAAAGGTGAAGGATGTTATGTTCTTTCTAACCTTCTGGTTTGCTGTAAGTGATTACTTCAATGCAATTAATGGTGTTTTTGCTTGCTGACATCATTACTGCTGGACACCAGGCCATCGCCTTGACCTGGCACCATTTTTAAATGAGGTGTGAAAAGGACAAATAATGCCACCAAGATCATTAGATTTTAGTGACCAGAGTTCTTCAAGATCAGCCACTTTATCTCTATCCGCAAAATTGGGCTGTTTGTAGAACTTTCAATTGTAACGAATTTTCCACCATGATTTCAAGCCTTAGTATGCCTTATGCTGCCAGCCTACAATCACAAAATCCTTGTAGCATTCTTAAAATAGGGAGAAAAAGGACTCCGCATTATAGAAAGCTTACATTTAAGAGGTCTCTGTCAGCAAATCAAGGGATATAGGAGTGGGTGGAAAAGTGGAATATAAGTCCAAGATCAGTCATGAAGATTTGGATGATGAATCAAGATAAAGGGGTCATCAAGTGTACATCACTTCCATTTCCTGGGCTTGATTTTATAAATCCCCGCCCCCCATCAGCCCTTACCACCAGACATGTTTTGGCATGGTAGCATGTAAAATAGGGTTGGTGACTAGCTCACCCTTTTCCTGCCCATCCTGATCCATCCCCATAAAACAGTAGGGAGGCAGGCAGACAGTAAAATTGTTCGTCCAATTCATCCAAATATTGTGCTGACCATACCACGTTCAATTGGCATGGGCAGGCACAGAGCAGTCAGAAGGCAATTTTTGAAATAATTTTGTACAAAAGGCCAGAAGCAAAGGGATGCATATCATTTGATGTGTGCTTTGTGCATCAAAGGCAACCCCACCTCCTAATGTGCTACTGTTACACGTCTGATGGAAGAAATGTACTGTTAATCAAACCCCACGACTCCATGGGCCAGATATTCAAAATGACTAACCCTGGTAGATTAATTTAGGAAATCTCTGGCAGCAAATAACAGAAAATCCAGACCTTTATCCCAATCATGAGGACATCTATGAAAATAGATTTCAATCATTGTTTTGAGAGTCTGACAATATCTCTCTAAAGCTCGGCTGGATGAACACAGCAGGCCAAGCAGCATCTTAGGAGTACAAAAGCTGACGTTTCGGCCCTAGACGCATCTAGGCCCGAAACGTCAGCTGTTGTGCTCCTAAGATGCTGCTTGGCCTGCTGTGTTCATCCAGCCCCACACTTTGTTATCTTGGATTCTCCAGCATCTGCAGTTCCCATTATCTCTGATCTCTCTAAAGCTTTGTGATATGTTATAAATTTCACCTGTTTAATGCCCCACTTACTTAATACGTTTAACTGTATTTCTATTAGTAGTCCATAATAAATAAAGCATTGAGTTAATTTTTCTGCCTCA
Source organism: Stegostoma tigrinum (assembly GCF_030684315.1). NCBI lineage: Eukaryota > Metazoa > Chordata > Chondrichthyes > Orectolobiformes > Stegostomatidae > Stegostoma > Stegostoma tigrinum. The sequence goes on along the minus strand of NC_081354.1, from coordinate 47,455,898 downwards.
AGCTTAGCTGTGATCATCAAAGGAAATCTGGAAATCATGTTCTTATATTGATAATTTTTAAGATATACTGATATTCATTTTTTTTTGGTAATGGACCTACACAGCCTACAAACATCTTACTGATTGGTTCTTAGTAAATGGTTCTTCAAAACTGGTATGGGTATTAACAGATTATATATTGATGTTTTCCCATTACCTGATGTGGATGGCATGTTTTACAGAACTCCAATAGCTGATGAACAATCATCCATTCTTCATCTGGATGCGGAGTCATCCTATAGGAATTCCATTTTTAACATTAATACTCCAGAATTCTTCTGGTCTCAGGTTCTCTGTAGTCTGATTGTGCAAATTTGCTTAACTTCAAATCTGCTTGTTGAGCGTCAATTAAAGACTTGCTACACATTTCTTTTCAATTATCCCCATCCTTAAAGAAAGTTTCAGCTACTCTAACCTACCAGGTATTAATTTGACCTCAGGTGATGGACTTTGTTTAGCCATTGCTCTGGTCATTATACATATGAAACAATATCCAGAACTTGGTCTCGTGTCTTCCATCTCTTTAACTCATTCAGACTTCGGTAATTATGGGCAACATCCACTCTGGCCAAATCATCATCCCAAAATGCGTTAATCCATCCACTAGTAATTTCTGAACAACTCTGACTTCCACTATCCAATAATTATCACACTCAAAATGCAAGTGATACAAAGAAATGAATGCGTACTCTTTATTAATTCAATTTATTAAAACTTTGACATGGTGGCTCAGTAATTAGCCCTGCTGCATCGTAATGCCAGGGACACGGGTTCAATTCCACCTTTGGGTGACTGTCTGTGTGGAATTTGTTCATTCTCTCTGTGTCTGCTGGGGTTTCCTCCGGGTGGTCTGGTTTCCTCCCACAGTCCAAAGATGTGCAGGTTAGGTGGATTGGCCATGCTAAATTGCCCTTGGTGTTCAGGGGTGTGTAGATTAGGTGGGTAATAGGGGATGGGGATGGGCCTGGGTGGGATGCTCCAAGGGTTGGCATGGGCTTGTTAGGCCGAATGGCCTGCTTCCACACTGTAGGGATTCTATGAAAGTTCTATGAATATACTCTCTGGAGGAAAGGTTAGGTCTTTCACCAGCAAAAGAATTTATGTAGCTCCTGTATTCCTCTTAATATAGCTTTGGGTTTAGCCACATCATTTGATGAAAAGAGACCTTTCCTTTTGTTAAAAAAACTTTTTTTAAGATAGCCTCAGCCACATTTTTCACTTCTGCAGCATGGTCTCATAGTTGTAGTTAAAGCTGCAGTTTGATCTGTGGCATTTTCTTTCTGAATTCCTTTCTCTCACTCACTCTTATAAAGCCCAATAAGTCCCATGGTTTACCCAAACAACTTCCAGAATTACAACAGAAATACATAAGGCTTTGATTCTGACTTCCACCATCAGAACCTACGTTTGCAGTTTGAAAAAGAATTCCCAAGGTGTACATTCTTTATCTTTGCTACTTGTCTTCCTTTCACTTTTGTACTTTCAATCTTCTGCGTGTTTTTGGAGGTAATAGAGAAAAAAAAATGAATTTAATGGATCAACTCATAATCGTCAACCATCCCTGCTACTTGTCTAGCTTTTGCAACCCTCTGGACTCCAAAATAGGTTGTAATCGCTAGGGACAGTGAATTTTTAAATTATTCTGAAAGACTGATTTCGCTGACAGCTTCAGACATGATTCTAACCTCTAATGCTCATATGCAATGGTCAAACTTACTTTGCTTTACCCTTCCAAATTAAATGTAGGTCTTTCCAGGCTGCTTCCTTAAGTTTCAAAGCTTTGGTCTGTAGTGTTCTGGAGCTGACTTAAACTCATCAAGAGTAGTCTTTTTTATAGGAACAGAATTCATTGAAACCTTTCCAGACAGTAATGCAAAAATCTCATGTGCTCTATCTGTTAACCACCCTGCATGGACAGTTTTCAATTTTCCTGACAACTTAATTTTACTATATTTTTGAATGAAATATTGAATACCTCCACATTCTTTTCTCAAAGATTTCTACATGACCCACACAAATTTAAAAATTCCATTACTGGACTTTAGGTTATGGTTCTTTCTTTATTCATATTCTTCTGTCTGAAATTCTCTCTTTTTTGATTTTACATTTTCCTCTGTCTGACATTCTTTCCCCTTTTCTTTATTTTCAAGGTCAAGTCTTTTAACTTTTATTTCCTTTTCTATTTCAAGTTGTTTTATTTCTTTCTCATGCTGTTTTAACTCAATAAGTCAAATGATTCATATGCTTGGTGTACATGGACCCTTTAGTATTTACAAGAATCCCAAACACTATGCCAGCACACCAATTATCACTGCCTACTTAGATTTTTGCTAGAAATTTCCTTCTAAATCCTTTAACAATTCTATTAGCTTGGCCTTAATTAAATTCTGTAAAGTGTCAAGGATACTTCCTCCAGCTTTAAGAATGTTTAGACTGCTTGCACGGCCATCTCAACTTTATACAGTTATTTTCGATCTAATTTCTTGTCTGTGTCTAACGATTCCAGAGCAAGTCCCCAAATGTTGTTCTGACTATGACAGGAAGAGTGCACCAGTAATGAAGTCTCACTAGTCCACAATCCATACCAAAAGTGTAAATGCTTTATTGTATCACCAAACTAGTCCGTTTGCTTCATTTTATTTGCTATTGTCTAAAACAAAGAGACTTTCACCAGGTTACTTTAATGAACTCAAAAATGCCTTGATTCTTCAAACAGATTTATTTCAGCAACTAAGCTACCATTCAGAACTAAATTATATTCCTTTAATCCAAAGTATACACAATCATAATGACAAGATTTGACATACAATTCTCTGGAATCTAGGAGAAGGTTCTGGGAAAGCTGAAATGTCTAAAGGTCGATAAATCACCTGGACCAGAAGGACTACAGTCCAGAGTTCTGATGAAGATATCTGAGGAGATTGTAGAGGCATTGATGATGACCTTTCAGGAATCCCTGGAGTCAGGAAGGGTGCCAGAGTACTGGAAAATGGCTAATGTAACATCACTGTTTGAGAAGGAAGATAGGCAGAAGCCAAGAAACTAAAGGCCAGTGAGCCTGATCTCAGTCATTGAGTCCATTATTTAGGATGAGATTGTGGAGTACTTCGTAGTGCATTGTAAAAAAATGCCTGAATCAGCATAACATCATCAAGGGGAGATTATGTGAGGACAATTGGGATTCTGTCTTTGTTTTTGTTGGGGGGGTTGATGTGAGGTCAGAGGTACAGGAAATGCAAGAGATGCGATCAAGAGCTTTTTCGACCACCGAAGGAAATGAAGTTGCAGTCCTTGAAACAAGAGGACATCTGGGATGTTCAGGAGTGGAGTGCCCCATTTTGGGATCTGACACAGCGGAGGAGTTGGGAGTAGGGGATCACATTCCTGCAGGAAGATGTGTGAGAGGAGGTGTAGTCTAGGTAGCTGTGGGCTTGAAATAGATGTCACTGGCCCCATCGCCCCCAGCGCCTATCCCTGCAACCACAGGAAGTGCTACACCTGCTCCTACACCTCCTCCATCACCTCTATTCAAGGCACAAAATAACCCTTCCACATCAGACAGAGGTTCACCCGCACATCTGTCAATGTGGTCTATTGCATCCATTGCCCCTGATTTGACCCCCTCTACAGCAGAGACTCAGAGACCACTTTGTAGAGCACCTGTGCTCTTTTCAAGACAAACAACAACACTTTCCAGTCACAAACCATTTCAACTCCCCCTCCCATTCTTTGCAATAACATGTCATTCCTGAGCCTCTTCTTGTCACAATGATGCCACCCATAAACTCGAGGAGCAGCACCTCAAATTCCACCTTGGGAGCCTACAGCTCAATGGTCTAAATGTGGATTTTACGTGTTTCAAAATATCCCCACCCCCAACCTCATCCCATAACCAACCTTCCCTCTCAACCCCGCCTCCTTGACCTGACACAGTCTGTCCAGACACAACCTGTCCATCTTCTCTCCCAACTATCCACTCCTCCCACCTCACTGACCAATCCCCACTACTCCCTACCTGCACTCACCTATCACCATCCCACCTACATTCCCCAGCCCCACCCCTTATCTCTCTATTTATTTCTAAGCTCCCTTCCCCCTCCCACATTTCTGAAGAAGGGTCTCAATCTGAAACGTCAACTCTCATGCTCCTCTGATGCTGCCTGGCCTGCTGTGTTCCTTCAGCTCCACACTATGTTATCTCTGACTCCAGCATTGGCAGTTCTTACTATCTTGGACATAATCTACAATTTTTTGGATTTACATAATGCCTTTGACAAGTTGCTACAGAGGAGGCTGCTGAATAAGATAAGGGCCAATGGTGTTAGGGCAAGGTACTGGCATGAATAGACAATTTGTTGACTGGCAGAAGGCAGAGAGTGGGAATAAAGGGATCTTTTTGAGAATGGCACCTGGTGGCTAGTGAGTTCAGCAGGGGTTCATGTTCAAGCCAGAACTATTCACATTATACATTAATGATGTGGTCAAAAAATGAGAACATTTTTGCCAAGTTTTGTGGATAACACTAAGACAGGTAGTGTTAAGGAAATGGGGTGGCTGCAGAAGGACTTGGACAGGCCAGAGGAGTGGGCAAAGAAGTGACAGAAGGAATACAATTAGGAAAATGTGAGATTATACATTTTGGTAGGAAGAATACAGGCATAGACTATTTTCTAAATGGGCGGGTGCTTCAGAAATCTGAAGCACATATGGACTTGGGAGTCCTTGTTCAGGATTTTCTTAAGGTTAACATGAAGGTTCACTTGGCAGTTAGGAAGGCACATGAAATTTCAGCATTCATTTCAAGACAGCTATAACACAAGTGCAGAAATATATTGCTGAGACTGTATAAGGCTCTGGTCAGACCGCATTTGGAGTATTGTGATCAGGTTTGGGCCCTGTATCTAAGGAAGGATGTGCTGTCCTTGGAGGGGGTCCAGAAGATGTTTACAAGAATGATTCTGGGAATAAAAAGCTTGTCACAAGAGGAGTTGGTTGAAGACTCTAGGTCTGTACTCACTGCAGTTTAGAAGGGTGGGGGAAAGATCTCATTGAAACTTACAGAATCCTGAGAGGGGTCTAAGCCCGAAATGTCAACCTTCCTGCTCCTCTGATGCTGCTTGGCCTGCAATTTCACCCAGCTCTACACCTTGTTATCTCAGAATACTGAGAGGCCTGGATAGGGTGGATGTGAATAATAGAATCCCTACAGTGTGGAAACAGGCCCTTCGGCCCAACAAGTCCACACCAAACCTTAGAGAATCCCACCCAGACCCATCCCCTTATGACCCACCTAATGTACACACCCCTGAATACTACAGGCAATTTAGCATGACCAATCCACCTAGCCTGCACATCTTTGGACTTTGGGAGGAAACTGAGCACCCAGAGGAATCCCGCACAGTCACAGAGAGAATGTGCAAACTCCACACAGACAGTTGCCTGAGGGTGAATTGAACCCAGGTCCCTGGTGTTGTGAGGCAACAGTGCTAACCACTCAGCCACCATGCCACCCTAACTGAGCCACCATGCCACATGTGGAGAAGATATTTCCACCAGTAGGAGAGTCTAGACATGAGGGCACAGCCTCAGATTAAAAGGACAACCCTTTAGAACTGAGATGAGGAGGATTTTATTCAGCCAGAGGGTGATGAATCTGTGGGGCACATTGCCAAAAGAGTGCTGTGGAGGCCAAGGCATTGAGTATAATTAAGACAGAGATAGGTGGGTTCTTGATTAGTAAGAGGATCAAGGCTTAGGGGAAAGGACAGGAGAATGGGGTTGATAAATGTATCAACCATGAGCACAACGTGGAACACACAAGATGAGCTGAATGGCCTAATTCTCCTCCTGTAATAATCAGTTTCAAGTCATTGATTCATAAGCTGACTGGTATAGAATCATGAAATATTCAAATTAGTCCAGTTCAAATGAGAGTGAGTTAGAAATCCTGATACTTAACTTTAACAGGTTCTTTCAATATTCAGCTAAAAGAGGTCTTTGCTAATTCTGCTTCAAGATTTTCTGCTGTTTTTCATAAAAGTCAAGTGTAGGCCTTTCCTGTTTTGAGGTTTTACTTCAACTGACCCAAGACAGTCCACTGAAAAAATGTAGTAATTACAGTCCTGAGGCCATCAGTTGATAACCTTTAACATTGAGCCACTTCCACAAGTTTGTCTAATAATTAAAGAAATAAAATGTATCTTATCCAAGTTTTGCTTCTCCAAAGTCATTTGACTTTTCATAAACAGCTGTTAAAAACAACATTCTCCTTGACTTATTAACTTTCAGTTGTGAGAAATCACATAATAAAGTCTTTTCAATCAGCAATATCCAAATGGCTCCAAATTCCAGTTTCTTATATTCCATAAATATATAATTGTAGTCTTATCATGATTCCTTTTATTCCTCCCCAACTAGCCCCCAAAGCCTAACTCCTACAAATATGTTATGTTCCACTTGTTCCACTGACAACACCCAGCTCTATCTCATCATCATCTCACATGACTCCTCCAATTTGGTAAGCTGCTTGTTCAGTGCTGAATGACCAGAAATTTCTTCTCATTAAATATTTGGAAAATAGGGAGCCATTTTCTTAGGTCCCTGTCACAAGATGGCATTCCCAATCTTCTCTGTCCCTGTATACTGCCTAACACTGATCCAGACTATTCACAATCTTGACATTTATTTGATCCTAAAATGAGCTGACTCCAATTTCTCTTCATCACCAGTACTCTCTTTACATCATCTATGCCATTGGTCAGCTCCTTTCTTGCCTCGGTCCATCTATTGCTGAAACCTTCATTCATGCCGTTATTGTATTTAGCGTAAACTATTCCAATTCAATTGTGACCAACTTTACACCTTCTGCAAACTTGTACTGCTCCAAACCTTTTGTAATATATCGTATCACACAATCAATCCTGTTCACCTATCTCAGTTATGTTCATCAATCTGTAATGACTGCCCATCTAATGTCATCAGTTCAAACCTCTTCAACCATACATCTCAACCATCCCTATACCTATGATGCTTTCCAAGCCAACGATCCTCTAATTTGTCTGCATTTTTCTAATTCCGGCCTATTGTGCATTCCTGATTCCCTTTGCTCCATTATTATCACCTGTGCCTTCAGCTCCATAGGCCCTAGACTGTAGAAATCCACTCCCTCTAAACCTCCCTGCCATTCTACCTCTCCTTCCTCCTTAATGACATTCCATTAAAATTCCATTCCTTCTTTTGCCAAGCTTTTGTAACATTGAAAATAGGAATAGGAGTAAGCCATTCAATCCTTCAAGCCTGCCCGACCATTCAATATGATCATAGCTAATCATCAAACTTTTCTCATACCCTTTGATCTCTTTAGCCCTAAGAATGATATCTAATTCCTTCTTTGGCTCATTCACTTTCTGCAGAAAAGAATTCCACAGGCTCACCATACTCGGAGCGGCACGGTGGCTCAGTGGTTAGCATTGCAGCCTTACAGTGCCAGGGACCCAGGTTCGATTCCAGCCTCAGGTAACTGTCTGTGCGGAGTTTGCACATTCTCTCCGTGTCTGCGTGGGTTTCCTCCAGGTGCTCCAGTTTCCTCCCACGATCCAAAGATGTGCAGGCTAGGTGAATCAGCCATGCTAAATTGCCCATAATGTTCAGGGGTGTGTGGGTTATAGGGGGAATGGTTTTGGGTGGGTTGCTCCAAAGGGCAGTGTGGACTTGTTGGGCCGAAGGTCCTGTTTCCACACTGTAGGGAATGGAATCTAATCTAATCTACTCTAGGTGAAGGAATTTCTCCTCATCTCAATCGTAAATGGTTTATCATATATCCTTAGGCTGTGCTCCTTGTTCTGGACCAAATGGTCATCAGAAATCCTTCCTGTGTATACCCTGTCCAGTCCTTTTAGAATTTTATACGTTTCTTTGAGATCCCCCATATGCTTCCAAACTCCAGTGAATATAATCCTAACCGATCCAGTTTCTCTTCATATCTTACTCCTACCCTCACAGAAATCAGTTTGGTAAACATTCATTGCACTACCTCCATGGCCCGAACATCCTTTCTCAGATAAGGAGAGGTAAACTGCACACAGCACAGTGTCACCAAGGCCCTGTACAATTGCAGCCAGACGCTTTGGTCACTTTCCTAATATTTGCTCACAGATTCAGAGTCAGAAATTTATTTGGTGACAATCCTGTTAAATTGAGATGATTTACAGGCACCTTAATGTGATCATACTGGAGAGTTGTATGAGGAGGCTGAATGCAGCAGGAAAGCTATCATTTAACCGTGTATTATTCAACCATGCTGTCTTGTAGAACAGTGCTATGGACTACGAATAATACTAAAATCACAAATTGCCAATGTCATTACTACTTTAAATCTTTTCCAGCCAAATAAAATTAACTGGTCATTCACTTAGTAGCTCTTTGTATGATTGTTTTCTTTGAAGCCAGTTATTGAACTTTCCTCTTGGTAACAGCCATTACTTTTCAAACTATAGAAGCCTTTCTTTTATTTAAGTCACAGGTTTCTGTTGGTCATCTTAATTCGCCTCATGTTCGCAAGGAAAATCTCTCCACTGGCTACACTCATATTTAGCACAAAGGAAGTTGGTTTTGGGACCAATGACTGGGACACATCCAGACTTTACAACAGGAATGCCTTGGGGCAGTGTCTAAGAACCAACTATCTTCAAGAGCTTGATCAGTGATTTTCCCTACATCCTAATGTTGGAAGTGAGGATGTTTGCTGATGGTCACACGGTGCACAGTAATTTATAATTGCTCAAATAATAAAGCAGTCCATGTACATTTGCAGCAAGACCCAAACCACATTCAAGCTTAAGCAAATAACATTTACACCACACAACTGACAGGCAATGGTCATTTCCAAAAACCGAAAGAACTGCAGATGCTGAAAATCTGAAAGAAAAACAAAAATAGGTGGAAAATCTTAACAGGTCTGGCAGCAGTAGAGAAAAGTCCCTTCTGAAGAAGAGTCACTGGACCCAAAAGTTAACTCTGATTTCTCTCCATAGATGCAGCCAGACCTGCTGAGATTTTCCAGCAATTTCTGTTTTTGTTTCAAATTAACCAATTCCAACTATTGCCTTAGCCATATAATTATATGTAAAACATAGTAAGGAAGGCTTGTCAGTTTTTTTTTAAATTGAACACTGAATGCTACAAGATTGGTCCCAGAAATAACATAACTGCTCATGTTGATTCACTGTGGCTAAAAAAAAGCAAATGATCTGATATGTTATCTCAGCAATTTTAAAGGGAATTCCAACATAGTCTACTTTTCTTTGTGGACAAATGATTCAGTAAAGTTAATAAATCAACTCTTTTAAGTTTATTCCATGTAAGGCTGACTGTGAGCCCCCATTTTAGTAGAACTCCAGGAAGAAGTCTGATAAACATCATGGGGAAAATGACAGATTATCATCTTGGAGATAAAGGAAGGCAAATCAGTTCAAGAATTATCCTAATGTACCAGACTACAAAAAAACACATTCTACAGTGTTGTAAAAGTAAGAAAAAGATGCCTTCACTCCCTCCCTGGCGCTGTTTTGCTTTGTCAGATTGGAAGAAATCCCCAATAATTTGACTACAGAGTTCACCATGGAGAGAGCAATTTTCAAGCAAGTCAAGACCTGCAATGATAAGAGGCAGACATTTGCTTCTTTCATCAATACTTACTTTTAATCTTTAGTGTACTTATGTTAACCAATGATAGTGTCACTGTTGTTGTGAACAAGATCAATAGGCCATAGAAATTTCTCCACCTGCAAGGTCCCCTCCATACACCATCCTGATTTGAAATATATTAGTCCACAGTCACTGGGAGAAACTCTTGGAACTCCCTTCCTAACTTTTGATGTACCTTCATGACAAGGAAGGCGCAACAGTTCAACAATATAGCTCACCATCACTTTTTCAATGCCAGTTATCTATCAGTAATAAAAATTGGCCTTCCCAAAAACACCCTCAACGCATGAAAAAATAAATAAAGTATTGTCATTCATTCTATCAATAAGCAGAGAAAAGTCAGCCTTCTAAATTATTTTCCACTACTGTCCTAACTTTTACTCCCCAGTAAACTCTTCAGGAACAAACAGGCTTCTTCGACAGTAGACAGTTAACAGGATTGCCCACTTTGTCCTATCGAGAGATATGTTTTATTAGAGGCATTAATCCATTGAGAATTGACTCCTTAATACCTGCAGATAAGTTCATTGAATATTAGTCCGTTAATATCATTAACATTACTTTCTCATTAATGATGGTCTTCCCTCAAAACAAATAATATCTTGAATATTGCTGAATCCATGTAAGAATGATGCGAAAAATGTTTTCAGTTATTGAAAGTCATTTGACATATGACTACAGCATTATACAGTGAAAGTGCATGTAACGAATTTGATTACTCCAAGCTACTCTGTATTAATTTTAATTTTTCAAAGCATTCTGGATTCAGCACTAAATTAGTGAAGTGCAAATACCACTGCTTTATTGAAAAAATCAGCTAGGAAGAAAACTCAATACAGCAGTCCTGAGAGTTTAGCTTTAGTGGTGAGAAAGTTACAGGAATCTATCATCAGGGACAGAGCAATCGTGTAACCAAACAACTATAAGTTGATCATGGATAATCAACATGGATTTATGAAGCAACTGTGACTCAAATATTCTGTGTTTTGAAAAAGATTCATATTTAACCCCAACCATGTATTCTTTATATCTCCGCATATATGCTGCCAAAGTATATCAAATATTTTTGGTCTTTATTTCTGTTTTCCAGCATCAGATTATTTTATCTTTACTTATGTATTCATGAAAGCTAGGTTGTCCCTGCTTTATCTAGTTGAATTTTTCAATGAGGTGACTCACATGTTAGAAAGAGGGTGTTGACAGATATCATCCATATGTCATGGTTGATAAAGTTTTGAATAAGAAGTAATAAAAACAAAAATAAATGAAACTGGATAGAGCCTTCTGACATGGATTCATAATCAGTTGGGAGGAATGAGACAGACTCAAGATAAAGTGAATGTAAAATAGTTCTATAGAAGAGTCACTGGACCTAAAACATTAACCCTGCTTTCCCTTCATAGCTGCTGCTAGGCCTGCTGAGATTTTTCCGATAATTACTGTTTTTGCTTTTGATGAAGGGAATGTACTTTAGTTATTAATTTATGACAAGTGGTGTTTCTTGAGTTGTGTACTGTACTGAGCACAAAAACAATGGGGTACAGACATAAAGTTTGTTTAAAAAAAAATAGGATATTGGTTTTTATCTGAAAAAGTTTAAAACACATAGAAGAGGAAGTCAGGGTGCAGATATATAAAGCATTGATCAGGCCCCATCTGCAGGTTTGAGCTCAACTTTGAGAACAATATCCCAGAGAAAAGAAATTGGCCTTGAAATAGACATAGTGAAAATTCATTAGAATTTTATCAGAGTTTAAAATGATAAACTAATGGATGGATGTTACATGAACTTAGCTGGATTCCCTTGAGTTCATAAGGTGGAAGGACATCAAATGATTTACAATTTACTATGATAAAATGATACAATAGAAATACTATGATAAAATGATACAATAGAAACCCAGGATCTGGTTGGGGACTGCAGCATGAGGACATTATTAAAACTAAAGGGATTCAATATTAAAATTAGAGTGCACTGTCATGTAATGGATAACACTTTTTTAAAAAATCATCTGAGACCTGGTAAATTAACATTTTCAACACTATTCAATCAAAAATTTTCAATGGCTTTGCCATCACAGAATCCACCACAATCAACATCCTAGGTATTATCATTGATCAGAAGGTGAGCTGGACTAGCCATATAAATACTGTAGCAATCAGAGTAGTTCAGAGGCAAGGAATGTTACACAAAGTAATTCACCTCCTGAGTCCCAAAGCCTATCTACTCTCCAAAAGGCACAAGTCATTAGTGTCATGAAATACCCCCCATTTGCCTGGATGAGTGCAGCTCCAACAATGTCAAGAAACTTGACGCCATCCAGGATAAAGCAGTCCACTTGATGACACCACATCCACAACATTCACTCCCTCCACAAATAATGCTCAAGAGCAGCAGTGTGTGCTATCTACAAGATACACTGTGGAAATTCACTAACAGTCCTGAAACAGCACCTACGAAAACCACAGTCACTTTAAGGTTTTGGAGTAGATTTGTAGCTCAGGTTGTGGGTGTTGAGGTTGGTTGCCTCGCTGAACTGGTTCATTGTTGTTCTGCAGACGTTTCATTACCCTGCTGGGTAACATCATCAGTGCAGCCTCCGAAGAAGCGCCATTGAGTTTTCCTGCCTGGTTTTTAAACTCTGAAGTCCGTTGAGCTGGATTACCTCACGTCTGGTTTCCCTTCGCAATGGAGTGTATATGGGGTCAAGTTCTATGTGTTTGTTGATGGCTTTCTTCATGGAGTACCAGGCTTCTAGGAACTCCCAAGCCTGCCTCTGTTTTGCTTGTCCCAGGATCTTGGTGTTGTCCCACTTGAATTGGAGTTTCTCTCTTCAGTCTCCTAGGAATTCCTGTGCCTGTCACTGCTTTGCTTGTCCCAGGATCTTGATGTTGTCCCAATCAAATTGGTGGTTCACCCTCCAGGCTTCTAGGAACTCCCATGCTTGCCTCTGCTTTGCTTGTCCCAGGATCTTGGTATTGTCCCACTCGAATTTATGGTTCTCCCTCGAACACCAAGATCCTGGGACAAGCAAAAGCAGAGACAAGCATGAAAGTTCCTAGAAGCCTGGTACTCCACAAGGAAAGCCATCAACAAGCACATAGAACTCGACCCCATATACACTCCATTGCGAAGGGAAACCGGAAGTGAGGTAGTCCAGGTCAATGGACTCCAGAGTTTAAAAACCAGGCAGGAAAACACAATGGCACTTCATCGGAGACAGCACTGATGGTGTTACCCAGCAGGGTAATGAAACGTCTGCAGAGCAACAACAAACCAGCTCGGCAAGCCAACCAACATCAACACGATCACTTACATTTGGAAGGACAAGGGCAGCAGATACATGGAAACAGCACTACATACAAGTTTCCCTCCAAGCTGCTCACCATCCTGACTTGGAAATATATCTTCATTCCTTCAGTATCAGTGTGTCAAAATCCTGGGACTCTCTCCCTAATGGCATTGTGGGTCCACATATAGCACATGGACTGTAGTGATTCAAGAGGCATCTTACTGCTACCTTCTCAAAGGCAACCAGGGATGGGAAATAAATGCTGGCCCAACAAGTAGTGCCCAAATCCCATGAATGATTTTTAAAAGAAGACTGTTATCAATATGTATCAGAGATAATGGGAACTGCAGATGCTGGAGAATCCAAGGTAATAAAGTGTGAAGCTGGATGAACACAGCAGGCCAAGCAGCATCACAGGAGCACAAAAGCTGATGTTTTGGGCCTAGACCCTTCGTCATGTTATCAATATGTCTTTGTTCAGTGTGGATATTACAGGGTATCGATCAAAGGTGAGGACATAGGAGCTGTTATGCAGTTCAGATGTGATTTAATTAAATGGACAAACTTGAGGGGGTCAAGTGGTCTACTACTGTTCTTATTTTCCAATATAATGGGAGCCTCTGTGAGAAATGCTCCATTTCTGTCATGAAGTAGTTTGCTGTTCAATATCAGTCTGCAGGACAGAAGCCTTTTATTCAAGATGTTGTACAACTTAGTATTAGACTCCAACACAGAATCAAAACAAGCTTCCATAATGTTTTGCAAATGCACATGTGACTCAGCGACATTGTCTGCTCAAGCAGCATCTCAAAGCTCAGCTCGAGTCCAAAATCCAATTCAGAAGGGATCAACTGGAATGCTGACCTCTATATATTTTTCATTCATTAACCACCAATTCCAATGTTTCCACATTCATTTTGTGTCTCATTATATGATTCACTTCACTGACATTCTTTGGATATCTCTAAGCTCTTTTCCTGTATGCAAATCATGTATTTCTAGCTCATAGGTCTTGCGCCAGAGTGGTTGCATTCCTTCCTTTGGGTAGAGGCTTCAGGTTCAAGACCCACACCAGGATTGTTGACCATGGAAAGGAGCATAAATAATGTGACTCAGCAATCTAATCATCAGTTTGGGAACCCTTCTACCATCTCTCATTATTCCTGAAAAAGAATAAAGTGTATGTTAAGATAAATACATTAAAATATCTATTTCTCTAAAATGTGACTTTGTGAAAAAATGACATTTGATTACTGTTTGAGGTATTGGTGAAATATTACAAGATAGATTTGTTTGATTCCATTATCTGCTTCACTATACATAGCAGAAGAAGGTACCATAAATATTCTCTATTCCACCTTGATTCACATTAAGGTTTACATTTAAAAGAATTGCATTATATTTTTAACAGGCGCCCTTAAGGACTGCCGGTTAGACCAGATGTAGGCTGAGTGATCCGAAGCATAGCACATCTGTTTCACTCAGTGCAGATGGGATTTCCACACTTGCATGTGCAAGGTGCCTAAATCCTAAGCGTCATTCAATTGAAAGCATTTTTGCCTCTGAGTGACAAGACACTGGGTTTAAATCCGTCTTTCAGGATTAAGCACAGAAATGAAAGCTGCCACTCTAATTTTGTACAGAGGGACTGCTATGCTTTTAGATGTGCCACATTTGGATGAAATGCTACACCAAGACCCTGTCTACCTTCTCAAATGGATGTGAAAGACCCCATGGGACTATTTCAAGAAGTAGCAGAGGAATTATCCTCAGTGTCCTTGCCAATATTTATCCCTCAATTGACCTCACAATAACAGGTTATCACACTTCTGTATGTAGAATATTGCTGTGTATAAATTTGTTATATTACGATAGTGACCGCACTTCTTTGGCTGTAATGTACTTTGAGGTATCCACTGGTCATGAAAAATGTGATATAAATGCAAATAAACTTTCGTTACCTGTTTTAGTCAGTATACAGGGATCAACAAAAAATTCACTCAACTGAACATGGAGTCATACGTCTAATAAGTGCCACTGGACAGGCCATATAGTCCTCCAAAATCTGTCTAATTTTTCCCCAGTTTTCACTTAGAGATGTTAAGGTTCAGGTTCTACAGCTTGTCTTTGCATGATGTAATTTGGTATCATTTAAGCACTGTTAAAGTTGTTCTATGTTACTAATTTAGCCTTAATTACATTATGGCACCACAGTTATAAAAACAACAGCATCATCATACACTTGAACCTCTTTTTGCCATTCTCAGACATTCTTGTAATTGATGAGTAGTTGAGTTGCTGCAGCCCATTTGACTCTCCCATTTGTTTGACAGAGATTTTCTTCAAGGCAAAGCAGGAGCAGTCATTTCATGCACCTCTTTTGAATAATGAAAAGGCACTTCTCAAAAATGGGCTCTCATCTCATACATAATGTAATGGCTTAAACAACATTTGTAGTTGAACGTTAATGCAATCTTAACTAGAACTACTGAGGAATATACATCCCTATATAATATCATATAATGGTTTTCAACTATCTGGTTTAATTTTATTTAAGTTGTATATCTGTCATTAATTTAACCATAAATCAATAATTACCCACATGTTAAAATTTGCTGACAGTGGTGAAGGATAAGGCATATTATTTTACTTCTCACTTCTTTGTTTTAATCATTTGTAACATGGCCTGCAGAAAAGTAAAGGTATAACTATTAGTAAAATATGTATTCAGTTCACTCATTCTAAAGGGCTCGATCAAGATCTTAAAATCATTAAAACTGAGTGATCTTGTTTTCTTTTTAATGAGAGCATTGAAGAGGTTTGGTAGGGTGAGCCAGATGCACTCAAAATATGTCACGCACAGAGTATATAAAGCTGCTTGTTTCTTCAAGATCATGTTAACAGTTCCAAGAAAATATATAGGATGCCTTCAAAGGATCCCAAGTTAAAAGGATATGTGAAGAGACAGATTTAATCCAACAATTTATAGCAGCTTAAGCTCAGCATTAAACTTCATCTCAAAGGCAGCTCTGTAGCCACCTGATCAGTAGTGCTAGCAGGGGCAGATTGTTAGTATCTATTATCACTGTTAACAATGGAAGTTTTGCTCTTGGCTCTTAGAAGAATAAATGGAAACGTATTATACAAGACAGGAATAAACTATTAAAGATAGGAAAGAAAGCATTGTTTTCAACACAAACTTTTGTTGTAAAAGCTGCAGGTCACCGTTAATGGAAACAAAGCAAAAAAGGGCGCAGAAAGAAACATGGTGCATACATAATATATAAAACAGTGAAAAACAAAAAAACAGTGAATGGTTGTTGTTGTGAAGGCCAAAAACACGGGAATGTACACTGTATCAAATACATGGGTAACAACATTGTAATCATGTTTACAAAATATCTCAATCCTTACGAATGTCCGTAGAAGGAATAATCATTTCAACAGATTATTTTTGCCAATGGCCTGTTGGTGCTGAGCTGCCAGTAACAATCTGGACATGTGCAATTGAAGTTAAGGTTTTTATGTCAAATACAATAATTTTTATGTAATGAATCTTCTGTTACGATGAATTAGTACTGATAGTCTGATGTTAACTTTTATTGCCCCATTGTACTAGTATTCAACAAAAGTGTGTTTGTAAGTTTTAAAACAATTGTCTTTGTACAGTCTATTTTGCCATGCGACAGATATTGATGGTGTAATGTTGACTAAGTTGATACTGACATTCTGAGTCACTCTTGATTATGTTTTACTGAGCATCAGTTGCAGATCATTTGGCCTCTTTTGTTGTTTTCATTCATTACAGCTATGGCTCAAAGTTAGCTGGAGATCATAAATAATGGGAACAGCAGATGCTGCAGAATCCGAGATAACAAAGTGTGGAGCTGGATGAACACAGCTGGCCAAGCAGCATCTTAGGAGCACAAAAGCTGACATTTCGGGCCTAGACCCTTCATCAGAAAAGGGGGTGGGGAGAGGATTCTGAAATAAATAAGGAGAGAGGGGGAGGCGGACCGAAGATGGATAGAGGAGAAGATAGGTGGAGAGGAAGGAATGGGTGGGGAGATAGAGAGGGGATAGGTCAGTTCGGGGAGGACGGACAGGCCAAGGGGGCAGGATGATGTTAGTAGGTAGGAAAGAGAGGAAAAGAGAGGAAGAACAGGTTAAGGAAGTGGGGACGAGCTGGGCTGGTTTTGGGATGCAGTGAGGGGAGGGGACATTTTGAAGCTGGTGAAATCCACATTGATACCATTGGGCTGCAGGGTTCCCAAGCAGAATATGAGTTGCTGTTCCTGCAACCTACGGGTGGCATCATTATGGCACTGCAGGAGACCCAGGATGGACATGTTGGCTGAGGAATGGGAGGGGGAGTTGTTTATTGTGAACCAAGCGTAGGTGTTCTGCAAAGCAGTCCCCAAGCCTCCGCTTGGTTTCCCCAATGTAGAGGAAGCCACACCGGGTACAGCAGATGCAATATACCACATTGGTGGATGTGCAGGTGAACATCTGCTTGATGTGGAAAGTCGTCTTGGGGCCAGGGATGGGGGTGAGGGAGGAGGTGTGGGGGCAAGTGTAACCACTACTGCGGGTGCAGGGGAAAGTGCCAGGTGTGGTAGAGTTGGAGGGGAGTGTGGAGCAGACAAGGGAGTTGCGGAGAGAGTGGTCTGTCTGGAAGGCAGACAAGGGTGGGGTTGGAAAATGTCTTTAGTGGTGGGGTCGGATTGTAGATGGCGGAAGTGTTGGAGGATGATGTGTTGTATCCGGACGTTGGTGGGATGGTATGTGAGGACTACGGGGATTCTCTTTTGGTGGTTATTGTGGGGGCAGGGTGTGAGGGATGAGGTGTGGGAAATGCGGGAGACACGGTCAAGGGCATTCTCGACCACTGCGGAGGGGAATGTTGCGGTCCTTGAAGAACAAGGACATCTGGGATCTACGGGAGTGGAATGCCTCATCCTGGCAGCAGATGCGGCAGAGGTGAAGGAATTGGGAATAGGGGATGGAATTTTTGCAGGAAGGTGGGTGGGAGGAGTTGTATTCCAGGTAGCTGTGGGAGTTGGTGGGCTTGAAATGGACATTGGTTTCTAGGTGGTTGCCTGAGATGGAGACAGAGAGGTCCAGGAAGGTGAGGGATGTGTTGGAGATGGTCCAGATGAACTTAAGGTTGAGGTGGAAGGTGTTGGTGAAGTGGATGAACAGTTGTAGCTCCTCTTGGGAGCACAAGGCAATGCCAATACGGTCATCGGTATAACGGAGGAAGAGGTGGGGTTTAGGGCCAGTGTAGGTGCAAAAGAGGGACTGTTCCACATAACCTAGAAAGAGACAGGCATAGCTTGGGCCCATGCGGGAACCCATGGCCACCCCCTTTGTCTGTAGGAAGTGGGATGAATCAAAAGAGAAGTTGTTGAGGGTGAGGACGAGTTTGGCTAAGCGGATGATGGTGTCAGTGGACGGGGACTGGATGGGCCTGCAGGACAGGAAGAAGTGGAGGGCCTTTAGGCCATCTGTATGGGGAATGCAGGTGAATAGGGACTGGACGTGAAAATGAGGTGTTGGGGACCAGGGAATTGGAAGTTCTGGAGGAGGTGGAGGGCATGGGTGGTGTCACGGACGTAGGTAGGGAGTTCCTGGACCAAGGGAGAGAAAATGGAGTCCAGATAGGTGGATAATAAAATGTGAGGCTGGATGAGCACAGCAGGCCCAGCAGCATCTCAGGAGCACAAAAGCTGACATTTCGGGCCTAGACCCTTCATCAGAGGGGGATGGGGTGAGGGTTCTGGAATAAATAGGGAGAGAGGGGGAGGCGGACCGAAGATGGAGAGAAAAGAAGATAGGTGGAGAGGAGAGTATAGGTGGGGAGGTAGGGAGGGGATAGGTCAGTCCAGGAAAGACGGACAGGTCAAGGACGTGGGATGAGGTTAGTAGGTAGGAGATGGAGGTGCGGCTTGGGGTGGGAGGAAGGGATGGGTGAGAGGAAGAACAGGTTAGGGAGGCAGAGACAGGTTGGACTGGTTTTGGGATGCAGTGGGTGGAGGGGAAGAGCTGGGCTGGTTGTGTGGTGCAGTGGGGGGAGGGGACGAACTGGGCTGGTTTTGGGATGTGGTGGGGGAAGGGGAGATTTTGAAGCTGGTGAAGTCCACATTGATACCATATGGCTGCAGGGTTCCCAAGCGGAATATGAGTTGCTGTTCCTGCAACCTTCGGGTAGCATCATTGTGGCACTGCAGGAGGCCCATGATGGACATGTCATCTAAAGAATGGGAGGGGGAGTGGAAATGGTTTGCGACTGGGAGGTGATGGTATCCCAATGGTATCAATGTGGACTTCACCAGCTTCAAAATCTCCCCTTCCCCCACCGCATCCCAAAACCAGCCCAGTTCGTCCCCTCCCCCCACTGCACCACACAACCAGCCCAGCTCTTCCCCTCCCCCCACTGCATCCCAAAACCAGTCCAACCTGTCTCTGCCTCCCTAACCTGTTCGTCCTCTCTCCCATCCCTTCCTCCCACCCCAAGCCGCACCTTCATCTCCTACCTACTAACCTCATCACACCTCCTTGACCTGTCTGCCTTCCCTGGACTGACCTATCCCCTCCCTACCTCCCCACCTATACTCTCCTCTCCACCTATCTTCTTTTCTCTCCATCTTCGGTCCGCCTCCCCCTCTCTCCCTATTTATTCCAGAACCCTCACCCCATCCCCCTCTCTGATGAAGGGTCTAGGCCCGAAGCGTCAGCTTTTGTGCTCCTGAGATGCTGCTGGGCCTGCTGTGTACATCCAGCCTCACATTTTATTATCTTGGATTCTCCAGCATCTGCAGTTCCCATTATCACTGATACAATCCACATAGGTGGAGATGAGTTCGGTGGGGCAGAAGCAGGCGGAGACAATAGGTCGACCAGGGCAGGCGGGTTTGTGGATTTTGGGAAGGAGATAGAAGCAGGCGGTGCGTGGTTGGGGAACAATGAGGTTGGAGGCTGTGGGTGGGAGGTCACCTGAGGTGATGAGGATTGTGAATGGTTTGGGAGATGATGGTTTGGAGCTCGGGGGTGTGGTCCACCAATGTGATATACTGCATCCGCTGTACCCGGTGTGGCTACCTCTACATTGGGGAAACCAAGCGGAGGCTTGGGGATTACTTTGCAGAACACCTGTGCTCGGTTCGCAATAAACGACTGCACCTCCCAGTCGCGAACCACGTCAACTCCCCCTCCCATTCCTCAGATGACATGTCCATCCTGGGCCTCCTGCAGTGCCATAATGATACCACCCTAGGTTGCAGGAACAGCAACTCATATTCCGCTTGGCAACCCTGCAACCCAATGGTATCAATGTGGATTTCACCAGCTTCAAAATGTCCCCTCCCCACACTGCATCCCAAAACCAGCCCAGCTCATCCCCGCCTCCCTGACCTGTTCTTCCTCTCACCTGTGCCCTCCTTCCACCTCAAGCCGCACCTCCATTTCCTACCTACTAACCTCATCCTGCCGCCTTGACCTGTCTGTCCTCCCTGGACTGACCTATCCCATCCCTACCTCCCCTCCCATATCTCCTCTCCACCTATCTTCTCCTCTGTCCATCTTCGGTCCACCTCCCCCTCTCTCCCTATTTATTTCAGAACCCTCTCCCCATCCCCCTTTTCTGATGAAGGGCCTCAGCCCAAAACATCAGCTTTTGTACACCTTCAATGCTGCTTGGCCTGCTGTGTTCAGCCAGCTCCACACTTTGTTATCTCTTAAGCTGGAGATCATTCCTTTTTCCAAGGACTGTAATGCTGAATAATGCCTGCACTACAAAATTTCTGCAGATAGATTTCTCATTCGCTTATTGAGTAAAAGAAACAAAAAGAATCCTAGAATTTTTATTGAACAATACAGATCAAACTTGATCTCAGATCTCTGCTAAGATCTTAATAGGGATCAGACCTGAATCACTAAAAATACTTTAGTAACTCTAAGGAGAATGTTAAGCCAAGGTTTCTTCTGACTATGATCAAGTGATCGTGACGTTGTACACTGCCTTGAATTCCTTAGGTTTATGCATGAAGAATGATTTTCAACACTGTTACCTTTACTCAGAGAGTAGTAAGGGAATGGAACGCTTTGCCTGCAACTGTAGTAGATTCGCCAACTTTAGGTACATTTAAGTCGTCATTGGACAAGCATATGGACATACATGGAATAGTGTAGGTTAGACGGGCTTGAGGTTGGTATGACAGGTCGGCACAACATCAAGGGCCGAAGGGCCTGTACTGTGCTGTAATGTTCTATGTTCTATGTTCTATGTATGATAGCCTAACAGTGGGGATTGCCTGCCTTTTCAGGCGACATATTCACTTTTCAGGCGATGGATTTCAGTGAAAAGAAAATTCAGTCACATTTTTAATACAAGAGTCACCGATTCCAGCAAATTACTACACAGGCAGCAACATTGACGATTTTCCCCATGAAGTCAGCATTTCAAGAGGAGAGAAAAGAAAATTTGGGGAAATGATAATTGAATGCTAACATCTACGGATTTCATAAAATATATTAAAATTTACAAATGGATTGTGAAAGATCTTCTGGATTATTGGATGAGTATGGAAAGGATTTCACTGAACAAATTAATTCCAAAGAATGATTCTATATTCCTTGAACAATTTAAAAATAATTACAAGTTGACATTTTATGCATATTTCAGTGCCAGTTGCATGAGTTTTAAGTTGCTGGTCAAATACCAGCGGAAGCTAGAAATTATGTTGTGTCACATTTAAATTATTTACATTTTTAAGATCAAATATGAGTCAATTCTGAACAGTGGATTCGTTTATATTATCAATCAAGCTGAACAGTTTTACTGAGCAAATACAACTATGTACAATTTATTTATCTCAAGAGGGTTGGAATATAAAAGCAGTGATATGCTTCTGAGGCTTTAGTTCGGGCCCATTTAGAATACTGTGTCCAATTTTGGGCCCCACACCTCAGGAAGGACATACTAGCCCTGAAGTGTGTCCAGCAGAGATTCACACGGATGATCCCTGGAATGGTAGGTTTAACGTATGATGAACGGCTAAGCATCCTGGGATTGTACTCATTAGAGTTTAGAAGGTTGAGGGGAGACCTAATAGAAACTTACAAGATAATGTATGCTTTAGAAGGGGTGGACGCTAAGAAGTTTCCGTTAGGCGGGGAGACTAGGACCCGTGGGCACAGCCTTAAAATTAGAGGGGGTAAATTTAAAACTGAAATGAGATGACATTTCTTCAGCCAGAGAGTGGTGGGCTTGTGGAATTCATTGCCGCAGAGTGCAGTGGAGGCTGGGACGTTGGATGCCTTCAAGGCAGAGATCGACAAATTCTTGATCTCAGAAGGAATCAAGGGCTACGGGGAGAGTGCAGGGAAGTGGTGTTGAAATGCCCATCAGCCATGATTTAAATGGTGCAGTGGACTTGATGGGCCGAATGGCCTTACTTCCACTCCTGTGTCTTATGGTCTGATGGTCTATGCCCAAAATGCATTTGGAAGGCTTAAATTGTGGAGAGCTATGGCCTGGTTGCTTATATAAAATAATGTAGGATAATATAGGACATTAAACACAGTTGAAAATTTTCCCGTCCTGATTTTAAAAACTGCCCGGTTATGCTTTTTATAGTGGGGCATGTAAAATAGGTTAGTTGGCTAGTCCACCAACTTCCTACCCACTCCAAGCTGAATTTGATAATACAGAGTGTGGGTGTGTGCCAAAATTGGCAGCTCACCTGCCATGTGTAAAAAAAAATTGAAAACCAAAAGCTTAATATTACCTTGCTGGCACTATAATACAGTTGGCATGGGCAGGTTGGCAATGTGTGGGCTTATTTTTGTGTTTTTAATATGACAGGAAGGAGGTGTAATCCTAATTGGATTGACTGGCATCCCTGAAAGACGGGACTTCGTACTACTAATGGGCAGAAGTTTCAGTATTAGTTTGTTCAGTATTGTTCTGGGGCAGATGTGGTTTTGATCAGTTTCTGACCAAATGTTTAGTTTGGGAATGTGGTGGTGGGTGAGCTGCCTGAATCCCCATGAAATACAGCTTTTTTCTTAGTTTTGCTGTCAAAGACCTGGAAAACAGCCCAACCCACTTGCATGTGGGTGGTCGCTTCGGTCTGCCACTGCATCGCTCATTCCCTTGACCATGGATGAGGTGTTCCTATAAAATTGGTATGCTGGCAGATGATGCAAAATTCCAAGCTTACTGTTCCCTGTGCATGACACCCTCAATAGGGCCTAAAAATCCATTGTGCCCCACAAGCACAAAATAATTGGCAAGTAAAGAATCACAATAACTTTAAAAATAATGTTAAATGCTTTTATGGTGATAGAAGCATTGCACTAACCATCCATCAGACCTGTCTTCAGTGGTTACATTAACACATCGCAACTTTACAGTTAGAGAATAACTTTGCTAAGGAACCAAATTCTCAGCGAGAAAGTGTTGAACTTTTTCAGTAGTTCAGTGTAACCTATATTTATTGTGTGATTTTTATGTTATAGTTCAGTGCAATGCCATATCACTAAAAATACTTCACATAGAATCTGTTAATAATGGATAAGTGTGTTTTTCTGTGTTATTTTCAAGATTTTAGCACAAATAAAAATCTGTTGAGCTGCAGTTCCTAAATACAATGATGAATTAGAGTATAGCTTATTTCGCTTATTATCCACTTTCTCCCAGTGGGAAGTGTAAGATTGGATTTTACCATGCAGTGCCTCAGGCTGGCTACAGTAGAACCAAAAAAAAAGTGCCTTAGGCTCTAAAAGAAGAAGTTGAGTAGAATGTGGAATAATCTTTTTATAAATCTCATTTACAATATTTAACACTGATATTTTAATTAAAATATTATTTTAATATATGTACATATAAATAATATTGATAAAATGCCAATATAATCAGTAAAAGGTTGTTTAATGTATGCCTTTCAACAACATGCTTTTTTTCTCTTTTTGCCTCTCTTCAAAAGATTTTTTATAGCCTTTTGTAGTTGTATCAAAAAAACAGTAGCTTCGATTTGACCATGAAGGACAGCAGTTATGCACAGGACTCTGGTAGTGAATAACAAAGCTGGCAAAGGCCAAGGCCATAAGTATCCTGCTGGTCATAAAGAAATTAAGATTCCACTCCTCTGGAAGAGTATCAACTCATTCAGCATAAGACAGGTTTTCTCAGAATGGTTAACAATTTCTAATATGTTATTTGCATTACAGGAATTCTC
This sequence comes from Stegostoma tigrinum, assembly GCF_030684315.1. Classification (NCBI taxonomy): domain Eukaryota; kingdom Metazoa; phylum Chordata; class Chondrichthyes; order Orectolobiformes; family Stegostomatidae; genus Stegostoma; species Stegostoma tigrinum. The sequence continues at coordinate 47,431,621 of NC_081354.1, read as the reverse complement.
TGATTGCTTTCATTTTCTTTTTTCTGAGGGTCAGTCTTTATACTGTGGCTTGCAGTATGTGACCTAAGAATTTAATCATAAGCTTTGCATAGTCACATTCGTCATTTAGGCCTTCAACTTGCAATTTCTTCCTGAACTCAGACTGTCTTATGAAACGTATTACCTTCGTAAGTGTTAAATCTTCTTCTGATTCCATAGAATCAGACAATGACTCATCATTCATTCCAAAAACTATGCAGATCCATATTAATTTATATTTGAGATCACTATATGCGCAATTTTCAGCTAACTGATAAAAGTTGTTGATGAAAGAAACAATGGACTAAGAAAGTTCCTTCTTCCATTTACTAAATTTTGCCTGTTCAATTGTCAGGCTTCTTTGGACATTAAAACATGCATTGAAGGCTTTCAGGACTTTGTTGGAAGAGGACAACCCACACCTTGTCTGGACCCACAATGGTTCCAATCGCATTGAGCAAGGACAGTCACATGGGATTTTGGAAGGATATGTGGATGGACAGGGGGTCAACATCACATTATTAGAAAGAAATGAAATTAAATGAATAGTAAGAGGTGATGTAGAATTAAAAGATATAGAATCTGTGTGGGTGGAGTTGAGGAACCACAAAGGATAAGAGACCCTAATGGAAGTTATGTACTGGCAGCATATGAACAGTGATGTGGGACAGAAAATAAATTAGGAGACAGAAAAGGCATGTAAGAAATTATCCTAATCATGGGGGATTTCAATATACCAGTGGACTGGGAATGTTAGGTTGGTAGATTAGATTAGATTCCCTACTGTGTGGAAACAGGCCCTTTGGCCCAACAAGTCCACACCACCCCTCGAAGCATCCCACCCAGACCCATCCCCCTATAACCCATACACCCCTGAACACTACGGGCAATTTAGCATGGCCGATCCACCTAGCCTGCACATCTTTGGGCTGTGGGAGGAAACCAGAGCACTTGGAGGAAACCAGCGCAGACACGGGGAGAATGTGCAAACTCCACTCAGGCTGAGGTTGGAATTGAACCTGGGTCCCTGGTGCTGTGAGGCTGCAGTGCTAACCACTGAGCCACCATGCTGCCCATAGTGGATCCAATAAAATGAATTTGTAGAATGCCGACAAGATATTTTTGGGAGCAGCTTACAGTAGACCCTGTTGGGGAACAGGTAATTCTGGATTTGGTGATGTGCAATGAAACTGACTTGATTAGGGAGCTTAAGGTAAAGGAATCCCTGGGGGCAGCGAACATAATATGATAGAATTCACCCTGTAGTTTGAGAGAGAGAATCTGGAATCAGATACAATGGAATAACAATTGAGTAAAGGTAACTGCAAAAATGTGAGGGAGGAGCTGGCCAAAGCTGATTGGAGAGCGAGCCTAGAAGACAAGATAGTAGAGCAGCAATGGCAGATGCTTCTGGGGATAAATCATCCCAAAGAAGAAGAAACGAACTAAGGGGAAGACAAGACAACTATGGCTGACAAGGAAAGTGAGGGACAGCATAAAAGCAAAGGGAAAATTATACAGTGTGGTGAAGATTAGTGGGAAGTCTTTAAAAACCAGCAGAGGGCAACCAAAAAAACAATTAGGTTGTGGGGGGAAGAAAATGAGATATGATGCTAAGTTAAACTAGTAATAGAAAAGAAGATTGCAAGAGTTATTTATGGAAATATGAAAGGTAAGAGGGAGGCAAGAGTGGATATTGGCCTCCTGGAAAATGAAGCTGGAGAAGTAGTAATAGAGAACAACAAAATGGCAGAAGAATTTTGCATTGGTCTTCACAGTGGAAGCCACCAGAAGCATACTAGAAGTTAAAGGAAGCCAGGGGACGAAAGTAAATGTAGTGGCAGCATTAAGGAGAAGGTGCTGAGAAAGCTGAAAGGCCAGGACCAGATGAACTACGTTCAGGAGTTCAGAAGAAGATAGCTGAGGAGGTTGTGGAGATATTGGTAGTGATCCTTGAATAATTCCTATAGTCCTGGAAGGTCCCAGAGGACTTAATGTAATGCCCCTGTTTAAGATGAGGGGGAAGTAGAAGACAGGAATTAATAGGCTGGTTAGCCTAACCTCGGTCAATGGTAAGATTTTAGAGTCCATTTATAAGGATGATATTACAGAGTACTTGGAATTACTTGGTAATGTTGGGCTAGTCAGCATGGCTTCATCAAGGGGAGATCTTGCCTGACAAATCTATTAGAATTCTTTGCGGAGGTACCAAAGGAGAGCCAGTGGATGTGATCTATTTGGATTTCCAGAAGACAATGTGCCACACAAGAAGCTGCTAAATAAGATTAGAGCCCACGATGTTAGGAGTAAGGTACTGGCATGGTTAGAGGATTGGCTGATCGACAGAAAGCAAACAGTAAGGATAAAGGGGTCTTTTTCAGGGTGGTCAATGTTGGGACCACAAGTGTTCACTATTAACAATCTGAGTGAATAAACTGAGGTCGTTGTTGCTAAGTTTGCAGATGACACAAAGATAGGTGTAGCAGCAGGTACTGTTGAGGAAGCAGGGAGGCTGCGGAATGACTTGGACATGTTAGGAGAATAGGCAAAGAAGTGGCAGATGGAATACAATGTGGAAATGTGGGAAATTATGCACTTTGGTAAGAATAGATGCATAAACTATTTTATAAATGGGAAAGGCTTCAAAAATCTGAAGCACGAGGGTCTTGGGAGTCCTAGTTCAGGATTCTCAAGATTAACATGAAAGTTCAGTTGGCAGTTAGGAAGGCAAATGAAATTTTGGAATTCATTTCAAGAGGGCTAGAATACAAAACTAGAAATATACAGCTAAGACTTAGAAGGCTCTGATCAGACTGCATTTGGAATATTGTGATCAAGTTTAGGCCCATATCTAAGGAAGGATGTGCACTCACAGAATGCTGAGAGAGGCCTGGATGGATTGAATGTGGACAAGAGTTTCCACAAGGAGTTACCCGGACCCAAGGGCATAACCTCAAACTGAACGAACAATCCTTTGGAACAGAGATGAGGAGGAATTTCTTCAGCTGTTGAACTCATTGCGCATAAAGCTGTGGAGACTAAGTCATTGAGTGTATTTAAAACAGAGATAGATAGCTTTTTATTACTAAGGCATTCAAGGGTTACAGGGAGAAGGCAGGAGAATGAGTTTGAGAAACAGATTAGCCATTATCAAATGATGCTGCAGACAAGACAGGCCAAATGGCCTATTTCTGCCCCTTTATCTTATGGTCTTACTGAGCAGGTTACTGATCTGATTGTGCTGTAAAGTTGATTGTTATTACACTAAAGGTGCTATTAAGCTGCTGTTGATAAATTAAAATATAACACTAACATGTTAAGGACTACATATGTGCTGCTGCTATGGTTGCAATTTATACATAAAATACATAGATTCTCTCATTCTTTTGTTTTTATTTAGAGAGACCATGTTGGCTTTATTTTGAACTGATGATGTGATATGTTATGTGACAAGTATTGGAGCCATTTTTACATCTGCAAGGCATGATTTCAATTCCACCAGTCAATCTGTAAAGTACCAGAACTTGCTGTGGCTGGTTCGTTTTCCAAGCTGGTTCATTGTTTTTCCACAGACATATCATTACCCTGCTGGGTGTCATCAGTACAGCCTCCGATGAAGTATTGTTGTGTTTTCCCATCCGGGATTTAAACTCTGTGATCCATTGAAATTGGTTACCTCACTTCTGGTTTTTCTTCATGGTCGTGTATGTATTGTGTCCAATTCTACATGTTTATTGATGGCCTTCTTGGTAGATAACCAAGCCTCTAAAAATGCTTGTGTTTGTCTCTGTTTGGCGTGTCCTAGGACCTTAATGTTGTCCCAATTGAACTGATGGTTCTCCTTATCCGTGCGAATGGAGACGAGTGAGTACTGGTGTGAAGAAAAACTGGAAATGAGGTGACCATTTCCAGTGGACCCCAGAGTTTAAATACCAGGCAGGAAAACACAATAGCACTTCATAAGAGGCTGCACTGATGATGTTACCCAGTAGGGTAATGAAACATCTGCGAACTAATGAACGAGCTTGGAAATCAAGCCAACCATTACATTCACAAGCTGAGCTACAAATTTACTCAAGAATCTTACGCACCTGTAGCTGTTATGAACTATGTCACAGATATACCACAGAAGTACAACTGCCAGCGTGTGTGTGTAAGCGTATGTTTGACAAGCATGGTAATGCTTCAAAACCAGAGGATGTCAAAGCTCCCATAGTTGCGTGTGGATAGCATGGCAAAAGTGGTTCAATTGAATGGAATGCACTCTTCTTGATAAAGCAAAGTAGGTGAAGCATAATTTTCTTGACAGCTGAGAGATAGAATTTCATATTCCCATCTACTGGTGGTATATATGTTACCTGCCTTTTCCTGCAAGTTATCTTCCCATAACAAGGAAGGCTTCGGGCATCCACTCAACCATTACTGGCATGATTGGCATCCTGCCTTCACTGGAGTACTACCAGTGGTAGGTGAGACTGATAATTAGGCCCTGAAGGCACCATAGCTATGCCAGGGAGCTGCCTCCACATTGAGCACCTTCTGAACATCACCAACCCGCCCTACCATTCTCCCTCTCCCCCTGCACTATCAATCCTGGCCCCTCATATGTCCTGACAAGGCATCCCTACTTGGCCCTGATGAGACCCCACATGTACCTTTGGACAGGTTCCAAGTACTCACCTTCATCAGAAATTGCACACAATCCACCAGCAGTGGCCACACTTCTAGTTGTGCTGCTGGGACAGGAGAGTTGTTGGTGATATGATTGGTAGGAAGCTCTCTGAGATGGGATTTCTTCCCTAAAGGTAGTGAAAGATCTGCTTCAACCCAATGAAAGATCCAACAATCTTCAAATAGCTACAGGGTGAGCCAGTCAATGGCAGGTGGTTTCACCCAGGTTTTACAGGGATGGGTGGGCCTGTGGGGCAAGGTGGAGAGACCAGTTTCCAGGTTCCTTCTGGGCAGGGAACACTCTTGATGAAGCTACACTTCAAGAGAAAGGAGGAAGTCTAATAATAGCCTGGGAACATGGGAATGGTCCAACCTTGGAGGATTCCAGGCAAGAATTTCACGGGGAGATTAATAATCCTCAACAGTGGCTGAGGACATTGATCAGAGGGAAGGCTATGTAGTGAATTGGCGGTAACATACTGGTGGACTTGATTGGTGATCCTAGAGGTTGCTGACCTTGAAGGCATGTCAGTCAGTAATTCTGGAATGGGAAAGCTGATGGTCGTGAAACAGGGAGGTCAGTGATTCTGAAAATCAGTTATCCTGGAAGAAATAGGTTGTTAACCAAGAGAGAAGGAGTAAGTCACTGATCTGGGAATGGGACAGGCCAGTGAATCTGGAGTGGGGAGGTTATTGATCCTGGTAAAGGAAGGATCTCTAGAGAGTGTCAGGTTGGTGAACTGGTGGGGCTAGAGAGATAGGGCTCAAGCTGATGAGGAGAGGGTGGCAATCTGAAGGAGGGCAAATATATTTGCTCAGGGGACCTTGGGGACCAGGGCAAAGCATTATTTCTCATATTCTTCCTGTTCCATAAGCAGTGCTGGAAAGGTGCCCATCTTTTCCATTTCCAGTCCCCTAATTTCCCTTTAGCTGCCATGTTTCCTAAGAGAAGTAAGATATAACCTGAGGCATACAGTCTCATTATTACATCTAAATAAACAACTTGTCTTTGAGAGTGATAAGCAGCCAACCCTTTGCTCTGCTTCTGTTGAAACTGGAAGTGGACAAGATTGAGGATGGTTGGAGTCTGCTCTCAGACTGTTTCCCTTCTATTTTTGCAGTATATCAAACTTAAAACACTCTGCTTTTATGTTTTAAAATGCCCACCCCAAAACCACCCCAAAATCCCCACCTCCACCCACCCCACTCCCCCTCCCTCTCTCTCGCACACACATATTCATGGAATTTTTGCTGGTATTTAAGTGCTGTGAAACTCCTCTCAACTGATTTGATTCTCTCTGCAGACATTGCAACAGTCAAGCAAGTTGCCATAGAACCAACTGCTGAAGCGAAGATAAGTGCTGATGAAAATTGATCTTAACTAAAGCAAAAGCTGCAAAAGCTAAAAAACGAGCTCATATTCTTCCCAGTAGCAACTCTTTCATCAGACGGAATTCATTTGGTATCAGTTAACAGAATAATAGGGAAATCAATCAACCATAAGGAATCTTGTTTTTACCAATAAGGTATGTTCCTAATGATGCATTTGGCCAATTATGCTTTGTATTCTTAAGTATTTACAAGTGACACTGACTGATCCAGGATTTACTGAGCTAACATTGCTTAGATGATAGCTTTCGATTAATAAGGTATATTTTCTAAAATACTTGCTTTATTGTTGAAAATATTTTTTACCCAAAACAGCAATCTTTAAAGTCTTTCATACTGGAATCATAGATGAAATATCATGCAAGATTGTTAACACATTGCTCAAAAATAATTTTGTGACATTTTACACATGGAGAAGCTTAGTTTTAATAGATAAAATTATTGAATACACAGCCAAAAAATAAGTTGGCATTGTTCATTTAAGAATGTGTATTTCTTTAGTTATTTTTCAGTCAAAGAATTACATGTATTTAACTCTATAGCAATAAGTTGCATGTAGCTGTCTCTCTATATGTAATGATGCAGATATGCTGTTAAAATATCCATTTTCAAATCAGCTCATATTTTGAACTACTCATATGCTCTTAGTGAAATTTATGTTTCTTGTTAACTGATGCCTTATTAAGTATAGATTTATAAAAGAGTCCTGATACTTGGAATAGAAATAAATATAAAGTGTTATGGAAACAATCCTGTGTTGAAGTGGTGTTTTATAATTTGTATGTTCTGAGCTCAGAACAAATGTGAAAGTATTACACTCAATGAAAGTACATATACTATCATTCTTAACAACTCCATTCTTAACACACTTCTGGCAGAAATAGAAAATGCTCCGGAGAAGCTTATGATCACTGCTGCAGTTTTACTTCTATAAAAATATTACCGCATTCTCTTTTGGTTGTTGCTTTGGAAAATTACTTTTTAAATTTGTTCTTCAGATGCAGCAAGTAGTCTTGCACATATCCAGTTGCTCTGCAAGCACTAAGTGTCAACCACATAGGACAGGATTTAAAAGAGGCTGATGGAACGGGAAATGAAGCGGTGATGGAGGGGTGAAAGAATCACAAGGGAGGCATTGTTGTTGAAACCTTGTACTGGAAATTCTGGGTTACAATATCCCTGCACTAGGAGAGGCAGTAAAGCTGTGGTGCTGCATAGAAGCAGTTGAAAGCAGCAAAGCGTATTAAGAAGCTATTTATGTCTCATTTATGGAATTTAATGGTGCGTCACCAATTAAGCATACAACTGTTTCAGCCCATGCAGTGGATAAGGGGTACCCAATCAAGACATGGCTAATTACATTAACGAGAATCCCTGGCACTTCACTACTATTCTTGCTATGGCTTGACCCAGGTAATGATTGAGCAAATCTGCTGAGGATGAGATTCTTTACTCAGCCCATTACAGAGATACAGTGCTCCAATGAGTTCACGAGGTTAATTCCCAGAATGGCGGGACTATCATATGTTGAAAGATTGGAGCGACTGGGCTTGTATACACTTGAGTTTAGAAGGATGAGAGGGGATCTGTTTGAGACATATAAGATTATTAAGGGATTGGACACTCTGGAGGCAGGAAGCATGTTTCCACTTATGGGTGAGTCCAGAACCAGAGGACACAGTTTAAAAATAAGGAGTAGGCCATTTAGAACAGAGTTGAGGAAAAACTTCTTCACCCAGAGAGTGGTGGATATATGGAATGCTCTGCCCCAGAAGGCAGTGGAGGCCAGGTCTCTGGATACTTTCAAGAAAGAGATGGATACTTTCAAGAAAGAGATGGATAGAGCTCTTAAAGATAGTGGAATCAAGGGTTATGGGGATAAGGCAGGAACAGGATACTGATTGTGGATGATCAGCCATGATCATAATGAATGGTGGTGCTGGCTCAAAGGGCTGAATGGCCCACTCCTGCACCTATTGTCTATTGTCTATAATGAGGCTTTCCTGAATCAATCAACTGCTGTGCTTTGCATTACATAGCAGATCAGAGGACTTGGGAGTAGCTCATTCCTCACCTGAAAAGGACAATGAGGAGAAGGTGCAGAGCAGGCCAGGCAGCAGAATGAGAAGCAAAAGTCATGGGAGATACGCAACAGGGACATACATAAAATGAGCCTCACTGCCTTGACTTCACGCTGGAGACTTTGGATGGCTGGCACCTCGAGCTCTATCTCAGATTCCATGGCACTGGTCTCATGAACCTGGTCCACCAAGTGGGACAAAGTCCCTGATATTGAAAAATTCTGGTTACGTATTCTATCACTGTTTCATCGTACTTTCAGTATTTTTCCAAACATTCCATTGTACAAAAGACCAGCTGAAAACATTTCCGGATGACTCCATGTTAACTACATAAAAGAATAGTTCCCATAGACAATCAAGGGTATGCAGATACCTCCCAGCCAAAACAGGTTTTTTTTACATCAGACCCATATACATGTATTTTCCATTTCAATTGTCCGTTGTCATGTTCAATTAACTCAATGATTGAACTTTAACGACTTGATTTGGAGGTATCTGTTTTTAAGCTTAACACTACACACTACCCTTTGATATCATCAAAACAGATGATCAAACCTTATACAAGCACATACATTTTGTTCAATTGTTACAAGTTGGTTATGCATTATTTACCATTTACAGGGCCTTATACAGGTACATATAAATAAGAAACAAATAACTAACAGTATTATAACAACTCGGTACCACTAGAGCACGGGTACTGCTGAAGCTTTAGGTGAGCACCAATGATGCAGATCAAGAGTTCCTAAATTGTCTGGTATATGAATCAATTGATTGTGGCTGTAAATCATGACAGTTTCTCGCTATAAGAAGTCATGGTGTACTGTTGCCAAATAAGATGCTTTGTAAGGAAAGCCCACAATTTCTTAAATGTCAGAGGGATGCTACTGAATTGGTTGATGGTGCCATTCTTGGTAATTGCCTCCCATTCTTTGATTATGTGGAGTTTATGTCCAACTGGATCATGGATAATATAAATTTTGCACCTACGTAAGTTGGTGGGTGGGTCCTCTGTCTTATCATTAAGATAGATAGTGGGAGTGCTGTTCACACACAGGTGGTTAGGAGCAATTTTTTGAAACAATTACCCCTGCAAGGCTGCAATGTATGTAGTTGAAAGGTAGGGGTATGGAAGGGGCATACTAGGCCTTCTGGCCATTGTTCATACTCATCTTCCTGGTGAGTTTAGTTATTAGCCTCCAGCCATTTGCTATAAAACACAGGTGTCCACAGCATGCCCCACGAAGGGTGGTAAACTGCTACTGTGTTTGCTGATATGTATATATAATACTAGAAAGGTAGAATTACATTCTATGGCATTGTAACTAGTCTTTAATAAAGCAGGCTTAAGCATTAAATTAGCACATGTGTGATTAAATAATCATTTCCATGACAACAGATTTCAGGACAGGAATGAAGTAGTAGTTCAAACCAAATAGTTCCATCAAATTACAGCGCATTGAGCACTAAGGTCTGTCTGAGTGTGATATGTTAGTGAGCTTTTAAATCATGTTGGTCAAAGACCAATCTGCTAAATCTTTATGTGTTAATAGTTTGGTCCATACAGCAGATAATTTAATAGCTTCCCTAGTTGCCAAAACTTAGCAATCTTATTTTGTGGGGTTTCAATATCCATAGAATTTAACGAGCCTTCTCCTGCTTTCAGTAAAGCAGCAGACATTTCATTTCATGTTACCTTCTGCTTACGCTTCCCATCTTTTCCTGTTGTTCCCTTACTCCACTCTGCTGCACCACCTGACCTTCTTTCACATACACTAACCTAACACATTACAATTTCACTTACTGTTTTGAACACTGAGATATAACCACTGAAGGTGGGGTAACTGTATGTCATCTGATGTGCCCCTCCACTCAGCCCATCATTAATGCCCCCAGAGACCATGTCCCTTCATCACTCTAACATTTTGACATAATAGTCAATCACTCTTTAATTTTATCTCCTTTTCACTAATACCACTTTTATTATTTTAACTCCAAGCTGTTTAGCTACCTGAGAACCAATCACACAGCTGTAAGAAGCAAATAGCCTTTGTTATCGATGACTGGCCACTACCCCACAAGTCAATCAGCTCCTTGTTGTCAGGTGACACTCTCTCCAACTCTTCCAGGTCTCTCTCTGCAAAATGAGGAGTGGGCTTTCCTTTCCTCTGGACCATGTCCTTGGCGAGAACAGTCAATCCTTGCACTATGAGTGGCAGTTCTGGGCTTACAGTGCCTAAGGTGGTTTTAGCTGGGCTTTAAATATGGCGTCAGCTACAAGCATATGAGGAGGTTCAGTTGTGGCAAGCACTTCTGCCTCCAGCTGCACAATTTCCCAAGATGGGCACTTGACCCTGCATAATTAATGTAGTGAAGAATGGGAGGTTGCATGAAAAAAGTTGCTCTGAGCCATGGCAGACCTAGTGCCATGAATCTTACTGAACAAAGCACTTTAACCAGAAATGGGAGAATTCTGCACATTGTCTCCACTCACAGCACAGTTGCAGTATAAGGTAATACTGTATTGTTGAGGAAGCAATCTTTTGTTCATGTACATTCTACTATTCAGAGAAAAACATAAAAGTTCTTTCGCTGTCCTGACAACTTAAAACAGATTTTCCGGACATTTGTCTGATGGCTATTTCATGAGTCCTGTTATATGCAAGTTGGCTTGTATTTTCTTGCTAACTGAGTAATCTTTATTGTATTCATAACTCTTCAGAACATCCTGAAGGTCTACCTTAATACATATGAGCATAAATGGGCCATTCAGCCCATCAAGTCTGATCTGCCATTCAATGAGGTCATGGTTGATCTAATAATCTTCAATAATAGATCATAAAATAAAGGAGCAGAATTAGGCCATTTGGCCTATCCAGTCTGTTCCACCATTTGATCATGGCTGATACATTTTTCAAATCCATTCTCCTGCTTTCTCCCCATAATCCTTGGCCCCCTTATTAATCACACCACCACTTGCATGTTCCCCTCCAAACCACTCACCATCCCAACTTGGAAGTATATCACTATTCCTTCATAGGCACTGGATCAAAATCCTGGAATTTCTTACCTAACAGAATTATGGGTCTACCTATAGCATATGGACTGCAGTTGTTCAACAGGCAGCTCACCATCACCTTCTGAAGGGCAACTTGGGATGAGCAATAAACGCTGGCCCAACCAACAATGCCCATGTCCCACAGGTAAATTTTTAAAATGTCTGTCTCTGGATTGATTACATATTAGCACCTTGTCATTTAAAATATGTTTACTTTGTGTTCTTCCAGGACATGTAGGTGTATATTTCCAAGGCATGCTCTTCAGCGCATTTTCATCATGCATTCTCTTGCGTTTGTTATTTTAGATGTAAAACCATTCCAAACAACCATTTTTGCACACTTACATCTGTATCCTGAAATAATGCTACGTATTCTTGACTTCCAGCAGATCTTTCAGAAGATCAAAAGTTGGTGTAGGGTCCTTCTCAACTGGTCCTAATGTTGCGGGTGGTTGCTAAAATGATCATTTCAGTTGCCTTTTAAAAAAACACACGGCTAGAGAAAACGGTTAATTATCTAATTCCATCTACCCTGTAATTTCCATCTCCACTGTTACCCTCCATGGTGAGAATTCCTATTTCGATTTAATGCTGTGTCACTTTCTCCCATTCCCTGTCACTGTTCTTTTATTTCTAAGTGTGACTCCGTTAATTACCTTTATTCCTGATTTAGAAGCTCTGGAGGAAGCTTTACTGTACAAGAGTATGCAACAATGTTTTTTACAATGCCTTTAAAAGAGACAAACAAACATTATTACTGTGTGGTTTCAAGCATTATCAAATTTTGCTTGTTTGATCTTTCTTACAAATATGTCCATACAATTTTCTCAAATGTAACTTGCTAGATTATACTCGACTTTCCTCTCAAAATTATTCCAAAATCAAAACTGACAACAGACTCAAAGCTTTCTTTTGTTTTGCGGCCAACGGGTCTCATTAGTGGTCAATTAATTTTTCTCCCAATGATCTTTATACAAATCAAAACCTCTCAGACTGTTTCCATTGGCTCTTATTTTAAATTAAAATTAAAGATTTAAATGTATTTTCCCTTTAAAATTCAATTGAATGCCCATTGCGCGCTTGAACTAGCAACTTGTATTAAGTCATTTGATCAATCACAAGTTCAGAAACAATTATGACCAGGCTTGTGGAGACTCGAAGAATTCACATTCAGACAGAAGATTTATTACCTCGATCAAGCGCAAAAGCCAGTCTCTCTGTCTCTCCTTCAGTTGGTTTTCTTTCCAAGATCAGTTTTAACTTCATGCTTATCTCTTACTGATAATGAGGGTAAGATTTACAAATAGTTTCAAATCCAATGATTTGCATTCCAGAACCAGCAGATATAGGACTGAAAAGATTTATTACATTTTATTCAACAACAGCTGCTCTAGCCCAGCCTTCCGGTCAAGTCCTGCTCATGGGCAGCCACTCTCAGAGATCCATCTCTCAGGTCTTGTAGCTGCCCCTAGCTATCTTTCGACCTGCCCGAAAGATCGTGACTATGTCTCGTAGGTTCACACAATTAATTCGCTACCTACCACCCTTTGACACAGTGTGTACCTCCTCTTTAAAAGCGGAATGACTAAATGACACTCAGCACCCAGAGTTCACTTGCAGTGTCAAATGTCTCATTGAAGATATCTTTCTCTCCATCTCTCACTGTCTCTCCAGCGAATGAAGCTAATAAAGAGTGCACTTTCAACGGATTCATCTTCCAAATGTCTCGCTTTCTGTGCTGGACTGTGGTCAATATGCAGGCTGTACTAGTCTGCTTCTCCTCAGCTTTATCGGCTGTTTCCTGGGCAGTCTGAACTGTCTCTGACACTACAAAAAACTTCCGCTGTTCTGCTGAGGTCAGCACACCAGTCATTGTACCATTTGCCTCCTTTAATTCTCGCACATCCCGAGACAACATACAGAGGCTGGTCAGCAACTCCATCTGGGTGACCTGAGAAACTTACTTCCTCCAGACAGTCCTTCTTGACATGGCACCTTGGGAATTTGCTCCAAGACTGTGATGGGCCCAACCCAACCATCAGGTTCACTAGCATGCCCAACACATCATTACAGGACCATTCTGGGACACCGAATGGACCCCAGCCAAAGTATTTTTCTCTTTCTTGAACATTTTGTTCAGACTCTGCTTGCAACACCAAGTGTATTGTTAGGTGGAAAGTGTCTAACAGTTTATTTAATGTCTGATCATAATTAATACAAGAAGACATATTTATTAGCTTAACCTACTTGACACATATCCAAACTAATGAGCAATTCTTTTGGCATCAACCACTTTATAGATGTGCAACCTAATGAGACTCACTGCCTTGACTTCACACTGGGGTCTTTGGGTGGCTGGAGCCTCAAACTCTACCTCAGATTCCATGGCACTGTTCTTGCAAAACTCACTCCAATGATGAAAGTCCAGTATAGAGCCATAAAGTCATAGAACACAGAAACAAACTCTTCAGTCCAACTTGTCCATGCTGACCAAGTTTTCCAAACTAAACTAGTCCCATTCACTTGCGTTTGCGCCATATCTCTCTAAACCTTCCTTACTCATGAACCTGTGAAAATGTCTTTTAAATGTAACGTATCTGCATCTACCACTTCCTCAAGCAGTTCATTTTACACATGGACCACCCTCTGTATTAAAAAGTTGCCCCTCAGGTCCCTTTTAAATCTTTCTCCCCTCACCTTAAAAAATAATGTGCCCTAGTTTTGAACTTAACGGCCCTAGGGAAAAGACCTTTGCTATTCACCTTATCTGTGCCCTTCATGATTTTAAAATCCTCTATAAGGTCCCCCTTCAACTTCCTATGCTCCAGTGGAAAAAGACTCAGCCTAACCCGCATCTCCTTATAACTCTGTCCCTGATATTAATACTATTCTGGTTACGTGCTATATCACTGTGTCGTCGTGCTTTCAGTACTTTTCCACGCATTCTACTGTGCAGAAAACAAGTTGAAAACATCTCCAGGTGGCTCCATGTTGACAACATAAAAGAATAGTTCCCACAGAAAATAAGGTTTTGCAGTTACCTCCCAGCCAAAACAAGCAGCTTGTTACTCCAGGACTATTTTCATGTACTTTTCCACTTTGCTCCAATTGCTCATTGTCATCTTCAGTTAACACCAGTTGATCCAGTTTGGCAGTATCAGTTTTTAAACCCTCCGCTACAGGATCACTGACAGAGATGATATGTTGTGTCTATCTACATGCACCTCATCTTGAAAGAAGTTCTCTGATGAAGGGTCTAGGCCCGAAACGTCAGCTTTTGTGCTCCTGAGATGCTGCTTGGCCTGCTGTGTTCATCCAGCCTCACATTTTATTATCTTGGATTCTCCAGCATCTGCAGTTCCCATTATCACTGTTTCTGCAGCAGTTTCTGTTTTTGTTATAATTAGAGCTTAAGCCGTCACATTCCATGCCTGATATGCAATTCCTGCCTGCCCAGTGGTGGATATTAAACTCAAGGCCTCCTCACTCTCTTGCTGTCTTTGCCTTCCACCTACTATAGCCCAACTGCCACAGCCTCTGGGAAAGCCACTGTCTCCTCCTCTGCAGCCATCGGGCAATGGATTTCTGATAACCCTCCATCAATTTTTGCGTTCTCTCGTTTTTATTCCCTTTTCTTCTGCAGGTAGAAGGGGACAGTGAGTCTCCACACAGTGATCATTTGACTTCTTAATCATTTGTCATCCCTCTGTCACAGGTTGGGGACTCCTAAAACTCCTATTCACATGTTTACTGAAGAGATTTGATCCTCTTTACTAAGAGCAAAGTAAATAAAACTCAAACACACAGCAATGCAGTGTGTGGGGGAGAGACAAAAAGCAATATGGAGAACAGACACAATGTGGTCAGTTTCTGAAGTTAGGGAATTCAACCTCAAGACTGATAAATGCCTAAATGGAAAATGAGATGTTACTCTGTGAGCTTGCGTTGTGCTTCTTTGGAATATTGTAACAGGCTCAGGGCATGAGTTAGCATGAGAAGTGTTAGCATGAGAGAAAGGTGTTTTATTGAAATGGCAAGTGACTGTGGGGGTGGGGTGTCAGGGCCATTCCTAAGGATAGAGGAGAGATGTTCCATAAAGTGGTCATCCAATCTGTGTTGGGTCTCACCAATATAAAGGGGTGAGCAGTGAATACAATAGACTAGATTGAAAGAAATACAAGTAAAATGCTGCTTTAGCTGAGAGATGTATTTGAGGCCTTGGACAGTGAGGAAGGAGGGGATAAATGGGCAAGTGTTACATCTTCTGCAATAGTAGAGTAAGGTGCCATGGGGGAATGAGGAAGTGTTTGAAGTAATGGAGGAATGTATCATGACGTCACGGAAGGAACAGTTCCTGCAGAAGTGGAGGGGAAGGGAAAATACATTTGGTGGAGGGATCCTGCTGGTAATGGAGATGGTGGATCATTGAATGCAGAGAATATGGGTTTGAAAAGTAGGGACAAGGGGAGCCGTGTCATTGCCCTGGAAAGGAATGGAAGGGTTGAGACTGTAAGTGCCGGAGATGGATCAGCTGCAGATGAGGATTCTGTCAGCCATAATGGGGAAGAATCCTTGGTTGAGAAAAAGGATGCCATGTCAGAGGCAGCTGGCTAGAAAGTGGCGTCCTCAAAAGAGATCAGACAGAAACAGAGGAACTGGGAAAAATGAATGGAATCCTTGCAGGAAGCTGAATGTGAAGAGGTGGAGTCAAAGGAACTATGGAAGTCAGTGGCCTTGCAATGGATATTATACACAGTATATCCCCAGAAATGGTAACAGTGAAGTCAGGGAAGTGAATGGAAAAGACAGAGATGAGATTGTGGTATTCTCTGGAGTTGTGGCTCTGCATGGCTCCCACCTGCTGAGGGTCCCTACACAAATCCAACCACCTTGGCTTGACTGTTGGAGATGATGGGGGTCACTGGCAGAGTTGAGGCAGAGAGGCAAAGCACCTTGGGAGTGTCTTGGATTACAGTCCCAGGGTGCCTGCCTGTCACTGAGTTTCAGAAGAAATACGTGAGCTCCCCCACATAGGCTTCTCTAAGGCCAGCTGTGAATTAATTTTACTGTTTGTTTAATTTTCTTGGAACTAACTCCAATGTCCAGAGATACTTGAAACCAAACAACAGAGGCAGCAGCTGTGTGGGTTACAGTTGTGTCTCTTTCTTCCTTTGAAACACTTCCCATGTGGTCACAAACTTTGTCTCCCGTTGTCCTTTTTGAAGTGCCTTTGTTTTGATCTTATATTTTCCCAAAGTTCCAAAACAATGAAACAGCTTCTAATACAGTAATTACTATTCCTAGAATTTGAGGAAATCAGCTCCAAAATGGAAAATACCTCAAAAAAGGTGCAGCTCTTACAACCACAACTTTTTCCCATCCTCCATCTTGGACTACTCAGAATCATACATCTTAAATAACCATTTACTGCTTTTAATCCCAATATGGATGAATACCAATTTTTCACTCCAAAGTGAATTTCACTAAATATATCATTCTCATCTGAGAAGCACTACAGTATAAAGCCACCCCCTCTAAAGTCTTCCCAGGACTAATACTATCCAAAGTCAAAAGTGAAACTCAAACTCTTTCTATTATGGGTGTTTCCCTTCAGTTTAAAATAACCCAGAATTCAGGACTAATAAGCAAACCTTTCTGGACCCATTATTTACTATGCTGGGTTGCAAACAATCTAACATAAACTAAATTCCATTAGCGCAGACAGGGGAGGTGATGGCCTGGTGATATTAGTGCTGGACTGTTAATCCAGAGACCCAGATAACATTCTGGGGACCTGGGTTTGAATCCTGCCATGACAGTAAGTATCTGAAATTAAGAATCTACTGAAGACCATGAATTGATTGTTGGGAAAAACCTGTCTGGTTCACCAATGTCCTTTAGGAAATGAAACTGCCATCCTTACCTGGACTGGCCTACGTGTGACTCCAGACCCACGGCAATGTGGTTGACTCTTAACTGCCCTCTGGGCAATTAGGGAAAGGCAATAAATGCTACCTAGCCAGTGATACCTCTCGCACATGAATGAATAAGGGGGGGGAAAAGACATCCTTTCACTCTACAGCCAGTCTTCAAACTCTGAAAAACCACAGTGACTGGGACTCATGACACCATTGTGGAATCTCTTCATTGATGTAGAGTACAGGTTTAATGCTGAGGGCCATGGTGGAGCAGATGATGGGGCTATTGAAAATGCAATTCCATATTTGGACTGGTCTCAGTGGGGCTTCCAGACAGAGTGTGCTGCATCATTCTGGTTGTTCTGTGCTCTGCACAATTGTAGTAGGCTAATGAGGCAATAGAATCGGAGGTTAAAGATGCCCTAGGAACATGTGACTAATTGACGTGGTGCATTTGTAAGACTCGCTAAAAAAAACACTAAAAACCTAGACTAAACTCAAACTAAGCCAAAAACAAAATGAAATTCAGCTCAGTAACAATCATAAAGAAAAAGTAGCATGGAAACAAATGGGACTTAAGTTTGTATCCTACAACTTTAAAGGAATTAGCTACAGAGATATTGGATGCAACTGTTAATGATCTTCCAAGAACCTGAGATGTCCCAGAGGACTGGAAATTTGCCAATGTGAAATTCTTATTTAAAAGGGGAGGGAGACAAAAAATGCAGCTATCTGAAAGCCAGTTAATTTAACATCTGCCATTGGGAAAAGGTTATAGCCTATTAGATCAAACAGAGTCAGCATGGCTTCATGAGGGTGAAATCATGTCTAACAAATTTATGAGAATTATCTGAGGTGCTAACAAACTGAATAAATGGAAGGTTCATCAGATTAATTCCTGGTATGGCAAAGTCAGAAGTCACACGACACCAGGTTATAGTCCAATGGATACCTTTGAAATCATAAGCTTTCCGAGTGCTACTCCTTCGTCAGGTAAAGTGAAGAGAGACACATAGGCACTGAATTTATACGTAGAGTGATCAGAAGATCATACAAATGATGTGAGTAAAGTGTTGTCAGGCTGAATAACAAGTCTTTGCAGGTGTTCAAAAGTGTCAGATGGAGTGAGTAAAGTGTCAACAACTGAATAGCAAATGAAGGGATGACCGATAATCTGATCAATTGAGGCGGAGAGATAATTACAAAAAATTAAAAATAAGATGGTGCTGGAGATAAACCAAATGGATGGAATAACATGATAGGTATAAGACTCAATATGATGAGGCTCTAACCAATATAATAAGTAATCCAAAATTGTACAAACTAATTAAGGTAAAGAGATCATGATAAGTTATCAAGGTGGTGGTGTAAAAACAGAATACTTAAGAAGATTTTAGAAATACGAAACAGTACGGCGGGATTACATGTAGCATGACATGAACCCAAGATTATAGTTGAAGCTATCTAGGATGGCATGATTGCCTTATGAGAAGAGATTGATGGAACTGCAATTGTATTTACTAGATGAAAAATATTTGGATTCCTAAGAGGCATTTGGCAATGTGCTTGTTAGGCAAATTGAGATACGAGCCCATGGTGTTGGGAGTAATACATTCACGTGGACAGAGGATAAGCCTAGCTAATTGAAGACAGAGATTTTGGATAAAGGATGGCAATCTGTAACTGTAACAAGGATCAGTGCTGGGACCACGGTTATTTACATTGTATGTTAATGACTAGAATGGGGAAGTGAAGCTATTATTTCCAGGTATGGCAACAACGCAAAATTGGGTGGGAAAGCGAGAGGTAAGGATAACACCAACAGTCTGCAGAGAGATATAGACAACTTAAGGGAGGGGGCAAAAACTTGGCGGATGGAACATAATGCAGGGAAATGTAAAGTTGTGTACTTTGGCAGGAAGGATAAAAGATTAATATTATTTAAATAGAGACTGATTGCAGAGAACTGCAGAACAGGGGGATTCAGGGTTCCTCATGTCTGAATCACAAAAAAACTAGCAACTAAATCCAGTGGGTAATAGGAAATGGGATGTTGGCCTCTATTTCAAAAGGAATGGAGTATAAAAATTGGGAGGTTTTGCTAAAACTATACAAAGCACTTGTCAAACAACAACTAGAATAATGTGAATAATTTTGGCCCCCTTGTCTAAAGAAAGACAAATCGGAATTGGATGCAGCCCAGAGATAGTTCCCTAGGTTGATTCCAGGCATAGAGGGACTGTTTTATGAGAAAAAGTTTGTGTAGTTTAGGCTTGTACAACTGGGGTGGGAAGAATAAAAGGAGGTCTTATTGAAACTGTAAGATTATTAGAGGGGAAAAAAAATCAAAGAACTACGGATGCTGGAAATCAGAAACAAAAAAATAAATTGCTTGAAAAACTCAGCAGGTCTGACAGCATCTGTGGAGAGAAAGTAGAGATAATGTTTCAGGTTTAGTGACCCTTCTTCAGAACACAGATTCTTAGGGGGCTTGACAGAGTGAATATGCAGAGGTCATTTCCTCTTGTCGGAGAGTCTAGCACCAGGCAACATTTAAGGTAGAGATGAGGAGGACTGTTTCTCTCAGAGGATAATGAATCTGTGGAACTTTTACTGCAGAGGGCTGTCAGGGTTAAATTGTTAAATTTATTCAAGACTAAGATAAACAGATTTTTAATCAGCATTGTGGTTATTCTCTTTACACAGACCACAAGAGGACTCAGGTGTGCAGATTAATCGAGGGGAACAATTAAGTCAAACCTAAAAGTTTTACATGGAAGAGCAACCTCTCTTGAGTGTGATCACTGTAATGTGGTGCCTTTGGGAAATTGATGAGACTTTATTTTACTGTGAGATTTGAGATTTTTTAAAGCATGTTCAATATTTAGCTAGTTTGGTGACAGCTCAGCTGAAATAAAGAATATTGTGTTTGTTACTGTCTGGAGACATAACTGGCAGAAAAAATATACTGCAAAGGATTCAAATGAGAACCTCAAACTGGAAGCTTACAGAAGAGTGCTAAGTAGGTAATAAATGTAACCCCACTGGGAAGGGAGGAAGAGGGAGCATGAAATGCTGGGCATTTAAATTGACACCTATAGTAGGGAAATTGTTAAAATCTATTATAAAGGATGTCGTAACTGAATATTTAAGAAAGAACAGCAAAAGTGAGCACAGTCAACATTTATTTGTGAGAGAGAAATCATGTTTAACAAACATATTGGAGTTTTCTTGAAAATTTTACTTGCGGCAAAGGTGACGGAGAACCAATGACTGTGGCTTGGATTTTCAGAAGGCTTTTGATAAGTTGAGGGGGGAGGGTACCACAGGGGATTAGTTAATAAAACTAGAGCACATGGGATTGGAAGAAATATACCTAGAATGAGAATGGGTTAATAGACATACAGTAGAGAGTATTTATAAACAGATCATTCTGAGGAGCCGCAAGAGTCAGTGCTGGGTGCACAACTGTTCACAATCCATACAATTGACTCAGATGTAGGGAACAATTGTAATATTTCCAAATTTGTTGATGAAATAAAACTGGATGGGAATGAGAAAACTATAAGGAGGCTTCAAGAGGACTTAGACAGGCTCAGTGTATGGGCTAGAACATGGCAGATGGAATATAGTGTAAATGCAAATGATGTTGTTCACTTTACTAGAAAAAAACCAGGAATACAGAACTTTTTTTAAATGGGAAGAAGGTGGGAAGCACAGTTATTCCAACAGACCTGTTCGCTCTTATCCATGAGATACTAAAGGTAGCATGCAAGTGTAGCAATC
The DNA here is from genome assembly GCF_030684315.1 of Stegostoma tigrinum. NCBI lineage: Eukaryota > Metazoa > Chordata > Chondrichthyes > Orectolobiformes > Stegostomatidae > Stegostoma > Stegostoma tigrinum. The sequence goes on along the minus strand of NC_081354.1, from coordinate 47,410,700 downwards.
ATTGAGAAAAGGCAACTGTCTGTTGGCATTCATTTCAAGGGGACTTGCGCACCAAGGTAAAGATGCCTTTTTGAAATTGAACTGAGTCTTTATGAGGACTTATCTGGAGTATTGTGCACAGTTTCGATCTCCTTATCTAAAGAAGGACATTTTTGTCATAGAGGGAGTGCAACAGATTAATACCAAGGATGGTGGGGATTGCCTTATAAGATTGAGGAAGCAGCATTTGTATTTTCTAGAGTGACGTAGAATGAAAGAGATCTCATTGATAGTTACAAAATTCTGACAGGGTTTGATAGAGTGGATATAGATGAGGTGTTCTTCCTGACTGTGATTCTGGGATCAAGGGACAAAATCTCAGGATAAGGTGCAGACCATTTAAGAATGAACTCAGGATGAATTTCTGAATCAGAGGACAATGAATTGCTTCAGTTTGTTACCCCAGAGAACTGTGAAAGCTCAATCACTGAGTAGGTCAAAGGCAAAAATGAATAAGTTTCTGGAGACCAAAAGAATGTATGGAGCTCAGGAAAATGGCACTGAGGAGTTGATCGGCCATGATCTAAATTGGCAGAGCAGGGTCAATGGGATAAGTGGTTTACTCTTGCTCCTGGGTTTGTACTTTGCATTAAATTTAAAAAGATATAGCTAAATATAAAACTAGGGTCTTAAATCAAAACAAGGACAACTTTGAAGATATGATAATAAGATGGTTGTGATTAATAAAATTCAAACATTTGATGGTAGGTTAGTATTTTTTAAAAATCTTTCAAAAAATACATTATTTTAAGGCAAAAATGAAAAAGAAGAGAGTTATGCCTAGCAAGGAAGGTTAAAAATAGTACTAGATTCAAAAGAGGAAACTTATAATCTTATCTAAAAATAGTTGTAAGCATGAAGACAAAGAAATTGATAAAGAAGGAGAGAACAGAATATCAAAATAAAATAGCAAGAATCTTAAAAATAGATTGTAAAAGCTTTTATATGTAAGGAAAAAGGAAAACATTAGCAAAGACAACTGTGAGTTCATCACATACAGAGGCAGGAGAATTTATAACAGGAAATAGAGAAACAGCTGAAAAGCAAAATAAATACTTTGTGTCTGTCTTCACAGAATAAAATGCAACAAGTCTCAATGAAATAATTTAGATATGATTCAAGTCAGACTGTTGCAGTGAAAGAAATTAATATTAGCTAAAATAAAGGTGGATTTGTAAAAATGATTATGGTTAAGAGTGGAAAAACACCTGGGGACCTGATGACCTTCACCTAGAGTTTGAAAGAGATGGCTACAGACATAATGATTGCAGTGATGATATTTAGAACATAATTGGCTGATTAGGCAGAGTCAACATAGATTTATGATGAGGCAATCAGGTTTGAAACCATATTGAGTTTCTATGAGAATACTATCAAAGAGTCTATGAGGGACAGCTAGCAGATTAGGTGTATATGGATTTTCAGAAGGCTTTTGATAAGGTACTACACAAGAGATTAGTAAACAAAATTAAAGCACATGAGATCAGGGATGATATTCTTGTGTGGATTGATGATTGGTTAACAGGCAGAAAAGACAGCAGGAATAAATTCAGAAGATAAACAATACGTTAACCTTTAGTGCAAAAGGATTTGAGTAGAGAAGCAGAGAGCTCTTGCTTTAATTGTTTAGAACAGTGGGAAGACCACACCTGGAACATTGTGTGTAATCTTGGCCCCCTTGTATAAGGAACAATATACTTACCATAAAGGGAGTGCAGGGGAATTTCACCAAACAGATTCTTGGAATGGTGAGTCTGTCCTGTGAGAAGAGATTTTGGAGATTGTTTCTGTATTCTATGAAACTTAAAAATATGAGATATAATGTCAGAAAACAACAATATTCTTAAAGGGATTATTAGAGGAAATGCAGAAAGGATGTTTCCCCTCCCTGTGGTGTCCAGAACGAGGAGGCACAGTTTCAGATTAAATGACAGCCACTTAGGTTGAAATAAGGATGAGTGTCTTCATTCAAAAACTGATGACATTTTGGAATTGTCTAAACCAAAAGGCTGTGGAGGATTAGTAATTAAATGTGGAAAGATTGATAGATGTCTTGTTAATAATGACATCAATGGATATGGGGATAACATGGGAAAATTGTGCTAAATTTGATTGTCAACAATGATCGAGAATGGTGGGGCAGGCTCGAGGTCCTATTCTTGATGCTATGTTCCTTTCTTACTTATAGAATTTGCAAAATCCCTAGACAAAATGGGTCATCATCATTTTGATCACTGAAAAAGACAGGAAACCCCTTTAGAATGTCAGAGAAACCAGTAAACAGTACAGAGAAACAATGAGACCGTAAGATATAGGAACAAAAGTTTACTCTGCTACTCAATGAGATCAAGGCTGATCCGATAATCCTCATTTCCACTTCCCTGCATTGTACTCCTCATCCCATAATTCTTGATTCCCTTACTGATTTGTTATGAGCTCTGTCTGTCTCAGCTTTTAATATACTCAATGACTCCAGCACTACAGCCCTCTGTGCCAAAGAATTCCACAGATTCACAAATCTGTGTGGAAAAAACATCTTCGTCATTTCCGTATCAACTGGATGTTTGATTGATTGATTTTATTGTCACAAGAAGTGCAGTAAGCAAAAGATGTACAGATCAAAAAGACTTAGATGCATACAGGTTACATTGCAGCTTACAGTATTTGAGGCTAGAGTCCATTCAACAGTAGACTAATGGCTGAAAAGTTACTGTTCCTGTACCTGCTTATGCGTGTTTTCAGGCTTCTGTATCATCTGCCCAATGAAAGAGGTTGTAGGAGATCATTACCGGGGTGCAGTGGGTCTTTGATGTTGTTGACCACCTTTCTGCAGCAGCAAGCCACATAAATAGAGTTCATGGATGGAAGGTTGGCTTCCGTGATGCTCTGGGCTGTGCACACTGCCTTCTGTAGTTTCGTACAGTGCTCGGCAGAGCAGTTGCCATACTAGGCCATTGTGCACCAAGACAGTATGCTTTCAATGGTGCATCTGTAGAAGTTGGTGAGGGACCTTATGGACGTGCAAGCTTCTTGAGCAGCCTGAAGAAGGAGAGACGTTATTGTGGGGTTTCTTATGCCTGTTGGTCCTAGACTGAGCCACTAGGAGAAACAACCTTCCCACATCCACTCCATCAAGCTCCCTAAGAATCTTATATGTGTGAATAGGGTCAACTTCTAAATTATAATGAGTATAAGCTCAACCTACTCAACCTTTCCTCATGAGAAAATCTTCCACACCCAGGAGCAAGTGGGTGAACCTTCTCTGGACTGCCGCCAATGCCATTTTACCTTTTCTTAGAAAAGGGACCCAAAACTATTTGCTGTATTCTGGCTATAGTCTGACTAGTGCCTTGTGTATTTTGGGCAAGGCTTCCCTATTTTTAACCTCCGTTCCCTTTGGAATAAAGGCCAATATCCACTTGCATTCCCTATTATCTGCTGAACTTGGAAGCTAGCTTTTTATGATTCATACACTAGGACACTAAATCAATCCGTACTGCATGCTTTCTGCAGTCTTTCCCCACTTAAATAACATTCACCCCCTCTATTGTTCCTGTTAAAAATATAGCATTACATTATATTCCCTCTGCCAAAGGTTTGCCCATTCACTTATCCTGCTTTTGTACCCTTCGATAGACTCTTTGTGTCATCCTCATCATTTGCCTTTCCACCTAATTGTGTGTCTTTGACAAACTTGGAGAGAATACACTCACCATCCGATCAGCACTGATCCCTATAGCGCTCCAGTAGTTATACATTGCCATCCCGAAAATGTCCCCTTTATTTGAATTCTCTATCATGAATTAGTTAGCCAATACTCTATCCATGCTAATATTCTATCCTGAACACTATGGCTCTAAATAGGTAGACTTCTAAAAATTTACAGCACAGAAGGAGGTCCTTCAGCCTATCATGCCCAATCCCATCATCAACATTCATCTATTCAAATGCCATTTTGCAACACTTGGCCTGTAACCTTGTATGTAATAGCATCGCATATATTCATCCGAACATCTATTGAATGTCTTGAGTGCTCCTGGCTCTATCACGCTTTTAGGCAGTGAGTTCCAGATACCTGTAACTGACTGGGTAAAAGTATTTCCTCAAATCCCCCTACACCTCCAGCTCCTTACCTTAAAAATGTGCTCCTTGGTAGGCTTCTCTACCAAGGAGAGCTGTTTCTCTCTATCCACCCTGACTATATCCCTCAGAAACTTGCATATCTCAATCAGATCCCCTCTTAGCCTTTTCTGCTCAAAGGAAATCATCCCGTGCCTATCTAATCTCTCTTCATAGCTGAGTCACTCCATCCTGGTGAATCGCCTCTGCACCATCTTTAGTTCAACCACATCCTTGTGACCAGAACTGCACTCAGTACTCCAACTGTGTCCCAACTAACATTAGTCATAGCTCCGTTATAGCCTTCCTCTTGTATTCAATTTCTTGCCTATTAAGGGCAAATATCCCGTATCCCTTCTTAACCACCTTAAGTTTCTGTACAGTTGCCATCAAGGATCTATGGTGATGGACATCAAAATCTCACTCATCCTCTACAACCTTCCTAGTTCCTACCATTCAAAATTTAATCCCTTGTCTTGCTGTCCTCCCAAAATGCATCACCACACACTTTTCAGGATTAAATTCCATTTGTCACTGTTCAGTCCATTTGACTAGGCTAACTTCATCATCCTGTAGCTTAATGTTTCCCACCTTTCTACTTACACCACAAATTTTGTGGTCATCTATAAGCTTACTAAATTCATGTCTAGATCATTAATGTGCACTGCAAACAGCAATGAACCCTGGGGAACACCAATGGACAAAGGCTTCCAATTACAAAAACACTCTTCAAGCATCACCCTCTGCTTCCTGCCACTCAGCCAATTTTTGATCCTACCTGCCAAATTGCTCTGGATCCCATGGACCCTTACCTTTTTAAGCAGCCTGCCATGCAAGACCATGTTAAAAGTCTTACTACAGCCCATGTAGTCTACATAAATGGCACTACACTCATCTCTCCCCCCACGCACTCCTCAAAAAATTCATTCAAATTTCTTATAAATAATCTCCCCCTTATAATCCATACTAACTATCCCTGATTAATCATTGACTTTCCAAGTGGAGATTAAACCTATCCCTCAGATTTGTTTCCCATAGTCTCTCTACTATAATTGTCAAGCACTTTGGCCTGTAGTTTTCGGATTTATTTCCATCATGCTTCTTGAATGATAGTATCACATTAAATCTTCTTCAGTCCACTGACACTCCTCTTGAGGCTACAGAGGGTGTGAAAATTAATGTTAGAGCCCCTGCAATCTCCTTGGTTGCCTCCTATAGCAGCCTTGGATACATTTCGTCTGAATCTCAGCATTTATTCACCTTCAAGCCAGCTAAAACTGTTAATACATCTTCTCTCTCGGTGTAATTTGTCAAGTATACCATATCTACAACCCCTCCTTCCTTTACGATTTACAGACGTACATCGGTCCTTCTCTGTTGTGGATACAGATATAAAATACGCACTTAAAACCTTAGCTATGTTTTCCGGCACATAAATTAATGCTTTTTTAAAGAATTTTACACTATGTCATGCAAGTACAGAATGAAGAAACGCTGGCAAATAAAGGAAATAGAGCAATATTATTGCGGCATATGGCCTCGCAAGATCTGCAGTAATTGAATTTGGAACAGTGTTGGTGAATGCAAGCTTAAAGAACCACAGAATGATAGCAATATTCAAATGGAATAAAATTATATCCCTTTACATTAACCAGTTTGATCAGAAGACAAAAGAAATGAAAAAAGATACACTTCTTCATAGATTCAAGCCAGAATAGCACCATACAGAACACAAAATGAACTCGATGGAGGACACAGTTCTTATGATACAGCATTGCCTCAAAATTAGACATTCAACCTGAAGCCAAGCAAACAAATACACAATTATATTATTTGATTGTGAATATTATTAACAGGCAGAACATCAAAGGCAGTACAAAAAGGTTTGAAGATGCCCTAAAAGCCCTTGATAATTGCTATAGAAGATTTTCAGGCTGATCAAGAACTAGTCTACACAGAAGTAGTCTACAAAAACTAGACTTCACTTGGATCAGACCAATGTCCACAGATTCTGGACACAAAATAGCCTGATCCAGAAATCAGAAGTTACTATTTCAACAAAGCAGCTGTCTTTCGGGTAGAAAATGTAGGAGTGTCCTAAGTATCCTCTCAATAAAGCAATGAACAAACAATACGATTTATTAAATGACATCACAAAGGATATCCGAGAAATAAAAGATCTTTAAGTGGAGAAATAATCCACAGATTTGAACCAAGGCCAACAGGAGCTAATTGTAAAACCAAATATTTTTCCAAGTCCAAAAGAGAGAATCTGAGAGAATTGTGAGCCATACAGACCAGAGCATTTGTGAAAACAGAGTTTGGGTGGAAGATGGGTATTGGGATCTGTAATACTGTTATATGACATGATTGCATAATGGATTAGCTACAGGGGAAATGGTTTAGGGGAGATGTGGTATAATGTTGGTGACATTGCCAGGAACCCTATTGTCTAATTTTGGCACTATAATATCACATCAGCTGGTTGGGCAGTGTGGTACAGCAATACTGCCATTTTCTCATGTTTCAGCACACCCAGCTGTTTCCAATGATGCATGCCATGTAGGTCAAATAGGTAGTGGCCCATTAAACAACCTACTACCTCATGGAAATAAAAGAATTTAAATTCACTTTGAATGGTGCTACACAATTGAATTCCAAGATTCTGTTACTCCAGTTTATATGACATTGCAGGCACAATGCAGCCATCCTACTCCACAGCGTTTTGGAATGATCTGAGTGGACAGCAGATAGTTTCCCAATGGATGTGGGGATAATGTCTAGATTGAAGCCCTGCCAATGCATATAGGCAGTGTCCATGAGTTTTCCACAAGGCAGCAGTAGTTTCCAATTAAGGGGAGTTATTGTTTCTTAAACATGTTATTGGCATTCCAACTTGCCTTATTAGTATTCAGCTTTCGACTTTTCCAAACTCAGAAAGCAGACTAGATGTGGAGAAAACCTGACAGTGAAAGCAAACTCACTATCTGGCATACTCAGCTTGCCACTGAATAATCTCCATGTTGTATTCAAACAAAGTACAAATCAGGGTACAATCCACACATCCACAAAAACTGCCATCTGACATTTGTTAACCTCCCACCCCCTTGACCATCATAGATTGGCAGCACACTCTGGAAAGCACAAACCTGCATTGCAGGGTGCATCAGAAACTAGCATTGTAAGGCTGCTGAAGGGATACTTTGCACACAGGGACAGTGCCCAGATCATGCATTAGACTAGGGTGCAGCTCTGCTTTTATTGCTCACTCACTTAGCACCTGCCTGAATATTTACAGCATCGCTGCCTTATTTTGCCATGGCAATTAGTGCAGTCACAAAACCAGGCACCTTGTCTTTCAGGTCATTGTCCTCAGTCTAGAGGGTGGACATCTTGCAGTACAACACTGTGCTACATCAATCTCACATCCGCACCAAATGCCAGCAACTCACACAGCAAACACACTGCATGTGCAACAGGCAAGCAGACATGTCTCAAATGTTTGAGGGAATGGTGCTCACTGAAATCCTTTGGGCATACCCTTAAGTCAGTGCAGTTAGTCAAGGGTAGCCTCCCACACCAGTTTGGGGATTGGCCATGGTCAGGAGTGTGATCAGGATGTTCTCACTCTAGTTGTCTATGACTCTGCAGTCCAGGAAGTGGGTCACAGCCAGTCCTGTGGTGATCCCAGGGTGCGGGAATAGGGTTAATGCAGTTGAGGAAATGTACAGCTACTAGCCTGGGGCTGAGAGTTTCTCACCTAGAACTGTCTGTTTAGGTTGCTTCGGGGGTGGGGAATGGGCAGTCAGTGTCTTCATCCACAAAAACTAAGAGGATGAGGGATGTGGTGGTGGAAGGAATGGCGGTTGTTGCTAGGAATGACACTCTGCAAGTTAGGCTTTGGAACTGGGAGCTGCAGGCTAGGGAAAAGTTTACCTGACAATAGAGAAGACAGTATCTGCAAGCAGGGAAATATAGTAAAGCATGGGTGGGTACAGGGCATTGTGGAAGTGGTAGGGGGTTCCACAGTCATAAGCAAGCTGGCATCAGGGAGGGAGGCAGTGACCACACCTGACATGGTCACCTCATATTTCTGACATTTTAGGGGCTAGGTGGAAAATGTGAGCTGGAGCTGGCTTATGTAGACAGGTTGGGTGGGGACCTGGAGAGATGCAAAGCTACTGGGGTTTCTAGGAAAGGCTACATGAGAGGTGGGGACTACAGGCTACGGGCCGAGGAGTATCCACTGCCACCTTCTATCAAAATATGATAGGAAAACAAAATATGCAATAGGGAAGAAAATGGCTGTGGCTCAAAGTGTCAGGGTAAGTGACTCTACTTGTGAAGGAGGTGCTACAAGACCCACTAATGTTAGGGCTTTTAAAGGGAAAGAGCATGGCACTCACAGAGCTGTGGGGTCCCAAATCCTTAACCATCTTAATGCACTTTCCCCTATTTATGTTGCGGTTCCATGCCTCGGATATTACTGAACAACTCATTGACAGCTATGCTGTTAGGCACAAAGGCTGTGAAAAAGTGGGACTATTGTACCAGGAGGACCAAAGGTATCAGCATGATCCAATGCCACATATGACATTTCTGAAGCAGATGTAGCAGACCTGAATTTCTATCCTTGTGTAAGATTCCAACATTTGCTTTTATCCATGTCTTTACCATGTTCTTCTTGCTTCCTGATGATGAACCTGATGAGCAGGTTCTCACCACAGAACTCCATCTCTGAAACATTGTCTGTGACCATGAAATATTGCCTGCTGGTGTAATATTGCTATTTGGGGCTACACAGAGAGAAGAACATTCAGGTGTATGCTTATAAGAAAATGCATAATCAATGACAGTGCATTGTCACCATGCCAAAAAGTGCCCTCAAAGTGTCTTCTTCCTCCTTTCACATACATTGCTTCTTTGCCTACTGTCTGGTACCCAGCTGGGGTGTTTGGAAACTGCTCAGCCATAGAGCGCATTGGCTTTGGAGGTTTTGTCAAGCAACCCAATTGGCACTTGTGTCTGGAGGGGCCAGACAAACTGAGTGTCTTATTGGCAGAGGCAAGTTGACCTTAGTTCATTCTGGGGTTGGACGGAGACAGGAAGTGGAGAGCACAGCCATTTCCGGCCTTCTAAGTGTCTTCTTCAGGCACTGCCCTGAACTCCTTTTGAGGAAGTGACACCTGGAATGCTGCCCAGATTCCCAACCCCTGTCACCAGGCCTAAGGACCAATGGCTGGCATGCGTGCACTTCTCCAGCAGACCCTGAAAGTGCTCCAACCTGCCTTGGAGACAACCAGACCACTGCAATGCTGCAACTCTGGGAAAAGAGGGCCATTGCCTCTCATACCTTTGTCTGCTACCCCTGATCCTCCAGACTGCCAATACTACAGGCACCCCTCCTAACTGGTACAAAGCAGTAGCCTAGCTCTGGGAGCTGCAGGCTAGGAGAAAGTTTACCTGACAATGGAGAAGACAGTATCTGCAAACAGGGAAATATAGTAAGGCATGGGTGGGTACAGGGTAATGCGGGATTTGGCAGGGGGGAGGGTTCCACAGTCATGAGCAAGCTGGCATCAGGGAGGGACTGGCCTCCACAGTCCAGATGTTGGTGAGGGGGACATTCCAGGTTCATTTGGACAAGGTACACCTTATTGTTTCTGGTTGCCATGTGATCTGTCTCATTCTATTCTTTTGTTTTAGCTCTGAAATGATTTGATACAACTGAGAGGCTTGTGAGGCCATTTCTGAGAGCAACTGAGAGTCAACCATATGCTGTGGGTCTGCTGGCCCATGACGGCCAGACCAGGTTAGGATGGCAGATTTTAGTCCCCAAAAACATTATTGAATCAGATCAGTTTTTATGACCATCCATTAGCTTCATGATCATGGTTAATGAGACTAGTAATTTTTTTTATATATCATATGTTATTTATTAAATGAATTTAAATTACCCCAGATGCCAGTGGGTATTCTGAACTCATGTCTGTGGAAGATTAGTCCAGTCCTTGAAAAATCTGATAGCCAAAGGGATTGTAGCAACCATATAGTATCTGTGTGTGTCATTTGTGTCCAATCATTCAAATATCATCCATAGATTGGAACTTGGAATCAATATCCTGGGTACTATATTGCACAAGATTTTAAAATACATGTAAATCATCTTTGTGGTAAATGTGAGCAGATATTTGATAATACAGTGTGCCTCTACAGAAAAACATATCCATCAGATCTATTAATATCATATCTCTCTGGCAGATTTTTTTCATCATCCATTGAAAAGAACAAAGAACAAAGAAAATTTCAGCACTGGAACAGGCCCTTCGGGCCTCCAAGCCTGCGCCGATCAAGAGCCTCTGTCTAACCTGTCGTCTATTTTCTAAGGGTCTGTGTCCATTTGCTCCCTGCCCATCCATGTACCTGTCCAGATATATTTTAAAAGAAGCTAATGTGTCTGCGTCTACCACCTCCGCTGGCAACACGTTCCAGGCACCCACCACCCTCTGCGTAAAGAACTTTCCACGCATATCTCCCCTAAACTTTGCTCCTCTCACTTTGAACTCATGATCCCTAGTAATTGAGTCCCCCACTCTGGGAAAAAGCTTCTTGCTATCCACCCTGTCTATACCCCTCATGATTTTGTAGACCTCAATCAGATCCCCCGTCAATCTCCGTCTTTCTAATGAAAATAATCCTAATCTACTCAACCTCTCTTCATAGCTAGCACCCTCCACACCAGGCAACATCCTGGTGAACCTCCTCTTCACCCTCTCCAAATCATCCACATCCTTTTGGTAATGTGGCGACCAGAACTGTACACAGTATTCCAAATGTGGCCGAACCAATGTTTTATACAACTGTAACATGACCTGCCAACTCTTGTACTCAATACCCCGTCCGATGAAGGAAAGCATACCATATGCCTTCTTGACCACCCTATTGACCTGCGTTGCCACCTTCAGGGAACAATGGACCTGAACACCCAGATCTCTCTGTTCATCAATTTTCCCTAGGACTTTTCCATTTACTGTATAGATTTTTTTTAGATTTCCTACAGTGTGGAAACAGGCCCTTTGGCCCAACAAGTCCACACCGCCCCCTGGAGCATCCCACCCAGACCCAATCCCATCCCCCTATAACCCACACACCCCTGAACACTACGGGCAATTATGGCCAATCCACCTAATCTGCACATCTTTGGACTGTGGGAGGAAACCAGAGCAAAATGCATCACCTCGCATTTGCCCGGATTGAACTCCATCTGCCATGTATCTGCCCAACTCTCCAGTCTATCTATATTCTGCTGTAATCTCTGACAGTCCCCTTCACTATCTGCTAATCCACCAATCTTAGTGTCATCTGCAAACTTGCTGATCAGACCACCTACACCTTCCTCCAAATCATTTCATGTATCACAAACAACAGTGGTCCCAGCACAGATCCCTGTGGAACACTACTAGTCACAGGTCTCCAATTTGAGAAACTCCCTTCTACTACTACCCTCTGTCTCCTGGTGCCCAGCCAGTTTTTTATCCATCTAGCTAGCACACCCTGGACCCCATGTGACTTCACTTTCTCCATCAGCCTGCCATGCGGAACCTTATCAAACGCCTTACTGAAGTCCGTGTATATGACATCTACAGCCTTTCCCTCATCTATCAACTTTGTCACGTCCTCAAAGAATTCTATTAAGTTGGTAAGACATGACCTTCCCTGCATAAAACCATGTTGCCTGTCACTGATAAGCCCATTTTCTTCCAAATGGGAATAAATCCTATCCTTCAGGATCTTCTCCAGTAGCTTCCCAACCACTGACGTCAGGCTCACCAGTCAATAATTACCTGGATTATCCTTGCTACCCTTCTTAAACAAGGGGACAACATTAGCAGTCCTCCGGGACCTCACCCATGTCTAAGAATGCGGCAAAGTTATCTGTTAGGGCCCCAGCTATTTCTGCACTCACTTCCCTCAATAACCTGGGATAGATCCCATCCGGACCAGGGGACTTGTCCACCTTAATGTCTTTTAGGATATCCAACGCTTCCTCCTTCCTTATGTCAACTTGACCTAGAGTAAGCAAACATCTATCCCTAACCTCAACATCTGTCATGTCCCTCTCCTTGGTGAATACCGATGCAAAGTACTCATTAAGAATGTCACCCATTTTCACTGACTCAGTGCATAACTTTCCTTCTTTGTCCTTAAGTGGCCAACCCTTTCTCTAGTTACCCTCTTGCTCTTTATATTTGAATAAAAGGCTTTGGGATTTTCCTTAACCGTTTTTGCCAGCAATATCTCATGTCCTCTCTTAGCCCTCTTAATCCCTTGTTTCAGATTCGCTCTACATTCCCCATATTCTTCCAAAGCTTTGTCTGTCTTCAGTTGCCTAGACCTCATGTATGCTTCCTTTTTCCTCTTGGCTAGTCTCTCAATTTCACCTGTCATCCATGGTTCCCTAATCTTGCCTTTTCTATTCCTCATTTTCGCAGGAACATTTCTCTCCTGCACGCTAATCAACCTCTCTTTAAAAGCCTCCCACATATCAAATGTGGAATTACCTTCAAACAGTTTCTCCCAATCTACATTCCCCAGATCCTGCCGAATTTTGGTATAGTTGGCCTTACCCCAGTTTAGAACTCTTCCTTTAGGACCGCTTCCATCCTTGTCCATGAGTATTGTAAAACTTATGGAATTGTGGTCGCTATTTCCAAAGTAGTCCCCTACTGTAATTTAACCACCTGGCTGGGTTCATTCCTCAACACCAGGTCCAGTATGGCCCCTTCCCGAGTTGGACTACATACATACTGCTCTAGAAAACCCTCCTGGACACACCTTACAAATTCTACTCCGTCTTGACCCCTAACACTGAGTGAATCCCATTTAATGTTGGGAAAATTAAAATCTCCCATCACCACCACCCTGTTTCTCCTACACTTTTCCATTATCTGTTTACATTTTTTACCTCAATCTCACTCTCGCTGTTGGGAGGCCTGTAGTACAGCCCCAACATTGTTCCTGCATCCTTCCTATTTCTGAGTTCTACCCATATTGCCTCACTGCTTGAGTCCTCCATGGGGCCCTCCTTCAGTGCGGCTGTGATATCGTCTTTGACCATTACTGCAACTCCTCCACCCCTTTTACCTCCCTCTCTAGCCCACCTGAAGCAGCGATATCCTGGGACAACTAGTTGTCAATCATGTCCTTCCCTCAACCAAGTCTCAGTAATAGCAATAGCATCATACTTCCAGATACCGATACAAGCCCTAAGCTCATCTACCTTATCTACTATACTTCTCACATTAAAACAAATGCACTCAGACCACCAGTCCCTTTGTGTTCATTATCTGCTCCCCAACTACTATTCCCTTTCACCACACTGACTCCATTATCTAATTCCCTACAGGCTTTCGTTACTACCTTTTTTCTGCCCAATATTTGGTTCCCATCCCCCTGCCACGTTAGTTTAAACCCTCCCCCACAGCATTAGCAAAAACACCCCCAAGGATATTGGTTCCAGTCCGGCCCAAGTGTAGGCCATCCAATTTGTAATAGTCTCACCTTCCCCAGAACCGGTTCCAATGTCCCAAAAATCTGAACCCCTCCCTCCTGCACCATTTCTCAAGCCACGCATTCATCCTGGCTATTTTTTCATTTCTGCACTGATTAGCACGTGGCACTGGTAGCAATCCTGAGATTACTACCTTTGAGGTCCTACTTTTTAACTTGGCTCCTAACTCCCTAAATTCTGCTTGTAGGACCTCATTCCGTTTTCTACCTCTATCATTGGTGCCTATATGCACTACGACAACTGGCTGTTCACCCTCTGAGACATCCCTGACCCGTACACCTGGGAGGCAACATACCATTCAGGAGATAATGGGAACTGCAGATGCTGGAGAATCCAAGATAACAAAGTGTAAAGCTGGATGAACACAGCAGGCTCTCTGATGAAGGGTCTAGGCCCGAAACACCAGCTTTTGTGCTCCTGAGATGCTGCTTGGCCTGCTGTGTTCATCCAGCTTCACACTGAATCTACCATTCAGGAGTCTTGTTTTCGACCGCAGAACCGCCTATCTACTCCCCTTACAATTGAATCCCCAATGACTATCTCCCTTCCACTCTTTTTCCCGCCCTTCTGTACAGCAGAGCCAGCCATGGTACCATGAACCTGGCTACTACTGCCTTCCCCTGGTGAGCCATCTCCCCCAACAGTATCCAAAACGGAATGCCTGCTTTGGAGGGGAAAAGGAAGCGCCTAATCAGTAAAGCAATTAGGTTTCCTAAATATGTGAGCATGGAGCTGGGAAAGGAATATTGGCATCCGTATATGATCTTATGGCTACAATGTTGCAATGCGTCAGGGATTATCTTTCATAAGGCACACTGTTTTACTTGCTACAATTTTGTTCAAAGGACTACATCCAGAAATCATCATCTCTATGCACATAATTGGATTCAAAATCTGAGAAGTCTCATTTATTACTGATTCATTAGTGACCGTCCACAAATACTTTGCCCAAATCCATTGTTCATGACGGAAATGTTGGCTGACTGACCCTTTTGCAAGGGAGCACAGATCAACTTTAAATTTCCTGTTTACTTTTGTCCTGCTATTCCTTCCCTTATTCTTGTGGACGTTCATTTTCTCCCTTCCTATCCCTAGTAATTTTAAATAGATCCAACTTACAGGTCTGCTATTTGGTTTTAAAATGATGCTTATGTCAAAAGTGAATGCAATCAGGATTTCCTAAAGTACACGCTTTTGTAAGATCATTGTCAAATGGATTCCCCAGAATCAGTCAAATCCTGTGTGGAACCAGTCAACAGATGAAGTGTGGACTAAAGTCAGGGTCTAAGGCCTTATATTAGCTGTTGCTTCTGGTCCCATAAAAATAAAACTGTAAAATAATTTTGACCAGTTTCTAAGTGGCTCCTAGTGGTCCTTTAAGGACTGCTTATTAACTAATTAATAAAGGTACAAAAAGAAAGTGTATGTGTGATGCATGCTCAACTTCTCTGTCATTAAAACTTGATTTTGGGTTCAGTAACATTCAAGTGCATCCTGGCTAAAACAAGTAGATTTATCAAGCCTATCTCAGGACTCTAGACAAGATGTTGATAATGAGGGCATCAGGGTAAACAGAGCAGCAAGTAACCCAATGCCAAAGTCAGGTTCTATGGAAGGATCACTTGACCCAAAATATTAACTCTCATTTTGCTCCGCAGATGCTGCCAGATGAGCTGAGCTTTTCCAGCAATTTCTGCTTTTGTGCCCAACTCAGGTTATCCAGTTTACATAGTGGGGCACTTATTTATTTCCCTTCCTATGTCCTATCACTACATTGCCCTCTCCCAGTATTTCAAAGTGTTAACATTTTGTATGTCTGTCTTACAGGTAGAAGTGTTGATATTTTCCTGCAGTAATCAACTGACTTCAGATTCAGATGGTCACTTTTTAGTAATTTCAGTAATTTTAGTAATAAAGAAAAACATAGGTTCCATTATTTGCTTGAAACAAAAGAGGGGGAAATTGAAGCTCTTTGAACAGGAAGCATGGAAATGGTTTCCTGCACATTTTGTTGACTCTAATGGCAGATCACTTTTTAATTTTTGTGACTAGTTTTTCACCCAGCAGCTATCAAAATGAACTGGATCTGTGAACACGATACTGCATAAACATGCCATCACACTGGGGCAATGAGAAACAGGCATCATAGGATTTTTCAGCACATCAAACAGCAACAGCATCCAGAAATTCCAGTCATTACCAAATGTTCACAGTGCTCCAAGTGGGAGGAACCCGGGAAATATTCCTGTTTCTCCTAGACAACAAAAAGTGCATTCAAAGCACTTAGCTCATGGATCTGGCCCTTCTTCTTTCCTTCTAACTGCTGGGATTTCTGTGTTCCAAGAATCCCAGTCTACATGAAATAAAACTAAAAAATAGTTAAAATTCAGGCACATAGAATCCTCGAAAGATTTCAGTGATGATTCCTGAGAGTGGATTAGTCAGTGTCCCTCAGTCTTTATTAGAAGCAGAACTAAAAATGTTTGAAGAGTTCAGGATGAGTTTGACAACTTAGAAACAAATTTCCTTCCAACCCCTTCCAACTCACTGAACTTGGCCACCACAAAAAGCGCTATGACCACTAAGCTCTCCAAAATTCTTTCCCCCATTTAATTTTCTCTCTTTTTGTGATCCTGATCTGTACTTTCTCACTCACTTTTTTTCTCTGACTGCACTCTGCCCCCCACTCTTTCTTACTAATTTTGTCTCTCTGAGCCGATCTCTACCTTTCACTCTCACTTTGTCTCTCTCTGGATTCAGTTTTTTTTGCTGTCTTGTACTCTTTCCTTTCCGCTAATCAGGGTCTGTTTCTACTACTGTGTGACATTTCTAAAACTTCAGGCAAAAATTTCAACATGCATAAACAAATTATTTTTCATTTCTTATCTTACACAGTGTTCTCTGTAAACAAAAGATTGTTAATTTTAATACTGTAAATCTTTCCAATATTGCTGTTTAGCATTGTTTGAATAACAGACTATTAGAAATTGCTAAAGAAAGGATTTCATGCCTAGCTAACTGCATGGCACCATTATTTCTTGGAAGGTAGGAAATTTCATAATTTCAGATTGCACAACCCAAACCAGGTGTGAGCAAAAAAAACACAGGTTTTTAAAAAAACATTTAGTAAAATGTTAATGAAGGCAATAAAAAGTATTTTAATCAATTAATATACTCCTGTTCCGTAAATTATAGATTTCCTACCTCTGAGTCAGAAGGCAAATTGTTTGAGCCCCAATCCAGATTGTGGTGGTATTCCTGCTTCTGGGTCAGTTATCTCCAGAGAGATCGTCCATGCAGAGATCAAAGTACAGCTCAAAACATTGGGTTGGAGTCCCATAAGAGTGCTCCAGAAAATAGATGTGGGAGCTTTCAGTTCCCCAGCTCTGACAATAGTGCACCAAGACATTCCCAAACTTAAAAACATCAAACATAAAATGTAATGGAATTTTTAGCTTTGTCAGCAGCATTTCCATGAAGGGATACTCCAAAATTTAAAAACTTTGGCAAAGCAATAGGAAACTACATCAAACATATTTCCTTGGTAAATAGCTTGAGAATTTTATATGTAAGTCTTTGAGTTTGAAACTGCACTGGCAGGAGAACACAAAGGAAAGATATGATTTATGTGCAATAAAATATCTAGGTTCCACAATTATTTCAGATATTATAAATTTGAGTGTTCTGAAGAAGCGCCGATTACTCAAAGTTTAATGCAGAAAATGGGCCAATGTTGAGTGTACTGATGAGGCCTGGGGTCCAATGCCCACCAATCCTTGGACTTATTGGTTCAGATAGCTGATGGCGCAAATGCACCATCATCGACTCTCTAGTGAGCAGGTTAGGCAATCAGAATGAACATGCCAGCATAAGAATTTGATAAGTGGTCCAGAAAACATTAGAGTAATGAAATTATATTATATTTTTCCTTACGGATATGTACATCAGAATATATCATAAAAATGTTAATGCTAGGGGTGTGGGCAAAACTGTACTAATATTGCACATTTCATAGCCTCTGGATTTCCCAATCAATGAAATACTGATGTAACAAGAAATTAACAACTCATTTGTGCATATTGATGCACGCCCCCCCCCCGAAAAAAATATGAACATGCTTATTTCAGCTGTGTTGCACGAGAGACTAATTTTGACAGGGGTTCTAGCAGACGTTCCCGACATGGAAATAGTGAATGCTGGTCTTCTGCCTTCACCTGAGAGGGCAGGGTACTTAAATTTTATGCTGCATCCAAGGGCATGTCTGACAGTGCAACATTCACTCAACTCAGCACTGAAGGAGTAGCCTAGATTTTAGGTGAACTGTTTCAAGTGTGAGACCATATTCTGATGCACAGGCAGAGTACTGCCCAAAAACCAAGGCTTGCATTTAACACAGAAATAAACATCATAACAATCAAGAAAAATTTCCACTGAGGTTCCAGATGCAACATCCAGAAATCTTGTAGAACCTAAACGCTTTTCTTACTCTGAACGAGCAGTGTCCGTTAGAGATGATGTCTTTAAAACACGGATTCATGCCTTGTCCATATCCATGACGATTGTGGTGGAAATAAGCTGCAGGTCGGCAAAGTGCTGGGATCATTCTAACCGAATGATATGAGTGACATCTGCTCAGTTTTGGTCGAGATAGGCGTACTTGTCTACATTTTCTCCATATAAACAGCAGAGCCAGAGATTTGGCCCAAGCAGCATCACTACGACTACCATGGTACCATGGCTACACTGAATGGTGCCCAGAAGGGTCCATGTGAACCTGCGGGCCTCGAGATTTTCTAAAGGAGATGCACTTCTCCCTTACAGGTCATTAAAGGCGTGAGAACTACACAATTAAATCAACTCGTCTCCCGAGACCAGAATAACTTGTGTGCGAGTATACCGGGAAAACGACCAGAAAGTACGAAATTACAAAACAAAAACGTGTGCGTTCGGGAGAAATCTGAGTTTATTGTGACACCCAAGTGTTCCCCTTCAATTCAATGTTGCTTTCATTTGCGGAGCCGTGTCATTAGTCACCAGAAAACCAGTCTACAATATAAGTCATCAAACTGTTGTCAAAATTCAAAGCGATGTCAAAGACTTAAATTCTTAGGCAAACACCTAAAGCTTCAGATCTTTTGAATTTGAAGTTATGTTTCTGCGAGTCCTTTTTTGCAAATTCAGAATCAGTTGCGATGAAACAAATGAGAAAGGGAGAGCGAATAGCTTTTGTTCGGAAAACAAACGCAACGATTGATATGAATTTCACGTGACTCACATTGCTCTTTTTTGTCTTTTTTCACCTGTATTCAACTTCCAAACTCAATTTCTCTTTTTTGTTTGTTTTCATTCTAAGTACTTTCTTTCCTCTCTCGTCATTATCTATCTCCTCTCAATACATTTCCTGGAATTACTTCAGCAGTTTTTTGGTTAATTTTGATTCTTATTTAATGTCTTGATTCTTTCAATCTTGCCATCTGTCGTTCAATGATGGTCATAGTCTAGGCCCGAAACAAGTTTTGCTGGCCGATCCAGTGATGTGCTCGTTAGAATATAACATTCACTAAAGAGAATTGGAAGTTATAATAATAAGATTCCGCATTATTTCATGCTTCTACCATGAAGGTGTAGACTTTTTCGACTTGCATCATTGCTACTTTTCAAGAATTCTTTCTCCGCTTCCAAAAAAATTCAAGGCAATGTCTCTTTCCCAATAAACTTTTCTGTTCGTGAGAACTTTTTTAAAAAATCTGCAATATAATTAGAGGATAAATCGGTAATTGGATTCAATATAAGATAAAGCCACCTACGTACTTTAAACATTTACTGATGAATTTCTTCATGAATTTCAAGGTGCTTGATTTCTACAAGGTCACGTAGCCCCATCAATGCAGTTGGTTCGCCTAAAAAGTATTGACCAGACAAGACCTATTGACCATGATCTTTTGACCCTGTCAAATGCACAGCGCAGCAAAGGAAATCACGATTCCTTTTACAAGACCTAGAATCCTAAGAGTCTTGGTCTCCAATTACTTGTGATATGTATGATTTTACAACGTGTGATTTTAGAATAACTGATAACATTAATTCAGCTTAATATGGTGTACAAATCGTTGCGGTGTAAATAAAGTGTAGAACTGAGTATGAATACAATCATTTCGACAACGGACGTTAACATATTGCAAAATTAAGTCAATTAAAAGTA
Organism: Stegostoma tigrinum; assembly: GCF_030684315.1. Classification (NCBI taxonomy): domain Eukaryota; kingdom Metazoa; phylum Chordata; class Chondrichthyes; order Orectolobiformes; family Stegostomatidae; genus Stegostoma; species Stegostoma tigrinum. The sequence goes on along the minus strand of NC_081354.1, from coordinate 47,390,769 downwards.
AAATTTTCACCTACGACAGACCATGCTGCAAATGTGTCATTTTTGGCTTTACAGACGCGATGAGATTTATAGGTAACTAGAGTTAGCGATTGTAAATAAGTTCAATGGGCGTCTGTCAGCAGATAACCATATTTAATTTTCACGAACAAAGGACTGGTGATTCTTTCGGCAGGCGTATTTATGGACTTGTCAAGCACAAGACTGTATATTTTTTGTGCATTACCACGAAATTGTGGATTTTGCTTTCCTGTCTATTTCTGTTTATTGTAACGTTCGGATTGGCAAAGAATGTTTGAATAGGAAGAATGTTTATAGGATATTTCTCGAGATTTTTCTAAGGAAAGGTTTATAACGTTGAAACATCAAGAGCTTCCAAATTGAAATAATATACCTCTTTCAATTACGTAACTTAAAGAATCACAATCTACGGATGCAAAGTCGGGGCTTCCAATTTATATCGACCAGCTCATGATTGACAATAGTATTGACATCATGTGTATGTACTTTGCTTTTGACTTTTCATGACTTGATCTCCAATTAGTCCGGTTATTCAGTTTCCAGTTCTTGTTTGGGGTCTAGTGAATTGTTTCAGCTTTTTATTCGGTAAGAATTACAGCAAAATACAGTTCTTATGTTATCCATTTATAGCTTATAAAAGCGACTGAACTTATTGTAATGCTTTGTAACAAGCCTGAGTCCATTTTATATTCTTTATAATATGGTGTAAAATGATTAAGCAAAATTTAAGAGCTATAGTTGTATCAAATTGAAGGAAGACTTTTAATAGAAGGCCCATGGGGTTTACTCTTATGCGAAAATATTTTAACCTTTTTGTCTATTTATATTTGCGCCTATTTAGATGAGAAGTTGGCACTGTAACAAACATCACAAGTAAACATGGAGGGAAACTAATGCTTGTGATTCTAACCCTATATTGGAAGTACGGATACGTGGTTAGAGCTGTTTGAATGAAAGGTGTGCCTATTATATATGGGTTGTGAACTGGAAGAAATAATGCAGAGATCTGCATTAAAAACACGTATTCCTAAAGACCAAAGTACAAAAAAAAACTGCCATTAATAAATCATCTTGGTATATAATGTTCATATTTAATAGAAGCATATTTTTATAACAAACGTAGAAATCGCATTACAATTCAAACTGAAATCTTCAAAATATGCTTTGTGCCGAATCCTCTAAAATTTATTTTCAAATATGTCGAATTGTAAGGCTGACTGCCAGTGCAGAAACAAAGAATATTTAGACAAAGCAAAAAGTTGTCATCGCCAATAGCTGAATAATATTCAAAAAGCTTTGAATTTTTAATTGGCAAGCTCACTGTCCTGGCAGAATGTGTTTCTTAAATTATTCTCATCGCTGATAATGTCTGAAGTGATGGATGCCAGAATTATAGGTTAGAAATTGGTTCTACTTTGTCTACAAAACTACTTGGAACTGTTATGCAAGCTTCATCCCCAAGAACAGAACAGTCTTCAAGTTTTTAAAGCAAGGTTTAACTGGCTGAAGTTCAGCAGTATGAACAAGCTTGACTCAATGATGATTCTTGCGGCGACTTCTGTCGTGCTGACAATTCTCTCGTGCTGACAAACCAGCCTGACTTCGACCTTTTAATCAAAATGTACACCCGTAACGTTGTACCCAGTGTGGGGGCTAGATTCCAATGGGGTGTTCTTTTATTTTGCAGAGAGAACCATTAAAGATGCCTTTAAAAAGCAGTCACTGTGAAGCAAATTTGGTTATTTCAATAGCATAAATTATTGCTATGCGGTGAGCATTCTGATCACTTTTATCTGAGAAAAATTTTATATATTTTGCATCATGACACCAGACGATGAGCATAAATAGCCATAAAAATGCAGTATTATGTCGGAGAACAGCGCAACTTGAGGTTATTGCATAGGTTAAGAAATGGGCTCAAATGAATGGAATTGTAAAGACGAGTATAGCGACACATTTTGGATAATAAATGAAAACCGTCCTAAAGTACTGTTGGGTTTGCAAACATGTTTTCTGGACCAATTAGTGAACGGGGGCGTGTAAGAAGAGAATGTCAGTTACAAGAGGCGAATATCCTGTCAAAATAATAAATAACACTGTCGACCCGTTTGTGACCGCGTCTGCTTGCGCTTCTGCCTGCTGATCAGATGCAGTGACATTTTGATGTAATTATTGCCTAAAAGCTCTGCCCAGTATTCTTTTCTCTGTCCCCTGTTTTTGCCCACGGCCATTGGCATGGAGAAGATCATTTGCTACCAACTGGGCTGTTTGATGAGGGCCTGACCTAGCGACTCATCTATCAGTTCTGTGTCGTTTCTTTTATTTACATCTGTCTTTAGCATTCTAATTACGCTGTTTATTGCTATAGCCTGAAGGATCCCGTAAAAACAAGGGGAATGGAGATTTCCATAACAATAAAGAATCTCATATTTGCTGCTTTCCAATGTTTGCTGCTGTAATGACCTATGGTTGTCCTTTCAAGAAATTAACCATCAAAAGTCACATTGTGCAGTCAGGTTATTGACAACGCATTGAATTATATAAGGAAGAAAGACATATCAGATTGAACGGGGAAGATTATGGTTTCACGGGTCATTTGAAGAGTGTTCACCAGTAATAAGTTAGAACCAAATATCTGGTTTGTGTGTTTAACTGTAATTTTGTCCTTAATTGGAACTTTTTAAAATCGCTTATGGCGTCCACATTCTCGCTATGTAAAATTATATTGATCTTTGAAAATTAAGTTAAAACACCAAGTATGTTCTACATGTCTATATATTGAGACAATCCACTAACATATGTGGCTCATCATATCATGACCCCGTAACATACAAAGGTTCCGAATTTTTCATTAAATGAGACATTCCTCTGCTTCAGTAAGGTTTTCCCTCTGTGTCCTGGATGTGACAAAATCCTATTCGCATTTTTAAATGATACAATTGATGGTTTCGCTATGCTACTCGGAGAAAAATTGCATCCAAGTGATAGTTGTACAGCTAAGCGAATTCGCAATGTTGCGTTTTTTTCTGCTCTTCAACGTCTTAATAGTAACAAAATGGAACTTGCAGATAAACCGGAGATTTCAGAAACTTCCAAGCATTACGCCACTTGTGCTTTGTAAATCTGATCCTTGCAACCAATCTGCTTTTGCATGACGTGTGTATCACAGAACATGTGTGGTCACCAGGTTCCGTTTTTGATTTTAATTGTTTTATTTTTCACGAGATGTCGATGTTTATTGTGCCGATCTTTGGCTGCTCGGAGTGATAATATGGAAGTCGGTGGTCATCTGTTCCTTTGACTGCGGATGCAGGGATGTAGATTATCCAGTTGGGATAATGTGTATGTTAGTATATTCAGCAAGAGCATATTAACACCAGGGAGCATATTAGTTTATGGATCCGTTCCAGATCTTAGTGGTAATCTATTGTCCTTTGCATTGCCATATGAGCAATCTGATAGATAATGCAATAATGTTCACGTAATTAAGCGAGCGCAACTTAATCATGAAATGAGAGCAGATTTGCTGCCGGCCCCGTAGCTCTGTGAGGTGATCCCCATTGAGTGATCGTTGTGCAACCAGCAACTATCCAGGGACAGTTTCCCACTTACGTCCAGCAAGAGCTCCGCTGCGGCAAATTGCAAAAGAAAGATGGGTGGGTCACCTGAAAATAACAAAGGGAGACCGGGAATGCGAGAGCGACCTGTTCTCTAATGTGACTATTTAGCTACGTGGAGTATAGAGGCAATTGGGCATCAGGTGCAAATTCAAATCAACTTAGGAAGATTGAAATCTTATCAAATGATTCCAAGGATTGTTTCTGAGAAATCATTGGCAATTGCTGCCTAATGAACAGATAAACAGTTGATAAACATTTGGCATGGTGAAGATACAATTTCAGTTGAATAACCCATTGATTTATACAGTTGATTAACAGTATGGGCACTGTGGAGTGTACCGTGCAAAAGTTGTGTCCGTCGTCAGCCTCTGCAGAAGCATCTCAGCAAACCTTAAAGTTTGATCTAATTTTTCAAGAATTATGGCGATCGTATAAAAAGGACAACAAACTATTTGCGAATATCGAATTAATTCTGTTTGGGGTTTAATACCTGTTGCTTTAGGCTGAGCTGGTGTTTAAAATTCTTCTTCTCCAAAGAAATTTTTTAAAAGCCAACTCTGCATTCACGTGTTTTCAAAACACCTTTTGAATTTCGCAGCGATTATCACCCCTCTGTTTCGCTTTGGGAGTGTGTATGCAGCGGAGGTTCAAGAAAAGACAGTGTTTTCGATGATTTCTTCCAAATTCTCATCTTCATGACATCAATAATGGGGCCTATCCTTCAATGAGCTCTCAAGTTTAAAGACTTGAAGGATATTAACAAGCGCTTTGACAAATGGTGCTTAGAACCACATTAAAGACAGTGCTAATGGAGCGCATAATGACGGCTAATTTTCGATCAGATATAAATTAGAGCCCCAACAGTTATTTGCCTAAAGGACTTTATGTAAATTATTCCGTTCTGTGTAAACTGAGGAGTGAGTAAAGCTCTGACATACTGGCACTCCTTGTGGAGATGATTAATAGATCTGCGGCAGAATGTAGCTGACAGGAGTCTCACAACATACATCCAGTATAGATAATGCATCTATTCTCAGATCAAACCCTAATTCAAATCAAGGTGATCCCATCCACGTTCTTTCCAAATATAGTGGTAAATAGCCACGCCTTACGCTTTGAACATGGATATTGGTGGAGCATCGCGGTCACTCCGGAGAATTCACTTTTCATTGTAAAAGTGAAATCAGTGTGTTCTTTGTGGGCGCCCCTTAATTCCACAGACTATGCCTTATGTGCCGTTACAGCTCTCTCTGTCGGCTCAGATTTTTAATGTGGAACAATGTTAATGAGTAAGAATATGTTTCGAGGTTCGATCAGATTAATAGGCTTATCTATTGGTGAATGAGGAAATAGGGGGATTCATAATCTATAAAATAATTTTCTTCACCTTCCAGGTGACACCATCAAAGATGTATTTCGCCATAATGAAAAGGTTATGTTGTCTGAAATAAAACATGGCCATTCATCACCTCAGAATGAATGTTTGGGATATCGGCTTTCCGTTCATTGTTCTTTTTGCTGGAATTGTTTGCTCCGGCGTATTAGAACATTTCAGAGAAGGTGCCCTGTTCTATAATTCTGACGTGTAAAAGTGGGAGTGAATTGTCATGTGGCGACGTCCTAGTTAGTTATAATCTGCATTTCGGCACGTTCTACAAAACCCCATTTTAAGGGCAGTCCTAGTACGTTGTCCGGTCTGAAATTTCAATTCGGATTTATCATGAACACAACTCTGTCGATATTTTTTCAGATGAAGAATTTCAATGACATTGCATCTATCTACTGAAATCACATTCTTGCTGCGCTTAACCCAAGCATAGAAATGGTGATCCATGAAAGTTACATCTGTTAGAGTTAGATCAAATCAGAGATGGTGAATAAAACAACAATGGACTTGTTAATTAGATTCGGTGCTTATAAAGACAAAAATAGAATGTGACACTTTATAAGGTCTCAAAGATATTTGCAAAAAATAATGTCGATCGTTTACTGCTGTTTACTTCCGGTAAAATTTCGTACTTAAACTTGAGCAGACTACATTATGCTTATTGGTTTTAAGCATAATTGCAGCATCGTTGCTACTCCTCGTTATTAGGACATAAGCGTTATCATGGTCCTGTTTTGTAGAAGGTATTGTTTAATTGTAACGCGCTGATATTTGTTCAACGTATTGTTGTAAAACTGCAGACATAGTTAACGGCATACTCTGTATAAAAATCATACCAGCTCAGGTATGGATTTTGCGTGTTTAAATTCTGCAAGTATATTTCCTGGAAAAATGGTCACGGCTATTGCTTATTTAACTGCTTTTATTTAAAATGCTCTTTTGCTAAACTTTCCTCATTGCCAATTATTATGCTTTATATTAATGTCGCTGATAATTGTATACAAAAATTGAAGAGCTTATGTGGTATGGTCAATGCATGGTTTGATTTACGTATTAACCTTGGCATAGTTTCCAGAAGCAGTGGCAAAATGAACGGAGCTGATGTGGTGACTTAAAAGAGGAAGCATGTTATTCTCACATAGAGCACCAAAATACAACATGGAAGTCATAAATATAAAAGGCACACAAATGCTGTGTAGAAAATACTCTAAGAAAGAGAAGGATAGGCAAGACAGCAGGAAGAATGATGGATGGATGGATGATTGGATGGGTGGATGGATGGATGGTTAGATTGTTAGAAAGATAGATAGATAGATAGATAGTTAGATAGATAGATAGATAGATAGATAGATAGATATTAATAGAAAGGAAATTTGCTGGCGTATTCGGCAGACTGTAGAAAACCTAAGAACTAAAGTTAACCACAAGCTACAGCTTTAAAACGATGGGCTGCTCCATTGATTTGATATTTTTGGCCACCGATTGAAAGGAAAACTATCCCTTGTGAAAATCTCGGATTGCTAAAATATGAATTTCCAGTATTAAAATAGATCGTTCCCGAAATATTGCTAACGATTAAAAACATCTGTTTTCGTAGGTTCAGTACTCTCTGCGTATTTTTTACATGCCAACCAAAACAATACAAAAGCTTTTTTCCACTCCGAAACGTTATAATATTGCACAGAAAAACAACTTTATAACTCCAGTTATTGCTTAACAACAGTGCTCAGTTTTCCCAAAACTATAGAAGTGCAAGAATTCTTTTAAATCGCCATTCAATTGAACATCAATTACAAGTAGTGGAAGAAGTTGGAAAGTGTTGTTACTTTAAGTTAAATTGGCCTAATACTGGTGTAACTCAAAATTTAGGAATATTTTATTTCATATTTTGCATCGTAACACGATCGCTTTCATAACTGCCTCTCAATATTCCTTCCTATTCGGCTATTTTGTGTTTACATTGTATGGCGAAGAAGATGCTCCACCCTGTTAACTGCTATGTTTGCGTTGTCATTGTGGGGGTGCAGCTTGTCCGTTTAACTGTCCGTTGGTTGGCCTGCAATATTGGCTGGCATTCCATTCATTCATATTCACCATTTACAAAGGAGTTTATAGGGAAGGACGATCCATATTTATTCCCAGAACATTAAACCCCTTTATCTTAATGACTACATGGAAGAATCAACATAAATACTACTGTGAATATCACGCACTACTTCGGTTGTAAAATATACAGAATATTTTTACTTACCGCAAGCATTGTCTCGAAACACAATTACGCGCGGGACTTTTTTTGCCTTCATTCATGTCCCATCTCCGCGGATCTCTGGGTGACAAAAATAAACCCCATTCTTATACGGCTACAACCGATTAATATTGCATTAACCTTTTTTTTAAAAAACCTTCCAAAACCACAATATAATGCCACCTCTATACCAAATCCATCTATTATTAACGAAAAGGTAATTGGAGATCTATGTGTATGACTTAGATTTGTTAAGGGACAAACACTCTTAAAATAGAGTCCGGGATTCATTTGCAAAATATAACGTTTGTGGGGAGGAGGGATCCATAAAATTCAATTTTTATCCTATAGTTTGGTTAATTCGAGATTAAAAGCAGTCACGTCTTTGAAGGCAGACAGTTGTTGCAAATGTACAGTTAAAATATTCTCTGCAAGTCCCTAGGCGACGTTCCACTGGTCCCAGACGTAATTAAAATTTTATCAACACCAAAGAATAGCATGAAATTTGTATATATATATATATAGTTCATAAATAAACAACTTGCATATAATTACGGATAAACGGGATTACACTAGTATACGCACAGATTCGGTATTGTATTTACTTGTGTGAAGGTCATTAAGAATATGTTATGACATGGAAGTTGGAAATGCAAAATATAGCCTATGTGTGACGCAAATGTTGGGTAGTTTAATGTTTAAAGCATATTGATGTTTGATTTAAACAAGTTTGCCAATAAAATGAACAGTTTACAAGTTATTATATTTAAAACTGGGATTCTATTGGAATCAGTATACAACTGTTTTACATTAAGAAAGTACGTTTAGATGCCAACAATTGAAACGTAAAATAAACTACTAAATCATAATTCACTGCTCCGGCATTCTGATTCCTTCCTGCCCTCTTAAATTAACGGAGAATTTCCTCACTCGGGAGCTGACATGTGACTAGATTGGGGATGTCAAGCAAAGACGAGAACCGTGCAAAGTTAATTTTAATTCCCGGTGAGGATTTCACATTCCGACTCTCCGTGACCCAGAGTAATTAGCTGAGATAACTAATGATTACTTACTTATTCGTTGTAATTATCTGGATTTCGCAATTCGCTGTGTAATTTATTAATACCCGTAATAGCCTTTTAGTGAATGACTTATTTAGAGGGCGAGGTAAAGTTTAGATTCTTATCTAGCTCCCTGTTACTGTTGTTAATTTAACAAAAAGTCCTTTCTCTCTTGGTGATGCTGATAATCATTCAAGTAATACTGTAACATTTTACTGACGCCATGAACATTATCGCTATATTCTGGCATGTTATTTCAGTTGTCTTCAGAACACTCGTTACTAAGTATTGCAGTTTTTTTTTAATTGTACGACCTCGTCAATACCAACTACCTTATCTTTAAGATACAAGTTCCACCCATTCCATTCCCTCGCAAAAAAAAATGTGGCATGATATTATAATCGCAGTCAAATGGTACGTAAGAAAACGATAACCAAAGAAAGTAAATAAAATATCTCGTCCCAAAGTAGCTTATGGCATAAAAGAGTTACAATATCTAACCACTTCGAACCTTAATCGTCAGAACTTCAGAAGTCGATCATTCATGTATTCTTAGGACTTGCAAGAAAACCTCATCAGGTCGTGTGCAGAATATGCAAGTTAAGTACAAAATGAACAAGTCCAATAATAAGCTCATCGTCTAGAAGAGGCGTTTTGAAATCTGTCTTCCTAAAGCCGTGGGGTTCAAAGTGAATAAATGTTCAAAAGGTGCATCTGTATTTACTATTAACAGTGGAGAACATCGGCCCACCTCCTGAGGAATTACAATCAGAAATATTTTAAGTATGAATTGATCATTGTTGTTTCACGGTATGAGCAATGTGCAATATGTATTATCCTCCCTGGTAATTGGGCAAGTCTACACCTCCTGTAATTAACCGTGGAAGGATAACTGCAAATGTGTGCTTACAGTTCACATTCCTTACAGATGCAACGCTACCGCTTGTCCCCGGGTGCTGTCCAGGTGGCTGGTCTGGTTCATACTAACAGCTATCATTTGTTAGGTTTGCATGGATCGTGAGCTTGAATCATTACTTTTCTCTGATAATCACGCACAGGTCTCTTAATGAAAGCAGTAGACAACGCAGTTTTTTACATTGGAAATTATCTTAGATGCGTCCTTTCCGGGCCTAGTTGTAAACAATAAATAGCCCTTAAAGATTAACTGACGTACATGTTTATATTTTGCTTCTTCCTTGTCAACGTTCGTGAGATTTGAAGAGCGGTAACAAAATCGCATGTTATGTGGAGGTGGACCAATAAAAATGATTGTTTACTATCCACAAGCGAACACTTCAGAAACATTTGAACGAGTGGAACAAGCGGAAGATACTTGCTAATTTCCCAAAATTGAAAGTGGTAAAAATCCGTTAAAATTAGGTGAATGTTTATCAATCCTAAAATGAGTGTTCTCCAAAAAATGACAAAATATTGACCTCATAGGAAGTGATCTGTACGTGTCTGTATTTATGATTTGCCGCCCATCAATCAACAAATGCAGCAATGCGTAGAAAACACAAACAAGAGAAATTTGAGCAGAATACATCAGCTCAAAACCGATAGCAATGGCTAAGGGTTAACGTTAAATAAATGAAATGTCTCAGAACCATACTTTGTTTAGTGGTTGTGAATTGATTACTACGCGTTCGGGTTTATACATACCGATTGACTTCCTACGGAACCTGAACCAGGGCAAATAATAGCCTTTTGAACATCGTGGTGTGAAAACAGTTTTATTTAATAAGAAAGAAGGAATCGCCTGTAGAATCGTCTTTTGAAATAGGGAAGATCCGTTTTCAGAGGCTTCAGAGGCACACTGCATTTAAAATAATATTGATTTTAGGGACCCGCCTCCATGAACTCGCTCGAAGTCTGTTCATACTTCAGAAAGATTCCGCTGTCCCTTTGTTAGCAAATTTTCCATTCCACCAAAACAATATTTGCAACTACAATTGTAACGCTCCATCATAAAACTTGGACTTTAATCATTGGACTGTTCAAGATCTCCACCAATTCCTCTTCTAATAATAAATTTACAGATCATCATATAGTCTTGTGATACAGCCACAGGGAATTGCGTCCTCTGATGTTTTTCACTGTTTAATTAGTCTGCGGGGGGGGGGGGGGTGAAGGATAAATAAAATACTTCTGAATTAAAGGCACTAATCCTGCTATTATTTGACATCACTTCGATAATGAATACTGTTATCTGTGAATATTATGTCCCTATAAATGGCCATTGTTGATATTCCAATGTTTGCCAACAATAATAAATGTGTGGTTTAAGCAGGATTACAGTTATCAATGGAATATTTTTGAATGGAATATAATCCTCAAAATTGCAAGTCAACGCCGTGACCAGTTCAGTTCTACTGGACATGGGTCATTTAATAGAAAGTACATATTTTGAATTAAAAAGCGCAAACTCGAAAGGTTTTCATGGTTGACTCTACGTGGCATTAATTCCCCAGTTCCCACTACTGTACAGTTAACAATTTGCCATTTTCTAAAGATTAAAATCGCATGCATTTCCAGAAGCTTTAGGCTTATTTTTGTCCTTGTTTTACCATAAACCAGACTGCTCTGCTGTACAATTGATCCGCTGCAAAAGAGGTTTTGTTGAGAAAGAGGCTCCTCGCTGGCAGGCTGAGCGCGGCGAGCTTTGACATCTGGCAGCCTGGAGCTCCTGGGACAAATCCTACTCTCCATAGACTCTCTGATTGGAGTCTAATAGAATATTTGCAATCTCTCCGAGGTACCTTTTACCCCTCACTGGCAATTCAGGCATTAACTGCCAAAGCATTAGCAACAAAGTCATGTCTCTATAAGAACTAAGCAAAGCAGGTTTAGTCTGTGGCATAAAATAACTTGCATCACATCGTGCACGTGTGTTAGTTGAACACGTTTTATTTGTTATTTTGCAATAGAAATACGCGCCTCTTAGTTAAAGCAAAACTTCTAACGATACCTTTAACCGCCTCTTCACACCATCATAAAACATCGTGATCGAGGAACAGACAATATCGAATGATAACACACTCAGGATTTTCTGCAGTTTTAACTTTTCCGTGATGCCACTTATTCAGCAATAAAAATCAACAACGAAGTCAATAGATCGCCTTTTATTTTAAAGACTGTGCATAATCTTACATATAAAGTAAAATGTACCGTGTTTTTTTCTTTTAAAACTGTGAAAGCTGCACGTTATTTGAAAAATACAGTTAAGAGCTTATAGATTTTATTCCAAAAACACGATGTTTATTCCATGCTAAGAACTCAAAAGCCAGTATTTTCACAGATAAAGCTATCCACGTCCAAAGAGATATTAAACAAATACCCAGAAGCAAGCTTGCAATGAAAACATACACTGTAGAAGTCAAATATTACTAAAGTGGCTGAACTTCGAAAGAATAGTCAAAGAATTTCTTAATGAAATAAGGCATTTAATAACCATATGTCAATAACATTAAATTACATCAATAAATAAAAATGTAAAGCCTCTCCAGAGCAAAGAAAAAACAATTTTAAGACACCATATACAATACAGAAATCGTGCGCTTGTCACATAAAAATGTTTCTGCTTCAACAGCAACACATCAAAATCTGTAAGAATATATCTATATGTGCATCAAGTCCATTGGATGATATTTACAATATTCAGGTACACACCCAGGTACCTTTATTTTATTATTTCTTTTAAAAAGATAGGCTAGTACCAAACAACAAAGTATTTCAGCAGTGCATCAATCGCCCGTGATCGTGAAAATGTGCAGATTTATTTTAACTTTCACAGACGCATCTCTAAACCTCTTCCCTCCAGTGAACAAAACACAAAGCATGAATTAAAAATAAACTGTATTCGAAATCGAAACAGACCCCACGACCTTTACAACTATGTTGCATTTTTAATGATCGATCGGCAAAGATGAGTATCGTTGATCAGATATTACACTTAGGATTTGAACCTTTTTGCGCGTCGACACAGAATGTAAGAGGGAATCCCAGGGGGAAAAAAAAGCCGAAATAAATATTGGTTTAAATTTTGTACATATATAAGCGTGTGTTAAATCCTTTTTTAATTTTCCTTTTATTTGGGACGGGGTGGGGGGGGGCGGAGGAGTGGAATGCGGCGTGGTGTCAGCCGAAAATTAAGGATTTACATTTCTCCTCGAATTTTCATTCTTCGTTACAGATATTTTTCAAGAAGAACAAATACAGGGACATTTCTTACTTGCCCGATCATTTTTTTCTTACACTCTTTGAACCAACATACTATATTAAATATTCAATAACCTATTTATTTATTCGGCTCTTATCACAACTTGAATTAAACAGGCGGAATTAATTCGAGTGAACACGAAATTAACTTTGGAGACGATTTGAATGAATAATTCAGGCTCAGGTTATTTGGTAGTAATCTAATAATAGCCTTCAGACACAGGGAGAAGTCTCCAGGCTGCTCACACAGCCATTTTCATTCACCGTGTAGAGACCTTTTTTGTTGGTGGGGGGGGGGGGGGGGGAGTGAGAGACAGCAAACTGAAATTTAAAGGGACATTGGAAGAGATCAGCAAGGTTTCTAATGAAACAGTAGCCAATTCAGAAAGATATTGACTACTGAGCGCAGTGATATACTGTGCCAAAAAATTAAAACAAAATTGTATGTTTCTTATGATGACAGAAGAGTTCTGTGGAAAAAGGATTAGTGCAATCCTTAAACAATCAATACCAAGAGATTGCACGAGAACTTATATCCAATGCTAGAGTACAAGTCCTGCTCTTTACGGCAGTTTAGCAGGTCAGATGTGTCTGTACCAGTGTACTACAAGGCGCCGAGGGAACTGAGGTGTAGAAAAGGTGACACTTGGAAGAAAAAAAGAACGAATACAATCCAAAATATGAAGCTCAAATCAATGCCACAGCAAGTTTGCCAACACTATCATTTCAGTTCGGCCGGTCGTTATTCGTTTGTTGTAAACGTTGCGAGTTACGATTGTTTGTAAATAAAAAAAGACATTGTTTCATTTGTTCATCTGTATAACATGAAATTCTCAGTCTAGCCCAACTCACAATCAGGGTTTGGCGAGTCCTGTTTCGCTGGCAGTGGGTGGCATTGAGAAAGAAAGATAACTCTTACTTGTTGGCGATCAGGTCCTTGCAGCAAAGTCCAAGTGAACTCTCTCCATCAGGGGGAGTGAGGGAGAGAATTTACAGTCTAAGGTTCTCCCTCGCTCTTTTGCCCCAAGGAGTCCCGCTAGTGGGCTGCGGAGTATTTCATCCGCTTCTGTTTCTGCCGCTGGTTGCAGAACCAGACCCTGACCACGTTCTTCTTGAGGTCCAGCTTCTCGGCGATGGCGGCGATCTTCTCGGAGGACGGCCGAGGTTGGATGGCGAAGTAAGCCTCCAGTGAGCGCTTCTCCGGGGCAGCGATGGACGTGCGCTTCCTCTTCTTATCAGCGCCGTTGAAGAGCTCGGGCTTGCTGAGCTTCTCCCGGTGGGACTTCTCGGCCTCCTCCAGCCAGGCCTGCAGAATGGGTTTCAGCGCGATCATGTTGTTGTGCGACAGGGTCAGCGACTCGAAGCGGCAGATGGTGCTCTGACTGAGCGAACCCACGCCGGGGATCTTCAGGTTGGCCAGGGCCGAGCCCACGTCCGCCTGGGTGACACCAAGCTTAATGCGCCGCTGCTTGAAGCGCTCGGCGAACGCCTCCAGGTCGCGAGGGTCGGCGTCCACCTCGCCCAGGCAGCCCGGCGCCAAGACTCCGTGCGAGGCGCCCAGGCTGTGGCCGTGACCGTGAGCAGCGGCGGCCGCTGCCAGGCTCATGGCCTGGTGCATGTGGTTGATGGCGGCCATGTGAGGGGGTGGTGGAGGAGGAGGGGGAGGAGGAGGGGGAGCGGAGGGAGGCGGCGACACCACGCTGCCGTCCGGCCCGGTGATGGTGGGCAACCCCAGTCCCGGCGACATGTGCTCCAGTAATTCGCCGTCCAGGTTCTGGGCGTTGTGATGGTGGGGGTGCGGCTGCTGAGGGTGATGGTGATGGTGGTGAGGATGGTGGTGGTGCGGGTGGTGGTGCGAGGGAAGGGGAGGAGGGTGACTGCTGATGGACGACGAGCTGGAGCTGCACGGGATGCTGTTCATGGTGTGGTAGCTGGCGTCCGGCTTGAACGGCTGATTCTTGCTGCTCGGAACTCCAATCTCCACCGCCGCCAGCGCCTCAGCTCGGCCCACCAAACTTTCATCCAGCCCGCCGAATATATTGCTCTGCAATTGCAAATAGAATGCAGACATTCCTGTCAGCAGGGAATTCTCTCCACTCCAGGATTAAAACATTTCCAGAATGTTAAAAACACACACATATACACACACCACCCAGGTCATAAAAATTAATATGAAAGGCAAGCCAGTATGAATACATAAGTTGAAAGTATCCGAGCTGTTGGGTGATTTGCTGTGCAGACATGAAAAAAAACATCAAGTAGACACTGAGTGAGATGAGGGGGTGGGAGGGCGCTGGGTGGAAGGGGGGGGGTGTTTGAAGGGGGTTGGGGGTGGTGTCCTGCTGTCAAACTTGTGCCTTTAAGCGGTGATTATGCAGATACATACCGGGGCTGTTGGCAAGCACACTCGGCACATTGTCTCGGAGCTGCTGTTGCTGCTACCGCCGCCGCCGCTGCTGCTGCTGCTGGACGGGTTGGAGGACAAGTTGGAGGCAGGTGATCCGTGCAGGCTGGAATACTTGTGCTCTGACAGGTTGGAGGACGGCGGCGGCGACATGCCGAATGCCTGCTTCCCGTTCAGCGGCATCATCATCATCATCTTGGGGCGGGGGCTCGCGGTTCCCGCTTGGAATCCCTCGCGGAGCTGGCCGGGTTTAGCTCCGTTGCCGCTGCTACTGCTGCTGCACACCTTGTCCCAGCAGGTGGCTCGTGGCAAGACATGAAGGGACTTTTCCCGGTCACTGTGCGTGTGTGTGAGAAGAGAGCGCGCGCGTGTTTCTGTGTGTATCAACTCTCCGGCTGCAAGTGTGCGCGTGCTGCTGTGAGCCGATGCTGAGCGCCTATTGGTCGCAGGCGGGCTCGGCTGCACGGGTCTCAGAGGCGGAAAGGCGCTCGCGCTTTAGCCTGTCGTGTTCCATCCACCTGGTGGGAGCTGAAGAGAAGCAAACCGCAGATCTTACACTCCGGAGAATTTCGACCCATTAGCATGGCCGTAGAATAACACACATGCGGATACTCTCCCTTTCCCAATCCACCCACCCCTTTCAACGCGCTCACTATACTTAGCAGCCCCTAAATAAAGGTTGATGATTACCCCACACCGATTTTGTTTTCCCCACAGAATTACCAATGTACAGATACTGCCGCGAAATTAACACCCTATAGATTCTTGTTAATAGAAGCATCAGCCGAAGTACAGTATTCAAGTTTTCGTTTTGGTTCGTCTTTAACTAGTTGTGGTGCAGGGACTTCAATGATATGTTTCTTGGCTGAATTTCCACTTTATGACAATATTTTCTAAATTATTTTCAAATGAGAGATCTTTTCCACATTCTTACACATGTAAAGTATTTAATGTTTAGATGTTCAGCACTGCTAACCTAGCAAAATATTTACCGAATATTGCATCCATTTGGCATATTGTCTGTTAAGTTGGTTGAGATTTTGAGTTTTATAACCTTCATGCAATTTCGGTGGAAATCAGGAAATTGTATTGCTGGACTTGCAACCACTCTTCTCAAAGCACGGTGAAACAAATAAATCAAACTTAAAAGCTTGACTATCATTTAATTATCACGCGAACAGCGCTTTCATTGCACCCGAAAAGAAGTCGAGCAACATCTCTAAGCAAATTATGACTAGGGCAGAGAGGAATTATTAGATTGAAATTTCATTTGGGCTCTAGAGACACGGGACTTCAATATATAATCTGCTGTGCCTCGTCTGATTTGTAAGCGTAACTCCCGTTGACAAATTTATTAGTTTTCATAATAGTGTAAAAAAATGAGAAGCAGCGGGCTAATATCTTGTATCTATAAATTGTACGTGTCATTCATGAAGGCTCGTCTACATGAAGTCTAACATTTATAGCAATTTAAAAAGGACATCATCCTCCCATCTTTAGTATTTGATGAAGAAGCGCATAATGTAGTTCGTAGCTTCAGCAGAAGGTTATTAACACTAAATTAATATGACTTTTGATGCCTCATCAGAGAGGTAATTAAACCCCGAAATTACGTACTGATTAACAAGGATTGTCCAATTTGCTTAATCTATTATAAAATTCAACAGAGCTGATTTATTCTTTCCCAGAACTGTTCGCAGCACATTTTAGTATGCAGTGCATCAGTTCTTATTAACATATGTTGCATTAGGTTTTATTTAAAGCTACAGGCTAACTAGGATTGTTCTTAAACTCAAAGTTTAGAACCAAGTTCTGTATCTTCGTAGAACAGCATGGCAACGTATCACAGTGTCTTGAGTTGTTACAATTATAAATTAGTTTCTACGTTCCGAAACAATACACTGACAGCATTTCTTCAGAAAACCACATTGATGGCAATTGTAGATCGATTTTTGTTTTACTTTTAAATATAAGCAAAATACCCAGCGAGTTCTCTTACAGTCTATAAAAGTTAATGCTTCATTAGTTTTTGTTCGTTGTTATTTTATTCTGTATTCTATTTTGTTTTTCTATCTATAATAGACCACTTTTAAAAATCAAGTTCAAGTTACGTATTTATTTAAATAAATTCACATAAAATTTGCAAGTGCGGAAAACTGTTGTTGCCAAAGCTTCCACGTTCGGTTTATGTTGCTGCAATATTTGTAAAAACCTCTAATACCTGTTCATTTACAATTGGTAACCGGCAGGTGCAAGAAGTTTATTCCTGCGAAAATGCGTGTAAGTGTGGCAGATTTTAACGAAGATTACTTGATAAGGTTTGTAGAATGTTGCTGCAGAATAATTTTTGTTGATTGAACAACATGAGGTATCCAGCGAAATAGACCGGGCAGATTACTGCGTATTGCATTTTGAATCTGAACAAAATATGCTGTTAAAATAGTGCTCACATATGAATGAGCAAATCAACTGAAGTACTCAATTACTATGAGCTTATTTCTCTCTGCTGCTTACCCATAACTGACAGATGCAACTGGTTTGCTTCGGAGTGTACAGGTTCTTCTGGTTACACTATACACTGATTAAAGAGATGCAAACGATTCTTCAAGTGGAAATAGGTGAAGACATTGATGCGAAGATATAACGTGATTATGAATACCAATTAAACATTTTAACAGCTTATGAAGAAATGTTGATTTAGTATCATATGTAGTGTGTTAAACGTTCAGATGTATTTAACTGCTGCTTTAAAGGACAGTTTTGACTGAACAGGATCAATACAAATGAATTGTGGAAATGCTCAGCAAATTGATTGTGGTTTGTTATAAGCCTGAGCTCGCGCACCCCATAGCAGTTAGTGCAGAGAGGACCACTGCTGAAGAGAAAGGAACAAAGGATACACAGACAATAGTGGGCTTTTTCTAAAAATTGCAACTAAGACAGCAACTGTGACATATGGGTAATGAAAAGTTACTGAACGCCGACGCAGAAAAGATGAGGGAAAAGGTATCAATGCGCAGAAAACAATGAGAATGATAACACAACAGATGAACTGAGGAGAAGGTGGACTGGTATCAGTTGAAATAAGTGCAAAGGACGAAAATGAGATTTTGGTGACAGAGAGAAAGTAAGATGTGTAGATTCGAAAAGTGAGAATCGGATGTGAATGAAATGGAAAGCATTCCCAAGCGAATGAGCTTTGAAGAAAAACCATGTGCAAAAAGTTGGCCGACAAAGAAATAATCAGTGGCGTGATCACAAAACGAGGAGAACTGGTTTAATGCATTATAATTAACAAAATGGAAAAACATATGCCAAAATTGTAAATATTTACAGAGGTAACTGGCTGAAAGAGAAAACGAGGAGCGGGAATTAAAAGACGAAGGCATCCATGCTGCAGATCCAGATAGGCAAGCCAGCCTCTCTACTGTAGAATAGCTTCTAACATTATCCCCACTATCGAGACATTTTTAAATGTCCCAAAGCGATTGCAAACTGCTAGTAAAAGTGCAGTGCATTAACTATCATACAAAATGCCATCGGTCTTCAACCAGCTATAAGACACAAATGGACTGCTTAACATTTGAGCAGCATTCTGAGTCCGGTCCACAGACACCAGGAGGAAAATCACTGTCTCCTCGCGTAGACACATTCTGATTTATGTTAAAAGTTTAACGAAATCATTTATGTTTCAGATATTCTAAATCTTGCATAATACTTTTTATCCACCGTGACATATATGTTAAAGGAAAACGTGCCCTTTCCATCATCGAATTACGTAAATAACAACGCCGAAGGTTTAGCAATCACCTGATTAAAGTTCCACTCAGGTAGCAGCCCAAGAACATTTGTTTTATATTATGTAGATGTTTATTTGCACACAATATGACAAGAATATAAAATACAGGAAAGTATAATAGAATATGGGACCACGAATGTCTAAAGACCCCACTCAAACGTCTGCATATACGTCAAAGTAATTATGTTTTTACTCATGGTTAATCATAATGAAAGATAAAACAACGCAAATTTTCTTTTCTGTACGTTGACCGTTTCATTCGAGCTGATAACTTAAAAATGGCTGCAAGAAAATATTGATATGAATACTTTATGATCATTATAACTGATTAGGACTTGATACTGGTTTGTTTCCTTATGTTAAATCCCGCGAGTATCAGTTGGATAAAGTGTAAATACGACTGTATTATGCGGGATCTTTGTCTTTGGGTGATGTGAAATATGGTTTGGTCTGGTGAAGTCACGAATTACTGACAAATTGTGGGAAATGATTTCTTGGTTCCTTTCCAGTAATTAAGTTTCGATTTGTAGCGTTTATTCTTCTGCCGAGAAACGTTTGCTGCAATAAATTTTGAAGTCTCAATTGATTGCTCCTGGCTTTAAGTTTTGATTTCGTGATAAGACCCCACATTTTATGAAAGAGCAAATAAAGCGGCTGCGTGGATTCAGATTTCAGCGTTCAGCTTATTTACATTTGACAGTTATAAAATCTGCAGCATCCTCAATTTTTAACCGTCAAACTTCTTCCTTCCACTTTTAATAGACTTTACTGGGCTGACTACAATTGCAATGTATACAATATTTTGCTCCGCATCAGGCATTTATCCAAATGATTTTTCTTCTTTTATTATAGGTTTCCAATATCCACAATATTCTGCCTTCCAAGTAGCAATTTATTTTACATTCGGGGTGTTTAATGGTGATAAAATGCATTCATGGTCAAAATAAGAGATATTTCGAATCGTTAGGTTATGGTGAAATGGACTTCACGCGAGCCAAGCAGAGCCTAAAGATTCAACCCTGAAGTTATTTTGCGGCTTTGATTCAAGGCAACAACTGGACTTGTTGATAATGAAGTGTGGAGCTGGAGGAACACAGCAGGCCAGGCAGTATCAGAGGAACAGGAAAGCTGACGTTTCGTGTCGGGACCGTTCTTCAGAAATCTCTCTTGCTGTCTCAGCATGACTTTTTGGGCGTGTTGGCTGTATTTTCCCAACACAACCAATACCTGTGAGATTGTATGAACAGGACAATACAAGGTCTCTTGGGTTTACTTTTGGGTGCAGTCCAATTGTAGCCTATTCTTTAGCTGAGTTTAACCTTGTCTTTCTGGTATATTTGACTTCCTGGGCCATGAACTTATGCGCAACTGTTATTTAGCAAAAGCAATCCTCTAGTCCACTCTTACAACATATAACATAGCGGGATAGGAATGCAGATCTTCACGAGTGTTTTGTTTTTATTTTCCTCAGATTACCGCCTGTTGACAGTTTAACGTGGGTCTGCTCTAATCCCATGTCGGAATTCGGATTGGTATCTAATGGAATGCGATGGCCAGACCTTAGTAAGCGTGTCTCACACTGATGTCCAACGATTAAAGAATCATGTTCAGATGCATGTGCACATTTTCGCTATTAAGACTATTCGTACTTAGCGAAGCACGATGTACAGAATGGCTACCTACTCACGATATCCCGAAATGTTCTATGTTCCAGCCATGTACGAATCAGGTCACCACACGACAGAAAGACCGTGACTGTAGACTCACTTAAAGCATGTAAAATTATGAGGAATCTAGATAAAGTGGATAGTAAGAACTTTAGGCCAATGATTGAGGCATAGATTGAAAGTGAATGATAATAAGCGTTGGAGGAAAGTTGAGAGTATTTTTTCTCTTTCAGAAGGTGTGGTCTGGAACTCGTCACCTGAAAGTAAAATAGAAACTTTCCACACATTTAAAACACGCCATGCATTTGAAGTGCTGTAACCAAAGGACTATTCCTAGAGAACCGAAAGTTGAACTTAGGTTGGAAATGTCTTTCTGTCCGCCAGCTAGACACGATGAACTGATAAGCCACCTGCTTAGGGATATCCCGAAATGTTCTATGTTCGAGTGATTAGAGACCAACAATAGAAACATTGAAAACAAAAGCATTAAGTGTCCTGAAAGACCACTGACTCTCGAGGTATTTCAGTCTTCTTTAACGGCCTTATTCTAACATACAAGAATTCGAAAGGATTAAAAAAATAGAATCTTTCGAAAATAGGAGACATGACTGAGTGGAGAGCTGACAGTGCTCTTTACAATCATCAAGCGCTATGACCCAAACAGAATGTTTGCTTCTGTGGATAAGAACTTCACTGGAGGCCATCGCACAAAGTTGTTAGCAAGAAATCCAATGGAGAATTCAGGCCAAACGTCTTTGACCGAGCTGAGAGTAAGGAGCTCCCCACAGTTGGGTATGATTGACAGAAGAAGATTGATACATTCCAGGGGAAGCATGGAACAAAGGTTAGCACTGCTGCCTCACAGCGCCTGGGACGTGGGCCCAAGTTCAGCCTCTTGTGTGACGAGATGGAGTTTGTACCCGTGTCTGTGTGAGTTTCTTTCCCAGAATCCAAAGGTGTGAAGGTTAGGTGGATTGGCCATGCTAACATGCCCTATGGTGTCCAGGGATGTGCGAGCTGGGTGGATTAGCCAAGAAAAATGCGGAGTTCAGTGACAGGATAAGTTGGGATGCTCTTCGGAGGGTTGGTGCAAATTTGATTGGTTGAATGGCCTTTTCCTACTCCGTAGGGATTCTCTGAAACTAGCTGAGCACACGGGAGCCAGGGAAATAGAGGTTATGATAATAGACAGTGGGGCGTGGATTGGTTGGGTGAATGGCCTGTTCCTGTGCTATAAATCCTAAGAACAAGTGGTACGAAATGGTGCTTGGAAAAGTTGACACTTTTCGGTATAAACTGACCCCAAATTATTTTGTTTCAATTAATTGACACATTTATTGTCCCTTCACTAGTTTGGCTCTAACCTATGGATTAGGTATGGTTCTCCTAGCTGGCTAGCTACGTCTTCGAGATGATAACTTATTATGTTCTGTTCCACAGTCGCGTCTCGGTGACGTCAAGGTTCCTGTGAATAGTTTGGGATCGGGATCCTGGATAAAGCACTTTGTAATATATAGAAATGGTAACTCAGATCAGCGTTTTACGAAGAAAAAGGCGAACCATTTGTATCTAAATTCATATTATTTCATAATCCTGTTTGGTGAAATATTTTGGGTTCGTACATTTCAGAGAGCCCTATCTATGTCAAAATAAACTTTGGTTTCTATGTTGAAAGCTTGTGGTGTCATGATTCAGAATCAGTTTTGAGAAATACGTGACTGTATGCTTCAGCACTAATGGATTTTTCGTAAAATATAAAATTATCTTAAAGCTAATTGTTCGAAGTAAATGCACTGCTAAATATGTTCTGTAAAACAGGGGGCCGCCGTAGACGCGACGGACGCAAATGCATCCAGCTTTGTAAAAGTTAAATGATTCTGAGACACATGACAAATATGAGCCTAGGATTTTGATACACCATATTTAATAAACGCTAAATTTCGGAGAACTCAGTTTTTGGAAACGTTATTGATGTTAGAACCGTAATCTTTCATCCATCACAGACCGTACTTTAAAGTAACATTTTGCGAGCGTGCTGTTTCTGAAGTGCATTTTGTAGCATGAGTAGAGCTAGATTGAACATAATCCAATATGCAACGCGCAGATATTATATGGCCCAAGACAAGTTTGCCAATGAAATACCGCTCGCTAATACTTTTCCATCAGATGTTAAAATACTGGTTTATATAATGTATTCGCAACGAAGCCATGTCAATGCGCAAGGGTTTGGAGGAGTGTTGTTGTGGGATGGTGTATTCCCTATCGCAAAAAAGGTCGGGCATCTTTTGAGAAGCACATGGGATGCACTAAGTTTTCGAAACGCTGGAAATGACGAGGTTTTTATGTTCCGAAGTCTGGAAGAGGGAAGTCCCTCGGACGCCTCTCTCCGAGGCGATCTCTTCCCTGCCTCGTGGTGGAACTAGGTCTTTTTTCCAACTAAATCATCGCAATATGAATGTTGCACAAGTTAACTGTTGGGGAATGTGAAACTTTTGGGAAAACGCCCTTGCGTTTGAACTTTCTAGCCGATAAGTTACTCTGTTCGAACAAACAAGCTGTGAATACAAAGGGTAGTTCTGAGCCAACACTGATACATAGTCATACAGCATAGAAACAGACCCTTCGGCCAGATTCATCCATTTGACCATGTTCCCAAATGAAAGTAGTCCCACTTGCCTGTGTTTCGCCTATATCCTTGCAAACCTTTCCTATTCATGTACTTATCCAAATGCTTTTTTTTAAATGTTGTAACTGTACCTTGAATCCACCACTTCCTCTGGCAGTTTATTGGTATATGAACCATTCTGTGTAAAAATGTTGTCGCTTATGCCCTTTTAAAATTTTTCTTCTCTCACGTTAAAAGTGGAACTCCCTCACCCTAGGAAAAAAAACCTTTGCTATTCACCTTATCTATGCCCCTCATGATTTTATAAACCACTATAAGGTCAACCCTCAACCTCCTAGCCTCCAGTGGCCTAGAGATAAGAGCACTACCACTAGGCCACAAGAACACCTAACAGCTCTCTTGAGATAACAAGGTGTAGAGTTGGATGAGCACAGCAGGCCAAGCAGCATCAGAGGGGCAGGATGTTTCGGGTCTAGACGCTTCAGCTCTCTTGAGGTTCTTTTTTGTTAATCAGCTCCATTTTTGTTTAAAGAAAGTCAGCTCCTTCGTTGGCAATTCTATTAGATGAAACTCAGCTGTCCATGGAAATAAAGTTGACGAGAAAGCAAAACAAAGCAATCTTTCCATCTCAATATCCTGGCATAGGTCAAATAAACCATAGTTCATTTCATGGCATATTTAACTGATACTAAAATTAATTATTTTTAAATTACAGGCTATTGTAGATTTTATGAGTTACATCAGGAGGGTCTTTTAATAATCCATTAATTATGATTTCCATATTAAAATTTACCTTAGCAAATAAAGTTAAAAATTACTAAGGACGAAAAGAGCCTGCAAGGTTATTATATTTTGCATATTCTTCATGGGACAATTATTTTGGAAAATGAGAGGCAGAGGGCTCTCTTTTGATTTCTCTTCTTAGTTTTTTTTGAACTTGTGCCTTAAATGATCTCTTTTCAGATTTTGGGAGGTGGATGAACTCTTATTGAGGATGATAAAGGGGATTGACAAAGTAGACTTGGAAGGAAAGTTTCCTTTAAAGGGCAATCTAGAACAAGAGACCATAATTCTAGGATAAGAGGTAGCAGATTTAAAACAGAGATGAGGAGAAATTATTTCTCTCAAAGAGTTGTGAATCTATGGAATTCACTGTTCAAGAGTGCTGTGGTTACTTTACTAGGACATTGTGTAAATTTAAGGTGGAAATAGGCAGATTTTTAACTAGAAATGAATGAACGGGCATGGGGAGAAGGCAGGAAAGTGGAGTTGATGCTGAGATGTGATCAAGCATATTAAATGTCATAGCAGGCTCAAGGGGTTGAATTACCTACTCTTGCTCCTAATTCTTGTGTTCTTGAGAATACTGTCCTGATACCAGACTAGAGAATTCAGTTAATAACTATTAATATAAATTAACTTATTACAATGAGTGTTTTTGTCCAGAAAATCATTTTAATATTGATAGCATCATTAAAATACAATGAATACATTTACATTTGGAAAGTATGGGTCTGAATCAGTTGAATAACTGGTGTTTACACAGATTGTACTTTCAGAATACTCAGTTCTATCATTGTTATATTCTTAAAATGTACAGTGCGACCTGATGTTTAATGCAAATTTTTATCAATCTACTTTCCTGTGTAATTCTGTATTTGTTGGTCATGATTGGTCTTTAACAAAAGTTGTTAAATTTTCAACAGTGAAATTTTTCTAGAGTCCTGAAGTTTAGAACAAACTTCCATTAAAATCCACACATCAATAGGTTGCAGAATTTTGTGTGTCATCTTATCATTGAATCCCTACAGTATGGAAACAGGTCACTCAGCCCGATAAGTCCACACTGTCCCTGTGAAGAGTATCCCACCCAGACCCATTTCCCTTAACACTGATTTCCTATGTCTAACTCACCTAATCTAAACATTCCTGGGCACTATGGACAATTTAGCATGGCCAATCCACCTACCCTGCACTTCTTTGGACTGTGGGAGGAAACTGGACAGACACACAGACATGGGGAGAATGTGTAAACTCCACACTGACAGATGCCCAAGGCTGGATTTGAGCCTGGGTCCCTAGTGCTGTGAGGCAGCAGTGCTAACACCTGAGCCACCATGTCATCTAATTTAAGTCCCACCAGCTACTGTGGTGTGATTTGAATGCGCAGTTCCAGAGAAATTAGTTTAAACTTCTGGGTTACTAGTCCAGTGACATTACCACTAAGCCACCATCTCCACAAAATGCCTGCACCATTGCGATATGATGTGTTCTGAAAGAGATTTAAACACAGCTCAAGTTGAAAAATGTTGCTGCTGTAGACCCTATGTTTACTACAGTAGGTGCTATTTGGCTTTGACCCACAGTGTGGCCAAATTTGCTAAGGCAAATTCATTTCTTGCGAGATTTATAACCGAGTTGGCTCTTTGTAGCCAATCAAACAGTTACGTGTAATGTTGTAAGGCTTCTTCCCATGTTTGCTGAACACAACAAGTTGTCATTGTGGACAACATGATTATATAGTCCTTCAATGATTTTGCTGGTTAATTATTAGAAACTTACTGTTGAGTTTCTCATTCCAAATGCCATGAGTTTGCATTGATAAAGTCCAGCTAGTGTTTTAAAGTTGATATTTCTTGGGGTCTTTCAGTTAATGAAACTTGCTAATATCCTTTTAGCAAGTCAAATTTGGTGACTAATCATACGTGTCTAATTTTTTCAATGCAGTCCATCAATATTAGAATAGGATTTGATTCTCTTCCATCACTGCATTGACACTGAAATGATCAATGTAGACCCTATGTGACCCATTCAGTTTCAAAAATAGGTGAGGTCCAGAAACTGTGACTTGGTTCAGTAATTTTATTTTCCACATAAACTGACCTTCTTCTCTTACTTGGGTTAATTTATTTGGATTATGCCTGTAAGGACATTATTTTATAGGTAATATATTTCCTACATTAACATAATGGACAGCCAAAACTGCTTTTCCTTGCCAATTCACACAAATTGATTTATGAGTCTGTAAAAGCCTTTTTAAGTCACTTCAATTGATTTCTGGAAGCTAAAATCTTGTGCCAACGAAACATTTAAGCGCCTCCATATTATTCAATCTGATTTGTGATGGATCAACTTTTAAATTTTCAATTTCTGATTAATTGTGCAATTATTCTAGTAACTCTTAATTTATTTCCCATTTCTTTCTCTATTGCAAATGTTCTTTCCTGCTGATTATTTTTCCTGTTATAATCTCTCTTTAACACATTAACATGACAAAAGTCACCAATGTTTCCTATTATCTGGAGTACCCATTTTCAAATCCATTGTAGACTCACGGAGTTTCCTTTTTCAGTCCTGTGAGCATTGTTTTTAATGGCTATCAAGATACAGGTAATAATACAAACACCTTTTTCCAATGATGATATTGCAAACTTTGCTCTTTTTATCTGCTCTAGTGTTCATTATTTATTGAGCCCTTTTCGAATGCTTTCTGGCCAACTCTCATTATTTGGTTAATTACTCTATGAAACTCAAAACTTAAGCCTTGATTGATTAATTTCTCCTGAATCAGTTTAAGTGGTCCTGCCATGTCATGCTCATATGAAAGGATTGAACCTTGTGGACACATAGGGCATTCCTAATTGCAAATGGTAACAAGGGAAATCCTTCATCCTAATCATTAGGACATTCCCGATAATAAGCTCTAATCACAGTACTTAAAGAGTGATGGTATCTCTGCAAAGCATTTTGGGATTGTGGCTAATAAGAAGTCACAAACAGCAGTTTATTTCCAAAAAGCACTCATTATTTCATTAAGTGTTTGTGACATAACATTTGAATGTTGATCTTATTATATGTATTTTATTATTCATATCTCATTGAAATGTTTTGCTTTCTTTTCCACAACTATCTTTCTAGTAATTTTTCTCCAAAAATTTCCTGCTTCAGGATATCTTGCCGAAATATCCAAAATCCTGGTTTTGAGTAGACATCATACATCATCTATTAATACATGACCAAATAATTCTGTGAAAGCTGGAATTGGAATTAAAGTACAAGTTAATTAATGAGAAAACACAGTATGGACCTGGAGGAACACAGCAGGCCAGACAGCAGCAGAGGAGCAGGGAAGTTAACGTTTTGGGTTGGGATCCTTCTTCAGAAAAGGGGAGGGAGAAGGGAGCAGGGAAATAAAAAGAGAGGGAAGGGGTGGGGTTGGGATGGTAGGTGGAATGGTGATAGGTGAGTGAAGGTAGGGAGTGATGGTGATTGGTCAATGGGATGAGTAGGGTGGAGAGGTGGGTGAGAAGATGGACAGGTTGTGTCAAGTCAAGGAGGCAGGGATGAGAAGAAGGGTTAGAAATGGGATGAAACTAGGGGTGGGGAGATTTTAAAATTGGTGAATTTCATGTTTAGTCATCGGGCTGTAGGCTCCTGAGGCAGAATATGAGGCATTGCTCCTCCAGTTTGTGGGTGGTGTCATTGTCACATTGGAGGAGACCCAGGATGGACTTGTCATCCACGGAGTGGGAAGGGTAGTTAAAATGGTTGGCAACTGGAAGATGTTGTCACTTGTCACATACAGAGTATGCAAAGGTCTCCGAGTCTACGCCTGGATGTAGAGGAGGCCACATCAGCAGCAGCGGATCCAGTAGACCAAGTTGATGGATATGCAGGTGAACTCCTGTTTGATATTAAACATTTTGTTTTAGGCCTTGAATGGAGGTGAGAAGGGAGGTGTAGGGGCAGGTGTAGCACTTCCTGCAGTTGCAGGGAAAGATGCCAGGTGTAGTGTGATGAGTGGGGAGTGTGGAGGGGATGAGGATGCTGCAGAGAGAGCGAGGTCCCTACAAAAGGCTGATGGGGGTAGGGGGGGAAATATCTCTTTGGTTATGGGGTTGGATTGTAGGTAGCAGAAGGGGTGGAGAATAATATGCTGGATGCAGAGGTTGGTGAGGTGATATGTGAGGTCAAGGGGGATTCCATCTTTAGATTTGTTTGGGGGAGGCGGTGTGAGGCAGAAGTCCGGGAGATGCAAGAGATGCCGTTGAGGGCATTTTCGATCACCAGAAGGGGGGACATTATGGTCCTTGAAACAAGTGTACATCTGGTAATTTGGGAATGGAACGCTCCATCTTGGGAGCAGACACAGCACAAGCAGAGGAATTGGAAGTATGTTCTTGCAGGAGGGTGGGTAAGAGGAGGTGTAGTCCAGGTAGCTGTAGGAATCAGCAGGCTTGAAATAGACGTTACTTTTGAGGTGATCACCAGAGATGGAGGTGGAGAGGTCCAGGAAGGAGAGGGAGGTATCAAAGGTGGTCCAGATAAATTTGAGGTTGGAGGGAAGGCGTTAGTAAAGTTGATGAAGGCTTTGTATCTTAATGCAGGAAGTGTTCAGAATAAGGTAGACA
This sequence comes from Stegostoma tigrinum, assembly GCF_030684315.1. Classification (NCBI taxonomy): domain Eukaryota; kingdom Metazoa; phylum Chordata; class Chondrichthyes; order Orectolobiformes; family Stegostomatidae; genus Stegostoma; species Stegostoma tigrinum. Next base: position 47,362,313 of record NC_081354.1, on the reverse strand, counting down.
AACTGATGGCATAAATCAAGGGAGATGGATATGATCATGCAGTCATTGTGGAGATATGGTTACAAGGAAATCAGAAGTGCAAACCCAACATCCGGTGGTATTTTACCTTTTGAAAATACAGGAAGGAAAGGAAAGGAAAGGTGGAGAGGTAGTACTGTTAATAAGTTGTGAGAGATGACCTGAACTTGGATCGTGTAGAATCCATTTGGGTGGAGGTAAATAACAGCAAGGGAAAAAAGACATTGGTAGGAGTAGCTTGTGGACCCCCAAACAGTAGCCACACTCTAGGAAAGGGTATACATCAACAAATACTAGAAGCATGTAAAAAGAATAGGATAATAATTATGGGTGACTTTAATCTTCATGTTGATTGTGTCAATCAAGTTGGAAAGAATAGCTATGACAATGATTCTTAGTGTGCTTTGGTGATAGTTTCTAGAGTAATATGTCATAGAGCCACTTAGGAACAAACTATCCTAGATCTGGTAATGGATAATGAGACAGGTTTAATAAATGACAGCTGATAAATGAACCCCTAGGAAGTAGCAATCGTAACATGATAAATTTAATATTCAGTTTGAGTGTGAGAAATATGAGTTGGAAACAACTGTGTTTAACATGAAGAAAGGGAATTACAGTGAAATGGCTAGAGCTAATTAAAATGGATGGGTAGATAGATTAGCAGGAAAGACAGTAAGCAAGCAGAGGCAGACATTTTAGGAGGTAATTCACTGGGAGGTGCTGTTGTTTGTTGCGAACCGAGCGGAGGTGTTCTGCAAAGCAGTCCCAAAGCGGCAACCGCAGGAAGTGCTACACTTGCCCCCACACCTCCTCCCTCACCCCTATCCCAGGCCCCAAGATGGCCTTCCAAATCAAGCAGATGTTTGCCTGAACATCTGCCAATGTGGTATATTGTATCCATTGTACCTGGTGTGGCTCCCTCTACATTGGGGAAACCAAGCGGAGGCTTGGGGATCGCTTTGCAGAACATCTCCCAGTCGCGAACCATTTTAACTCCCCCTCCCATTCCTCAGACGACATGACCATCATGGGCCTCCTGCAGTGCCACAATGATGCCACCCAAAGGTTGCAAGAACATCAACTCATATTCCGCTTGGGAACCCTGCAGCCCAATGGTATCAATGTGGGCTTCACAAGCTTCAAAATCTCCCCTTCCCCCACTGCATCCCAAAACCAGCCCAGTTTTTCCCCTCCCCCCACTGCATCCCAAAACCAGCCCAGCCTGTCTCCACTTCCCTAACCTGTTCTTCCTCTCACCCATCCCTTTCTCCCACCTTAAGCCGCACCTCCATTTCCTACCTACCACCTCATCCCTCCTCCTTGACCTGTCCGTCATCCCAGGACTGACCTATCTCCTCCCTACCTCCTCACCTATACTCTCCTCTCTACCTATCTTCTTTTCTCTCCATTTTCGGTCCGCCTCCCCCTCTCTCCCTATTTATTCCAGTTCCCTCTCCCCATCCCCCTCTCTGATGAATGGTCGAGGCCCGAAACCTCAGCTTTTGTGCTCCTGAGATGCTGCTTGGTCTGCTGTGTTCATCCAGCTCCACGCTTTGTTAGCCTACCTCTGTTTCTGTTTCTTATGGTTTATGAATCCTTCATCCCTCCTCAGCATTGATCAACAATAAGTCTGGCATAATCTTACCCAGAGTTGGTCCCAAATGCAAATGCAATAATCAATGCAGGCATTTGGCCAACTGCTGGCATTATTTACATCTTCCCTCAGCAACAGGAATTTGGTTTCTCCCAAATTTAGATGAACCTGTTGAAGGCTTCTCTCTGATGTGAGTTTAGGATGAATGGAGCTAGCTATCAGAGTCCTCTCATAGTTCTTCTACAAGTGCCAATGATTAGTGGAATAAATTCCATTGTTTTTATAATAAGTATTCCAGTGGAATCAGGAAGAGCAGTTTCTGCTTCTTCAACTTAAAAGTCATTGCAATCATCCCTCCCTGAGACCCACATTTTCCATTCCAGTGTAAAACATTGCGCATCCTGGAAATCTGGACATTCCTCAGGTCCACTACCAAAATTAAATTTCTCATCAGGGTCTTCATGTTGAGATGCAGCAGGCTTCTGATGATCCATGCACTTCTACATTGGTTGTCGCACTGACAGCCAGTCTTGGCCTGAAAACAGACCCAACCATACGATTATCCTTATTTGCTTCTGATATTTTCCCTTCAACTTCACCTTCTTAGACTGCAAAACTTAAACATCTCCAGTCATTTCTCAATATTTATAGTGGGTGACACTACTTACAATGCACAAATAGAAGGTAACTTCAAGGGTAAGGGAATTAGGTAATTAATATTAGGGGAGTCAAAGTAGTGGAGAAATTCAAGAACTAGCAAATCTCCATGCTTTGATGGTCTGAATACTAAGATTCTAAAATGGGTAGTGGCAAAGAAATTTAATGTGGTGGGTACGATTTTTCAGAATTCTCCAATTCTCTAGATTCCCAGCAGTTTGAAGGTTAACAAGTGCAGCACCATGTCAAGAAAAAGGGGAGAGAGAAAATATGAACAAAATTCAATTAGTTTGACATGTCAGTCATCAGGAAGGTGCTAAAATTAATGATTAAGGAACACAATGCATTTGAAAAGGTATTTTATGATCAAATTCTCTCTTCACTTCTTTCCTTTCTTTCTCCTCTCTTTCCATTGTTCTTTTTTTCATTCCCTTTCATTTCTTTTGTCTTCTGATTCAAATCATTCCATTTCTCTTTCCCCTTTTATTCCATCTAACTCAATTTATTTTTTCATTTCTACTTTTCTACAAAGCTGATGGTGCAAATGTTATCAGTTCTAATAAACTGCAGCTTTCTACTCAAAATCTTTTAGTCTGGAAATTTAAGAAACCAAGGTAACTAATTCTCTAAACTGCTCTGAATCCTTTTTCTAGGAGAGAAACTATACTTAATTCTGCACTCAACCCTGGTTTTCTAAATTAACTTAAAAATATTTTTAAATTTGGGATTGCATTTTTAAAAAAAACTTGTTGATCCTAGATATTACTGAATTGAAAACCAAGCAAATGGCGTTACACATTCATTTTTCCAGCTCTGAATGTATGGCACAGTAATGTGTCGAACATGACACCAAATTAAACTAATTCTTTCTGCCTGCTCATGGTCGAAATCCCCCCATTCCTTACTTATACATGTGCTTATCTTAAAGCCTTTTAAATGCTCCTATTGTATCTGCCTCTACCACTACACCTGGCAGCGTGTTCCAGGCACCTACCATTCTCTGTGCAAAAAGCTGCCCCTTACATCTCCTTTGAATTTCCCCATTTTACCTTAACTGCATGCCCCTCTAGTATTAGACATTTCAACCCTGGGTAAAAGATTCTGACTGTCAACTCTATCAATGTCTCTCAGAATTTGATGAACTTCTATTAGGTCTACCCTCAACCTCTGTTGCTCCAGAGAAAATCACCATAGTTTATCCAGCCTCTCCTTCTAGCTCATATCCTCTAATCAAGATAGCACCCTGGCAAACCTCTCCCGCACCCCCTCCAAAGCCTCCACATCTTTCCTGCAATTTGGCAACCAGAATTCAATGCAATGCTCTAAGCGCGGCCTAAACAAAGTTTTATAAAGCTACAATATCACATCCTGACTCTTGTGCTCAATGAGCCAACCGATAAAGGCAGGTATGCCATATACCATCTTTAGCACCCTATCTACTTGTGTGGCTTCTTACTAGGAGCTATGGACTCAGACGCCAAGATCCCTCTGTACATCAATGCTGTTCAGGGCCCTGGCATTAACTGTATACTTTCCCTTGACATTTGATCTTCCAAAGTGCAACATCTTACACTTGCCTGGATCAAATTCCGTCCACCATGTCTCCACCTGTAATAACTTATCCCTATCCCACTGTGTTGTTTGACAACTTTCTATGCTATCCAAACATCCCGGGTTCGACTCCCGCCTCGGGCAACTGTCTGTGTGGAGTTTGCACATTCTCCCCGTGTCTGCGTGGGTTTCCTCCGGGTGCTCCAGTTTCCTCCCACAGTCCAAAGATGTGACGGCTAGGTGGATTGGCCACGTAAATTGCCCGTAGTGTTCAGGGGTGTGTGGGTTATGGGCCTGGGTGGGATGCTTCAAGGGGTGATGTGGACTTGTTGGGCCGGAGGGCCTGTTTCCACACTGTAGGTAATCTAATCTAAGCTAATGTCATTTTCAAATTTACTAATCCAGCCAGCTACATTTTCATCTGAGTCATTTATATAAATCAGAAACAACAGAGGTCCCAGTACAGGTCTCTGTGGAAAACCACTAGTCACGACCTCCAACCCGAAAAACCACCCTTCGACCACTGCTGTGGCTTCTTTTGGCAAGCCAATTGAGAATCCAAATGGCCAAGTTACTGTGGATCCCATACATCTTAATTTTCCTCGATGAGCCTACCTTGAGAGACCTTACCGAAAGCCTTATTAAAATCAATGTAAATAATATCCACTGTTCTATCCTCATCAATCAACTTCATCATCTCCTTGAAAAATTCAATCAAGTTAGTAAGTCATGACCTGCCCTGCATGTAGCCATGCTGACTGTCCTTAATTAGACCATACTTTTCTAAATGCATGTAAATCCTATCCCAAAGAATCCTCTCCAATATCTTCCACATCAACAAGACCCACAATTTCCCAGATTATCCCTATTTCCCTTCTTGAACAGAGGAACAACATTAGTTACTAACCAGTCCTCAGGGACCTTTCCTGTAGATAGAGAGGTTACAAATAACTTGGTCAAGCCTCAGCAATCTCCTCTCTTGTCTCTCTCTCTCAATAACCTGAGATGGATCCCATTGGGCCCTGGAGATTTATTTGCCTTAATGCCCTTCAAGAAACCTAGCACTACTTCTTTCTTGACCTCAAAATACCCTGACATATTTAGCATACTCCACACTGATTTCACTATCCTCCATGTCCTTCTCCTTGGTGAATACTGATGCAAGTACTCATTTAGGATCTCACCTATATCCTCTGCCTCCAAGCACAAGTTCCCTCCTTTATCTGTGAGATGTTCTGCCCTCTCCCTAAATGTCCTCTTGCTTTTTAATATCTGTATAAAATGCTTTAGGATTCTCTTCAACCCTAATTGCCAAGGACATTTTGTAGACCCTCGTTGCCCTCCCACTTTCCTGTTTGAGTTCTTTCCTGATTTCTTTATATTTTTAATGGGCTCAGTCCAATTTTTGCTTTCTAAAACTTACATTTGCTTCCTTTTTTGTTGACTAAATTCACAATCTCGCTCATCATTCACAGGTCCCATGTCTTGTCAACCTTGTCATTCCTCCTTACTGGAACTCATTATTAGGCCTTTAAACAACTTCCACCTGTCAAATGTAGACTGCCCAATAACAGCTGCTCCCAATTAACTCTACCTAGTTCCTGCCTAATACTGACAAAATTTGCTCTCTCCCAAGTTTTTACTTTCCGGTGAGGTCCTGACATATCCTTACTCATAACTATCTTAAAACTTGAGGACTTGAGATTACTTTTCCCAAAATGGTCTCCCACTGTGAGGACAATTGCCCGGCCAGGCTCATTTGCCAATATGAGGTCCTGTATGGCCCCTCCTCTAGTTGGATTATCCACATACTGCTTCAAGAAACCTTTTTGGATACACCTAACCAATTCTTCCTTGGCTAAGTCTCTATTGGTTAAGCCAATACTGGGGAAGATGACAACCCAATTGTTTTTGCGTCTTTCAATAATCTGCCTACACATCTGTTGTGGTGATGTGCTATAGTATAATCCCACAAGTGCGATTGCACCTTTCTTATTTTTGAGGTCTAACCATATTGTCTTAGTGGATGTGTTCTCTGATATGTCCTGTCTGAGTGCAGCTGTGACATGCTCCCAATTAGTAATGCAATTCCTCCACCTCTTTTGCCTCCCTCTGTACCTCATCTAAAACATCAAATGTTGAGCAGCCAGTCCTGGCCCTCTCTAAACCAGGTCTCTCTAATGGCCTCAACACCATATACTGAGGGTTCTAAGCTCATCTGCCTTACCCTAATATTCCTGGTATTGAAATAAACACAGTTTAGCCCATCAGCCCCATTGTGTTCATTAACCTGCCTGTCCTTCTTCACAGACTTACTGGTCATAACATTTACCTTCCCCACAATCCCTCCACTTGCTGACCTGCTGCTCTGGTTTCCATCCCACTGCTACTCTAGTTTAAACCCTTCCAAGCATCATTAGCAAACCTCCCTCCAGATATATGTTCCCTACTGGTTTAAATGCAACTCATCTTCTGGGTCAACCATGCCCCAGAAGAGGTCCCAACAATCCAAGAACCTTAACCCTTCCTCTTGCACCAGCTCCATATTTTCCTATTTCTATATTTGCTAGTATGTGGCACAGGGAATAATCCAGAGGTCCTTTAACATTTGAGATCCTATGAGGTCTTGCTCTTTAGCCTATAGCCTAGCTCCCTGAATTCTTGGTGCAAGGCTTCGTTCCTCATTTTGCCCATATCATTGAAACCAACATGTACCACAACCTCTAACTTATCAATCTTTCCTGACTGATGAAGGACCTGCTCCCTGAGTTACTGCAGTCTCCCTTGTGATCTCATTCTTGTCTCGTACAGCTGCAGCAACACTTTGTTACATTTATACTCTATTCCTTAAGCAATAAATGTCAAAATTCCATTTGCTTTCCCCATTATCTGCACCAAACACTCTCTGTAGTCTCCATTTAGATAATAAGTTGTCTTTCCACACCTCTGAACAAATAATCTCACACTTACGCACATTAAACTTCATCTGTCAAATTTTGGTCCATTCATTTAATCTATCCATATCCATTTATATTATTTCTTCAAAGCAACTTACTTTGCCAATTACTTTAGTGTCATCCACAAATTTGGGTAGAGAACTTTCTATCCCCACCGCCAGGTCACTAATATAGATTGTAAACAGAACCCTGTGGCACACCATTAGTAGCATAGTACCAATCAGAAAACAACCTATTCATCCCAACTCTCTATTTTTTGTTGGTTAGCCAAGCCTCTTATTGAGCCAATAAATTACCTCTAAATCCATGTGATCTTATCTTATGTATTAACATTTTGTGCAGTACTTTATCAAATGCCATCTGGAAATCTCAACAAATTCCATCTACAGGATCCCTGTTATACATATTGCTGGTTACATCTTTGAAGAATTCTAGCAATAGTCAGACATGATTTACCCTTCATAACACCTTTGTTGATCCCTAAAAGTATCCCAATCTTCCAGCCTGCCACTTGACTTTGCAATATGCATACTTGTGGTTGGTTTGCTCGCTGAGCTGGTTTGTCGTATTTCTGCAGATATTTCATTACCCTGCTGGGTAACATCATCAGTGCAGCTTCCAATGAAGTGCCATTGTGCTTTCCCACCTGTCGTTTAAACTCTGGAGTCGGCTGAGCTGGATTACCTCACTTCTGATTTTCCTTCACAGTGGAGTGTAGATGGAGTTGAGCTGCATGTGTTTGTTGATGGCTTTCTTCATGGAGTACCAGGCTTCTAGGAATTGCCGTGCTTGTCTCTGCTTTGCTTGTGCCAGGATCTTCGTGTTGTCCCAGCCAAATTGGTGGTTGCCCTTATCCATGTGGATAGAGATGAGTGAGTATTGGTCGTGTCTTTTTGTAGCCAATGGATGTTCGTGTACCCTTGTTGTTAATTTGATTGATCTTTGTTCAATGTAATGTCTGTCACAGTCACTGCAGGAAATCTTGCATATGACACTGGTCCTGTCCATAGTGGGCAGTGGGTCTTTGGTTCGGGTGAGCAGTTGTCGTAGGTTTGATGCGGTTTTGTGTGCTACCCTGATGCCCAGTAGTTGTAGGAGTCTTGTGGTTTGTTCAGATGTGTTTCTGATGTACGGTAGCATGATGAATGTGTTGGGGCATGTAGTATCTTGTTGGTATTGTTCGTGTAATAGGCATCTTCCGACCCAGTCATATGCATATGCATGCTTATTTTTAATCTTTATATTTACTTTAACTTCCCTCCTTAATCATTGTTATTTTTCCCTCTTTTACAATCATTCTTCCTTCTAGAATATATTTTGCGGGTGGCAATGGCCCAGGAGTATTATCGTTAGACTATTAATCCAGAAACTCAGCTAATGTTCTGGGGACTAGGTTCAATTCCTAACATTGGAAGATGTCGGAACTTGAATTCAATAAAAAATATCTGGAATTAAGAATCTACTGATGACCATGAAACCACCATTGATTGTCGGAAAAACCCATCTGGCTCATTAATGCTTTTCGGGAAGGTAATCTGCTGTCCTTGACTGTTCTAGCCTACATGTGATTCTAGACTCGCAGCAATGTGATTGACTCTGAATTGGCCTATGGGAAAATAGGGATAGGCAATAAATGCTGGCCTAGCAGTGACTCCATCATCCTGTGATTGAAAAAATGAAAACAAATTTTAGTTGGGAGCAATTGAGTATCACCTCACACTGACCATCAATTGACGTACCTTTTAGTCTCCCTGCTCAGTCCATGAGGGCCAGATCTGTCCTCATGCCTATGTAGTTACCTTTGTTTAACTCCAGAATGCTAGTTTTTGGCCCTCCAACTGAAGTTGAAATTTAGTAGACTGCACCTTGAGGAACACGTCCACCTTCTAGGAATCTTGATCCTGAGCTTTGAGTTGCTTGACATTTTAATACACCACTTTGGTCTTATGTAACTTTTCTATTGTGGACTGGCTGCAGCATTCCAACTAAACTCAATGTAACATCAAGGAGTAGCCCTTATCCATCACTTGACAGCTTTTTGGACTCAACATTAAAGTTACCAATTTCAGGTCATGAACCGGAGCAAGTTAGTCACGGATGTTGGCTAATGATACCATTTGTCTTCCAGAGAGGGTAAAGAGGCAAAAATGATTAACTGGAGGAAGTTACAAATTATACCCATTAAGCAGATTTGAACTAAAGAGTGAGTTAGTATATTAAGAACTTGAAGTTGGTATAGTGAAAGAAACCCCTATAGAAGAAAATTATTTTATTCCAGGGAATGATCTAGCTTGAGAAATATTGGCACCACCAAGAGTGGTGGAAAAATCAGTCACTATAAAATAAACTGAGATTCTACAAGAGCAACATTCTGGATTGTTTCCTGACTTTGCCAAAGCTAGATCTCAAGCCCACAGAACTAGACAGAAAGTAAAGGAATCTATTTCAAAAGTGAATAATTTGGAAATTCAGTTATTGAATACAACTTTTAAAATTTTAAATACAAAGGATGAAGGTAAAAGGAACTAAGTTGATATGTTTAGTTTATCTTTGACCTTTCTTTGCACTGTGGCCCAATTTGCCTCTTACTCTGATTACCCTGTCTACCAGGATATTTTATTGTTCTTTCATTTTTTGCTGTCCTTGTTTCTCTTGCCCTTGTCACACTGATTAGGTTCTTACACCCCTGCAAATCTTGTTTAAACCCATCCCAATCACATCAGCAAATTCTTCATAAACCATACTTCTGAAAATTATCAAATGTGTTTGATTAAAATGTTTATATTTCCTTACCCACTAATGAAATGGACCAGAATAAATAGAGATTAATCTAAATTGAATAATGTCAGAAAGTCTTTTTATATTCCAATACCATATCAGTACAACCTCTTGACATGAAAAGTAAGTCCAATGTAGCTATATTTGGTATAACTCTTCTTTAACCTTTGAGATTCAGGGAATTTAATTTAGTGGGAACTTTATTCAAACAATTTTGAAAACCCGTTGAGTGATTATTGATTCTAAGCCCTCCAGCTCCATTCTGTAATGGTGCTAATTCAACAAATTTCACTTCAATATTGATTTTAATGAAGAATCTTGAGCTATGATAATTAGCTGTTTAACATACATAACTAGGCTTTCCTCTGAGTAGTACGAAATCTAAGCAAAAAATGATATACATAATGGTATAAGTCACTGTTGCTATTATTCCTTAAATTTCTAAGGCATAATAATATAACTTGCAGTAGATGCACCACTTTAGCAAACTCGGGTCCCTGGTAAGAATACAGTAGTCATATTATTAAATATTTAGCTTATATCATATCAGTTTTTTCAGTAGCGTTTATCAAAAAGTCCAATGATTGATCACAATTTTATATTTGTTCTTCAATATGTTGTGACGCTGGAAAGTGGAGAAGATTTTCAACATGCAGTGATCTCTGGTTTTGATGTAAGCTTAATAAGGGGTCTCCATGTATTTTCCTGCAATCTGAAACACAGGCTGGGTTTTATAAATCTGCTACATTAAGTGTGTTGGTTAGAGCTCGTGACATTGATTTAATCTCCAATTTGTTTTTATAGATCTATCACTCCTCTCACATTGGAAAGTATACTGAGATTGACATTCTACTATGACCTTTATCTAACAGTATAAAATTGTGTGATGGCTCATAAAAAGTAGCAATTGAGTTTGCAGACACAAGGATGGATAATATGAATCAAAAACTGTTTAGCAAATATTCTATTATTTGTTTACTCCTACACAAGCAGTTACATAAATATATCAACGTACATTATCACATTATTTGCACATGAGGAACATAAGGTTCTATTCTTAAGGATCCTTTTATCATCAACAGACATGTTGATAGACACATTTTCATGAAGTCAGTGCTCCTTAAAATTGAAAGTTTCTGACTTCAGTGCACATAAAAATACCAATTAGACCAAAAGACCTAATTCAAAGTGAAGATGCTGACATGAGTAATGAATCATGATCTCAATCAGAAACTGGGTACCATAAACAGTTGTTTTCAAACATCAAACAAACAGTCTAACCAGATAATGTTTAATTGACATGGTTGTCCATTTTGACTTCAAGTAAGTGAATTGGTTTTGAGTGAGTTAAAATCCTACATGGTATTGTGACAGTACTGTGCCTTTAAGAGATATAAATTCTATGCTGTTTTTCTTGAAGAGTGGTGTTGCCACAGTGGCACTGGAATGTCTCTTTCAGACAGGTAATTGGCAAATAGCTTTTGAGTTCTCCCTGGGTGCTTTTTTAAAATGAGACAAGAGAATCATCAGTGGACAGAGGCAGGGCTTACACAGATCCAGGAAGACTTGTTAGTTTTGTTTTCAGTTAGTTGAAGGTCTGCTAGCCTCTGAATTGAAAAGCTTAACTTCTCTGTTGCTCGAGTCTCAGACAGTGAGGCATCGTCTTAAAAAGCAAAAGGCCCACATTGTATCTTTGTTTTGTACTGGAGCATGTGAGAACCAGAAGTGTTTTGCTGAATTGCATTTTGCCAAAGGGAGTGTTTTTGGATATTGCCAATATTGAAACAGTTGATGAATAGTGGCTAAATATTACATTACTTTGCTATTTCAATAGAGCTAAGGTTATGCCAACACTTTTTTTTGTGTTTTAAATGTTGTAAAATAAAGTGTGCTTTGATTAAAGCCTAGAGGTGGACCAATAAAATCATATGTGAAACACAGCACCATATAACTGCGTTTAAATAAATAGTCTAGTGTCTAGGTTAGTGTCTAGGATCTCTCCTTACTATATTTTGGAGGGAGTGGGGAAGAATGTAGGATCTGGTCTGGACCATAACAGTATCTTCACAGAATAAAACTAGCATATTACAGTTGCAAATGTTGACCTGTTTTAAGTTATTTTAGTTAATAGCTCCAGGGTCTCTACTAATCTCCCACCAAAGTTGAATTGGAAGTAGGGGAAAATCTATGCGAAATATGAGGGCCAAAGTAGGCAGGAATGTGGATAAATCAGATGAACCATAATCTCAATACATGGTGTAGCAAGGCCAAGATGCCTACACCTAACTCATACATATGTACAATTAAAAATATTAGTTCCATATTTCACTTTGGTATTACATTGGGACCCCTCATATTCAGACTCCAAATATCTTGTCCCCTCTCAACCATCGACAACAGTTTTTACATTGTCACCAAATACATTTCCCAATGACAGGCCCCACATCTCAAGTATAGAAAATAAAGAACACCAATTAAGGGATAACAAGATTTATTCTCTTTGCCTTCCCTGATTCCACCCTTCTCACCTTGACCTGTGTTGCCCTTGATCTTGATACAATGCCACATGAGATTGATTATTGTATACAGTGTTTCATAGAGACTATCTGCCTAGCTGGAAAATTCCAAATATTGCATTTTCCTGACCATGACAACAATAATGAATATCCAAATAGTCAATAGCACAAAATTTCACCAGCTAAACTTTCCAGCATCCCAATTTTGAGATATAAGAGAGTCTTGACACTGCCCCTATTACCAATGTACTTGCTCTATACGTACCTGCCTATGAAGGATGATAGGTCGGTTTCTAAAGCTGGAAGCTCAATTAGAGTGCCAGGAGCAATGTAAAACTAGCAGTCCAAATGGGAGAGGTGGGCTGAAGTAGACAGGAGAGCATGAGGGTGCCTCAACATGGAGGCCCTTTGTTGAATGCACTGAAACCAACAAATATATAGGCCCTAAGGTGGTACGTGCCCTCAGTGTGGAAGGGAAACCTTTCCATAGGAGGAAACATAGATGCAGTTTAGGCATCTTTAGCCCTGCATCTTAATCACCAGGACATGGGGCCTCCAGCTTCAAAGGCTACCCAGTCATTAGGTGCCCAAAAATGGCAAGAAATCTCCATGAGAGCAGGAAGATATCAACTGAAAAATGGGGCCTCATGTGCCCTAATTGTTTCTTCAACTTTGTGGAAACCGAAACCAGTTCACACTCCACACCAGGGAGTGTTTTCCAGTGACAACAATGTGTCTGGGAGCCCTCTTGACATAACTCTTTCTAATTTCCCATCACTTATCTCCCCTCCCCACTTTTCCAATAACCCCATTTCCACAGAGCATAATTCAACCCATGCCCCCATTCATAATTTAACTCAGGCATGATTAAATACTGCAGTGCAAGAATCAAGATTTGAATGACCATTTTTGATAGCCTGTGTTAAAAATTATTTCCATAATTTTCTCTTTAAGGATTCCTAATCGATTTTGCATTAATGCATAGAGTCTGGTTTAATTGAAAATATTTCCTATTCTTGTTTCAACACTTTATTTTCACTTATTTAATGTAAATGTAAACTGTTTTGAGTATTTGCTCCTCCAGTCATTTATCATTCCATATGTAAAAATCCAAACTGTGTTCTGCATTGACTGAATTTAAAAGAAGTCTTCAAGGTACAGTAAGCAATATAGTCTGGAGTAATCTCCCATAATTTTTAAACTCATTGAATTACATAAGAGCAAGATGCACTTCAGTCCCTCGAGCCTGTTCCACCATTTAATATGTTCATGGATAACTTCACCTTGGCCTCAACTCCACTTTCCTCCTTATGTCCCATTATCCTTAACCCATTACAAATTTAAAAATCTGTCCATCTCTTCCTTAAATTTATTCAGTGTCTTGGACCCCACTGGACTCTGGGGTAATGAATTCCACAGATTCAAGACACCTTGAGGGAAGTAAATCTTCATAGTTTCTGTTTAAATTTGCCACCCCTTAGCGTAAAACTATGACCTCTCATTCTAGATTGTCCCACAATGAGAAATATCCGCTCTACATCTACATTGTCAATTCCTTAGATACCTCAATCAGATCTCCTCTCATCCTTCTAACCTGTAGTGAGTGTGGGCCTAAACTGCTCAATCTAGAATAGAATTCCTACCGTGTGAAAGCAGGCCAATCAGCCCATCAAGTCACACTAACTTCCTGAAGTATATCACAACAAGGCCTATCTTATCCTTGTATCCCAACATTTCCCATGGCTAACCCATCTATCTGTATTTCCCTGGACAGTATGGACAATTTAGCATGGTCAATCCACCTAACTTGCACAACTTTGGACTGTGGGAGGACACTGGAGTACCTGAACCAAACCGCTCTGCTTGCCTGAGTTGTGAAGACCATCACATTATACTATCACCTGTTGTCTTTTTCTCTCTCTCTCTCTCTCTATAGGGAGAAATCAACCCTGTGGTCTGGTAAGTCTATGGCAACTTCACTTTTCACCATTTCCATTAGCAACTGGATTTAATGTAGGGGCTCTTGCCTATACAGTGGTAGTGTCCCTAGCTCTGAGGCCTAGAGACATAGTTTCAAGTACCATCCTTCTTCAGAGCTTTATAATAACTCTCTGAACAGGGTGATTAGGAAATATCTAGCAACTGAAATTGAAACCACCTAGACTCTGGTGACATATCTTCTCTAAGCGTAACCACTTTCTCAAATGCCTCTTTCCCGTCAATTTTCACTCTATGCATCGCCTCTTCTTACCTTAGTTCCATTATTACCACTTCAATGCACCAATTAAAAAATGTAATCTTTGGACCACACGCCACCCCCCCCTCCCCACTGCCACTTCTTAGTACTGTTTTAATGTATATTTGCCAGTGTAAGATTTATGCATTTTAAAATGTTAATTGTCAGCCTATTCCCATATTCTTCCTTTGCCAATTTTATTTTTCTCTTCACTTAGTTTCACAACCTATTGTTATTAATCTGGTTTTCTCAAAGAATTCACCCTGACACGCATCATGCGCTCCATGTATTTCTTTTACAATATTTTCTATCTCCCTTGTCATCCTAGTTTCCTTGGTTTTGGTATTGCTATCTCTTGCCTTTCATAGAATGTATCCAACTAATAACAATGGAGCATTCATTGTTTCATGACAGTCTTTTGGTTGGATTTTACCCCGGCTCAATCCCTTCTCATCCCAATGAAATGTACTCTCAATATATACATCATACTTTAGATTATTCCTTGTCCTTCCACATTACTAACATAAACCTGTGGGCTGTATCTTGTAAACGCCTAAACAATATGGTCTATGGTAAGAAATGTGGATGAATTGTGCAAGTTGGCCAGCAAGATCTGTCTTGTTGGGAACACTTCACTGAATCTTTTAACCAAGTTTTAGGTGTTGAGGCAAGATTCTCATTAGGCAGCAGTGAGTTGTCTACTAAAGCAGATTATTGCTTGTTAACAACCTTATTAACTTCAGATCTCACTTCATTAAGACATAGTTTTCTATACTACCATCCACCGTGAGCTAATGAGATGATGACAATTCTTGATTTGGAAATCAGAGCAGGTCCCTGGAAACTTTAGATCACCACTGTCTCCAAAGGGCCTACATCTTGGACACCAGGCAGTGATATAAGGACATGACCCATGTGCACTGCCGTATGTATGCCACATCCACCAGCATTGTCATATGTTAGCTTCTAAGAACGCTCACGGCAAATCCCTGATCCACATGAAGCATGCTTCTGCATTTCAACACTACACCTCCGGGCATAACAGACCAACCATTGTAATTCTGCAGTAATGGCACTTTGTACTCAGACACATGCACCTAGCATATGGATTAGACAAGGCTGCTTCTCTGAGATGTTTGCTTGCTTTCTTAGCACTCACTCACTTTAAGTCTACCTGCAAGCTCACAGCATCCTTGTTTTCCCTTTTTGCACCTTGCCGCTCAGCCAGAGATACTAAGCTCACAATAGTCCCTATTACTTTGCCATTTAGTACAAACATGAAGTTGGGAGGCTTAACATGGTTGTTAACAATGTTCAGTCAAGTCAAGGGAGATAGAGTACACTCAGAGGTTCTGGCGCCATACCAAAGGCAGGCTCTGGTACCAGTTCAGGGGCTTGGACACAGTCAGTCAGCTATTCAGAGTGGTCAGAATCAGGATTCTCCCATCATAAGGGGGAGGGTAAATGTCAGACAGCCCACTCTGCCCCATTGTGGGTTGTTTTCCCCTAAAATGAGAGAATTAAGATGAACATGAGTGGCACAGTTGTTACTTTTGGAGCTGTGGGTAGGTAAGCAGGAGGCATGCAGGGTTAGACAGTGGCATCAGAGGTTGGAGTGGGTAAGAGCGAGTGAGGGAAGATGTTATAGGAAAAGTGAATGTGGTAGAGCATGATCCATGGCAGGAGGTTGGTACAGGAGCAGGGATGGAGTGAGTATGAGGTAATGGAGAGAAAATGCTATACTGCACTGCAGTGACCTGGCTGGCAACCTCAGGATGGTATGTTCTAGTGTTATGGCCTCCACTACCAGTGCTGAGTAAAGATTTTAGATTTAGATTTTATTGTCACGTGTACTCAAATACAAAGGTACAGACGTACAGTGAAAAGTGTATAATTTTACTACACATGATGCCATCTTCCATACAAATTCTTTGCTCCCTTAAACTTCACTTTAACATGCGCTGTTTTGTTCTTCTATTTCATTCTCATTTTTTTTCTTTTTCTTTCTCATTTTCAATCAAATGGATTCTGTGTTTGTTCACTCAAAAAACCTCTGGTTCCAACACTACAATGTCTTCCCATGTCAGTACTACCACGTAATCTTCCTGTCTTCCTTCCCTTTGTTTTCTGATCCCTTTATACATTTAATATTTAGCACGCAATTGTTAGGTTGACAGAAAAGTGAGAGGTAGGATGCAAGGTGAACAGGACCATAAGACATAGGAGCAGAAAGTAGGCCGTTCGGCCCATCGAGTTGCTCTGCCATTCAGTCATGACTGGTAAGTTCCTCAACCCCATTCTTCCCACTTTCTCCCCATAACCCTTGATCCTCTTGATAATCAAGAATCTATCTATCTCAGTTTTAAATATACTCAATGACCTGGCCTCCTCAGCCTTCTGTGGCAGTGAATTTCATAGATTCACCACTCTCTGGCTAAAGAAGTTTCTCCTTATCTCCATTCTAAAGGGTCTTCTCTAGACACTAAGGCTGTGCCCTCAGGTCCTAGTTTCTCCTACAAATGAAAATATCTTCCCAACATCCACTCTGTCTAGGCCATTCAGTATCCTGTAAGTTTCAATTAGATCCTCCCTCATCCTTCTAAATTCCAATGAGTATAGTCCCAGCGTCCTCAAGCATTCCTCATATGTTAAGCTTTCCATTCCTGGGACCATTCTCGTGAACCTCCTCTGAACCCGCTCCATGACCAGTACATCCTTCCTGAGATATGGGGTCCAAAACTGCACACACTATACTCCAAATGTGGCCTGACCAGAGCCTTATAAAGCCTCAGTAGTCCATCCTTGCTTTTATATTCAAGTTCTGTCAAAATAAATGCAAACATTGCATTTGTCTTCCTGACTACTGACTCAACCTGCAAGTTTACCTTGAGAGAATCTTTGACTAGAACTCTCAAGTCTCTTTGCACTTCAGACTTCTGAATTTTCTCCCCATTTAGAAAATAATCCATGCTTTTATTCTTCTTACCAAAGCGCATGACCTCACACTTTCCAACATTGTACCCCATCTGCCACTTCTTTGCCCACTCTCCTAACCTGTCCAAATCCTTTTGCAGCCTTCCCATCTCCTCGATACTACCTGTCCCTCTACCTATCTTTGTATCCTCTGCAAGCTTAGCCAGAATGCCCACAGTTCCTTCATTTAGATTATCAAAGTATAAAGTGAAAAGTTGTAGTCCCAACAATGACCCTGGCCTGTTACTTCCTCAAAGAATTCTAGCAGGTTTGTCAGGCATGACGTCCCTTGATGAAACCATGCTGACTTTGCCTTATTTTACCATACACTTCCAAATGTTCAGAAATCTCATCCTTTACAATGGACTCCAAAATCTTACCCATGACCAGAGTTAGGCTAATCAGCTTGTAATTTTCCGTCTTTTGCCTTACTCCTTTTTTAAACAGGGGTGCCATGTTAGCGATTTTCCAGTCCACTGGGACACTCCCTGACTCTAGCGACTCCTGAAAGATCACCACTAACGATTTCACTACCTCTTCAGCTATCTCCTTGGTCTATCTTGGTCTATTCTCCTATATCCTAGGTGATGGATTGGCAGGAAATTGCGACAGTAGACAGCCATATTGGTATGTAGGCTGCCAAATGGGCGAGGGTATAGGGAAGATCTGCTGCTGGATGCCAAGGGAGAGGCAGTCAGGTTTGTGTTGTCCGGGAGGTGGGCTGATGTCAGGTGACATGACAGTTCTCTGTGTTTGTGGCTGTCTCAGTGTCAGTGATTAGACTGTCAATTTTATAGTGAGCCAGGTGTTGTCAATTTTAATTTCACTAACTTTTTCTTTTTAACAATCCAGACGTGTAAATTGAGGTGCTCCAAACTCCCTAATTCTAACTTAGAATGGAGATTTTTCTACAAGGCTTCAGACATAGGAACAAGAGGCCATTCAGCCCCTCAAGCCTATTCTGGCATTGTAGAAGGAATAATTAGTGCCTACCTTTAAATTTGCACCAACACAATTATCTAGAAATAACTGAGAAATTATGCTTTTGCATCCTCAAAGTCACAAGAGAAACAATAACAGAGACATGCAACATTCTTCTGGAGGATTTGCAAACAGTATTGAGACACTAGTGATGGCAATGAAAGTGACAACCACTTCGACAATTTTTTTGCTTCTGACTCAGTAATAAGTCCCAGTGTGTAACTAATGCAAAAACAGCTAAGCAGTAGAAAACAATTTATTGAATGGCACTTTCTCAAAGTTCAGAAACCCTATAGTCTTTGTGCTCCAAGAGGACCTATAGGAACATAGGAACATAAGAGGGTCATTCAGACCCTCATGTCTATTCTACCATGAATGACATCATGGCTGATCTGTGACTCAACACCATATATGGGCCTTTGGTCCATGAACCCCAAAACCAGTGCCTAACAAATTTTGTCTATTTCAGATTTAACATTAACAAATGATCTAGAATCCACTGCCGTTGTTGAACAAGAGTTCCAAACTACGTTAGTGCTTCTTAACATCTCTCCTGAAGGCTCTGATCCTAATTTTCAGTCTATACCCACAGTTCTAGAATCTCCAAGCAGGGAAAATATTTTGTTAGTATTTATCTTGCCCTTTCCATTAATATCTTGAAGACTTCAATCAAATTTCCCCTTACCTTTCTAAATTCTAGAGAAAACAGGCCTAATTTGTATAATCTCTCCACATAACATAACCTCTAAAGTCTGGGTATTATTCTTGTAAACCTATATTGTACTGCCTCCAAGGTCAATATATCCAAAGGTATGATACCCAGGTCTGCTCACGGTACTCCAAATGGGGACTAACAAGGATTTTATATATCTGCAATATGACTTCTGTATCTTTGTAATCCAGTCCTCTAGACATAAAGGCCAGCATTCCATTAGCTTTCTTGATTACTTTCTGCACATTTTTGTGATATTTTAAAGATCTATGCGCCCGAATCCCCAAGTCTCTTTAGATATTCCATTGTTTTTAATTTCATACCATCTACAATGTTTCCTGATTTTGTTAATGCATTTGTTTACAGTGAGCTCTCTCTGCCAGTTTTGTTCATTCACGTAGTCTATCAATATCCCCTTCTAATTTAAAGGGTGGGGAGGGAAAAATGCCTTTGGTGGTTTTCCCTCCCCATCCTTGCCTGCCTTCCAGAGGGACCACTCTCTCCGGGACTCCCTTGTCCGCTCCACACTCCCATCCAACCCCACCACACCTGGCACTTTCCCCTGCAACTACAGGAAGTGCTACACCTGCCCCGATACCTCCTCCCTCACCCCCATCCCAGGCCCCAAAAAGACTTTCCACATCAAGCAGATTTTCACCTGCACATCTGCCAATGTGGTCTACTGCATCTGCTGTACCCCTTGTGGCCTCCTCTACGTTGGGGAAACCAAGCGGAGGCTTGGGGAGCACTTTGCAGAACACCTACGCTCGGTTTGCAATAAACAACTGCACCTCCCAGTTGTGAACCATTTCATCTCCCCCTCCCATTCCTTAGATGACATATCCATCCCGGGCCTCCTGCAGTGCCACAACGATGCCACCCGAAGGTTGCAGGAACAGCAACTCGTATTCCGCTTGGGCACCCTGCAGCCCAATGGTATCAATGTAGATTTCACAAGCTTCAAAATCTCCCCTCCCCCCACTGCATCCCAAAACCAGCCCACCTCGTCCCCGCCTCACTAACCTGTTCTTCCTCTCACCTATCCCCTCCTCCCACCTCATTCTGCACTCCAATTTCCTCATCCCGCCCCCTTGACCTGTCCATCCTCCCCGGACTGACCTATCCCCTCCCAACCTCCCCACCTACACTCACCTCCACTGGCTCCAACCCCACCTCTTTAACTTGTCTGTCTCCTCTCCACCTATCTTCTCCTCTATCAATCTTCGATCCGCCTCCCCCTCTCTCCCTATTTATTTAAGAACCCTCTCCTCCTCCCCAATTTCTGATGAAGAGCCTAGGCCCAAAACATTAGCTTTTGTTCTCCTAAGATGCTGCTTGGCCTGCTGTGTTCATCCAGCTCTACACTTTGTTATCTTAGATTCTCCAGCATCTGCAGTTCCCATTATCTCTAAGGTAGAGAGGAATCTGGTTGTCCTGGTAAGTACATCTCAAAATGTAGTATGGAGGTCCAGCAGTGTTTTAAAAAGTCTTATGGATATTGTAATTTATTGCAAAGGAACATGGAATATTAATATGGCGATGTTTTGCAAGAATTTACAGAGTATTAATAGAATATATCTGAAATATTGAATACAGTTCTGATCTCCTCACAGATGTAAATATGTTGTTAGAAGCAGCTCAGAGAAAGTTCACTTAAATGATGCCTAGGATGCAAGGGTAACCATAAGATGAAAGGTTGGATGGTAAACTTAAGGTGCAAATAAGGAGAAAGTTTTTCTCTCAGATTATCACGTATCTTTGGAATTCTGTTTCCCACGTGGCAGTGGAAGCATGTTAATTGGACATGTTACGACAGAGGTAGATAAGTTTTTGACTAACAAGAAATCGAAAGTTAGCAATGGTAGGCAGGAATGTGGAGTTGACGTCACAAATAGATCAGCCATGATCTTTATGAATGATAATAGCAGACTCAAGAGGCTGAACAATTTTCAGCTGCCTTTAATTAATACAGAGTCATTGAGATATACAGCACAGAAACAGACCCTTTGGTCCAACTTGTTCATGCTAACCAGATATTCTAAATAAATCTAGTCCCATTTGCCAGCATTTGGCCCATATCCCTCTAAAGTATTCATATTTATATACCCATACAGATGCCTTTTAAATGTTAGAATTGTACCAGACTCCACCACATCCTCTGGCATTTCATTCCATATACACACCAACCCCTGCGTGAAAAAGTTGTCAGTTAGGTCTCTTTTAATTGTTTGTACGTATCATGCTTTCCTGCATTGTGTCTGTTTCTCTCTCCACAGACACTGTCAGATTTGCTGAATGCTTCAAGCATTTTGATTTTAGTTCATATTTCCAGCATTCACAGTGCTTTGCTTTTCGAATGTTCCATTCTGATGAAAGGTTATCTATCTGAAAGATTATCTGTTTATCTTGTCACAAATGTAGCACGTCCTACTAAATTTTTTAAGCATTTCCTCTTTTTATTAGCCCTCTCACACAATGCAAAAGCTCTGGAGAATATGTTATGAACGATATGCTTTTACAAACAATAGGGTTTGAATCCTGGTGGACAGTAGCCCACTACCCACCTTTCAACCTATCCTATTGTTGAGATTAGAAGCAAGTTTATAGCCCAAAACCCAGGACCTCTTGAGTTCAGGCTCTCGTTCTCCCCTTAGTATGGACAAGCACTTTGGCAAATGTGGCCATGGTTAATCTGATTACTCCATATTCCCACCAAACCTCAATACCTTCTTACTCCCTTATTTATATACCTTTGCCTTAAATATATATGGAAGGAAAAGAGGTCTAAAGACTCATCATTCATTTCAGTTATTACCCCAGTAAAACTTCGCTGAACTGCTTCCAATGCATTTACATCCTTCCTTAAATAAAAAGGGCACCAACAAAATACATCCTCAAAGAACACCGACAAATTAGTTAAATATGATGTTACTTTCACAAAACCATACTTACTCTTGCCGTCCAACCTTGAATTTTTCGAAATGTAAGATAATTAATACTATCTTCTAATATTTTTCCTGTATTAAGCCAACTGTTTTCTGCTTCATGTTTCTCCCCATTTGAAACAAAGAAATTATGTTCACTATTTTCCATTCTAATGGAACCTCTCCTGAATTTAAGGTATTTTGAAAAATTAAAGCCAACGTATCAACCAATTCACTAGCCGCTTCTTTTAAGTGACTAGGATAATGCCCATCAAGATCCTTGGGGTACTTGTTAGCCTGCAGCTACAATAGTTTGCACAGTATCACTGCCCTGGTAATTGTAGTTGTCCTGACTTCCTCCCTTAAATTTCCTAGTTTACAACTATATTTGGGTTATAACCGAAACAGTGAAAACTGAAGTAAAATACTTGTTTAAGTCATGTGCTATGTCCTTATTTTCCATTATTCATTCATAAGACTTACTTTCTACAGGACAAATGTTTACCTTATTAAATTTTCCTCTTTAAATATCTATAGAAATCCTTAGTATCTTTTTATGTTTCTAGTTGCCATTCTCTTGTACTTTAATTTTTTTCTCCTTCCTTATTAATCTTTCGGTCAATCTTTGTCTAATCTTTGCTATTTCTTATACTTTATCAAGTCTTCTGACCCAACTTTACACAATTATATGCCTTCTCTTTAAGCTTGATAACACCTTTAACACTTTAGTTAAACATAAAATATAAACATAATATATATAAATAAAAAATGATATGAATTTCAACAATGATGATCACTGCTACCACATGTGCCTTCACTATCAGATTACCAATTAATCATATCTTGTAGCACAATACCAGGTCTGGAATAGCCATCTCTCTAGATAGTTATAGAACATGCTGTATGTGGACAGCTTCCTAAAACAGTTGATGAACTCATCATCTTACACCATCTGATTTTTCTAATTGTTATGTAGATTAAAATCAACCTGATTATTTCTGCACATTTCTGACAGTCTCATTTTTTTTCTCCTATATATTCCTTTCTCCTGCGTGGTTACTGTTAGGGTTACTAATTGGTCACAGTGCTGATCTCCTGTATCTCATTGTCTCCTCTTGTATATATTTTCAACTCCTGCTCTCTTGCAGGCTGAAAAAGTTAGCAGGAGAAAGAATACCCTCCTCATTAAACTCTCTCAATGAAAAAATTCATAGGTTTGCAGTGTTTCAGTTGTACTTCATGACGACTGCATTTGAACCTCCCTTATTTACAATACTGAGATTCAAAAATGAGGTTTCTGGCAATTATTGATTAGACCTGTTACTTAATTAGCCTATCTCACCTGCTTTCCTGCAGGAAATTTGTTTTGCCCCACTCAAAACCAGTAGAAAGGTGAAACTTACGATGGCGAATTTAAGTTAGATGTTATTTGCAAGCAAATGATACTAGATTTTATAAAAGAAGATTAAATGTTAAAATTCACTTCTTTAGTGTGAAAATCCTGAAGTTTGCATTCAGTTTCAGCTGTACTCTATGACAACTGCACTCAAACTTCTCTTATTTATGGTGTTGAGGTTTAGATGATTTCTCTGGCAGTTACAGAACTGGATTAGACCTGTTAATTAAATAGTCTCATCTGCTGTCCAGCAGAGAATTTATTTAGTCCCGTCCAAGCCTGGAAGAAAATTAAAATTTAACATGATAAATCCAAACCATCCTCTGACACTTCTGCCATCTGCAATCTGACCCCAGAACCACAGACATTTTTACCTCCCCACTTTATCTGCCTTCCAGATGGACCGCTCTCTCCGTGGCTCCCTTGTCCGCTCCACGCCCCCCTCCAACCCCACCACACCCGGCACTCTTCCCTACAACCACTACACCTGCCCCTACACATCCCCCCTCGCTCCCATCTCAGGGCCCAAGAAGACTTTCCACATCAAGCAGATGTTCACCTGCACATCTGCTAATGTGGTATACTACATCCACTGTTCCCATTGTGGCCTCCTTTACATCAGGGAAACCAAGCGGAGGCTTGGGGACCGCTTTGTAGAACACCTACGCTCGGTTTGCACTAAACAACTGCACTTCCCAGTTGCAAACCCTCCATACCACAGACAACATGTTCATCCTGGGCTTCCTGCAGTGCCACAACGATGCTACCCAAAGGTTGCAGGAACAGCAACTCATCTTCCTCTTGGGAACCCTACAGCCCAATGGTATCAATGTGGACTTCACAAGCTTCAAAATCTCCCCTACCACTACCACATCCCAAAAGCAGCCCACCTTGTCCCCGCCTCCTTAAACTATTCTTCCTCCCACCTGTCCCCTCCTCCTATCTCAAACCCCACCCCCATCTCCTACTTACTAACCTCACCCTAAAACCAGTCCACCTTGTTCCCACCTCCCTAACCTATCCTTCCTCCCACCTATCCCCTCCTCCCACCTCAAGCCCCACCCCCATCTCCTACCTACTAACCTCATCCCACCCTTTGACCAGTCCGTACCACCTGGACTGACCTATCTCCTCTCAACCTACACTGACCTTCACTGGCTCCATCCCCAGCTCTTTGACCTTTCTGTCTCCTCTCCACCTATCTTCTCCTCTAACCATCTTCTATCAGCCTCGCCCTCTCTCCCTATATATTTCAGAATCCCCTTCCCCTCCCCCATTTCTGAAGAAGGGTCGAGGCCCGAAACGTCAAGCTTTCCTGCTCCTATGATGCTGCTTCACCTGCTGTGTTCATCTAGCTCTACACTTTGTTATCTTGGGTTTTGGAACTGTTGCAATGCCAGAAAATCAACTTGTCAGTTTGGTTACTGGTGAAATTGGTAAAGCGCTTCCTTAATCTATTGGCATATTTTTGATGAATGTGGCACTTTTATAGGTATGGATAAGCAAGTGTGTTTGGCATCTGCTTTAAGTATTTTCTGCTGTCTTTTTCTTCCCTGATAATAAATAGCTTTGCATATTCCAATCCATTCGTTCTTTTAATGTGAACTTAATCAAACTTAACAATTAATTTCAGATCTATGCATGATTTTCTACTCAGGAATACAACATTCTTGGTTCTGGATCATGTATAAAGTTTCGAAGATTTCTCTTCCTTTATTTTA
Organism: Stegostoma tigrinum; assembly: GCF_030684315.1. Lineage (NCBI taxonomy): Eukaryota > Metazoa > Chordata > Chondrichthyes > Orectolobiformes > Stegostomatidae > Stegostoma > Stegostoma tigrinum. The sequence continues at coordinate 47,337,296 of NC_081354.1, read as the reverse complement.
GAATCTTGCATTCAGCTGTTCTTTTCTTAAAATCATACAGTCGTACAGCATGGTGACAGACCCTTCTATCCAACTTGTCCATATTAACCAGATATCCTAAATAAATCTTGTCCAATTTTCCAGTATTTGGTTCATATCCCTCTAAACCCTTTCTATTCATACACACATCCAGATGTGGAGGCGATGGCCTAGCGGTATTATCACTGATAACAAAGTGTGAAGCTGGATGAACACAGCAAGCCAAGCAGCATCTCAGGAGCACAAAAGCTGATGTTTCGGGCCTAGACCCTTCATCAGGTCTAGGCCCGAAACGTCAGCTTTTGTGCTCCTGAGATGCTGCTTGGCTTGCTATGTTTATCCAGCTTCACGCTTTGTTATCTTGGATTCTCCAGCATCTGTAGTTCACATTATCTCGGATATTATCACTGGATCGGTTAATCCAGGACACCCAATTAATGTTCTGCAGACCCATGTTTGAATCCTGCCACTGCAGTTGGTGGAATTTGAATTCAATAAAATATCTGGAATGAAGAATCGAATGACGACCATAAACTCATTGTTGATTATTGAGGAAAAACCTGTCTGTTTCACTAAGTGTCCTTTAGGGAAGGGGACTGCCATTCTTACCTGAACTGACGTACATGTGACACCAGCCCATGGCATTCTGGTTAACTCTGAACTGCTCTCTGGGCTATAAATGCTGCCTAGCAGTGATGCTCTCATCCTGTTAATGAATAAAGAAATAAAAAATGCCTTTTAACTGTTGTAACTGTACCAGCCTCCTCCACTTCCTCTGGCAGCTCTTTCCACGCACGTACCACCTTCTGCACAAAAACAAAGTTGCCCCTTACATCCTTTTTATATCTTTCCCCTCTTACTGGATGTGAGTTTGCTCGCTAAGCTGGAAGGTTAGTTTTCAGACGTTTCGTCACCATTCTAGGTAACATCATCAGTGAGCCGCCGGTGAAGCGCTGGTGTTATGTCCCGCTTTCTATTCATCTGTTTAGGTTTCCTTGGGTTGGTGATGTCATTTCCTGTTCTTTTTCTCAGAGGATGGTAGATAGGCTCCAAATCAATGTGTTTGTTGATGGAGTTCCAGTTGGAATGCCATCCTTCTAGGAATTCTCGTGCGTGTCTCTGTTTGTCTTGTCCTAGGATGGATATGTTGTCCCAATCAAAGTGGTGTCCTTCCTCATCTGTATGTAAGGATACTAGTGATAGTCGGTCACGTCGTTTTGTGGCTAGTTGATGTTCATGTATCCTGGTGGCTAGGTTTCTGCCTGTTTGTCCAATGTAGTGTTTGTCACAGTTCTTGCCCTTCACCCCAACAGTAATGTACTGCCTCTGGAATCTCATTATCTCATTTTTGAAGGCTTCCTATTTCCCAGCCATCCCTTTACCTGCAAATACCTGCCCCCAACCAACTTCTGAGAATTCTTATCTAATAATGTCAAAATTGGCCTCCATTCAATTTAGAGTTTTAACTTTTAGATCTGGGCTATCCTTTGCTACCATTACTTCAATATCTTTTCCTCATCCCATTTCCATAACCCTATATGCCTTATGTTATTCGAATCTATCAATTTCTATCTTAAAACTACTTGAACACTTGAGCTTCCCCGACTCTCTGGAGAGAGAATTCTAAAGATTCACTATCCTCTGTGTAAAAGGTGTTCTTGTCAGCTAAGACATAAGTAGCAACACTCTTCTTTTCAATTGTGCTCCAGCCAGAGGAAGTATCTTACTTGCATCTATTCTGTCCATCTCTAAGTATTTTGAAGGTTTCAATGAGATCTCTTCTCATTCTTTGGAACTCCAGAGAATATAGACCAGGTTTGGCCAATCTCTCTTCATAGAACAATCCCACCATCCTAAGAACAACTCCAGTGAACCTTTATTGCACTCCCTGTACTGCAATAAAATCCTTCCAGAGATAAGCGCTCAAAGTGCACATATAGTCTAAGAAAGCTGTTATACAACTGAAGCAAAATTTAACTACTTCTGTACTCGAATTCTTTTGCAATAAAGGCAATCATTCCATTAGGCTTTCTTAAAGCTTGATAGCAATTACATGTTTGTTCCCATTAATAAAATTACCTATATCTTTACACTTGATTTTAATTCCCTACATTTTTCACAACCTTTTAGTCCCTGATACCATGATATCATTTAAGATCGTCCTTTTCAGAAATGTTCTTCCTGACAACTTTTGGCCTATATGACAACTTTGAACTGTTATGATAATGTTGGTTCCAATCTCTACAATGACGGTGTAGTTTAAAGCTGCTTGATTTTGTGTAATGCAAAATCAAGTAGCTTAATTCTGTGGGCTGTAAACTATTCCACACTGGCTACAATGTAGCAGTTGAGACCAGATGGGGAAAAGCTAAAGTCCAGTCTCTTCTGCCGTATCACTGAGTTTTAAAAGAAAATTTGTTAGGATGTCATCCTCAGGACACTAATTGTATAATAGCATTTTCCACATCACTGATATAGCAATGCTGTATGTTGGTTTGCACATATTTACTGGAATACAAAACAGGAAACCTGAGCTGAACCTATGCCTCCTTCTTCACCACCTCCGTTCTCTCCAAGTCCCAGCTTTGAATTGACTGTTCAAATGGGCTCAGGTTATGTATTATACTAGTAGGTGTACAAAGCTATGTTCCGTTGCACAGTGATTCTTTTTCCTGCAAAACAAAGGACAAGGAATCTGCCAAAATGAATGTATGAAAATATAGTTTGTGGCGATTGGAAAGTTAGACGTTTTCAATATACCAATGGTGATAGTGAATGGATTTGGCAGTTGGTTGTTTGAACATTTGGCATATTGGCTAGATTGGGAGCTAGGCCAGTGACCCAGGAAGTGAGGAAGGCAGCCAGGTCCCAAAGTGGTATGTGTGGAAAGCCAGTCAGGGGATTGCAGCAGTGTGTTCAATGTTTAAAAATAAAGATTCAAACAAAATTTCTCTCCAGTTCTTACTTGATCACCCTCATCAATCTCAATGTCCTATCAATGCCCTGGGTTCATCTCATGTCCCCATGTTCATCCAACCAACCCCCATTGTTCCTCATACATCACATGACACTTCTGCCCATTTACTCACCTTCCATGGCCCCTCATATCTCATCTCCTACATGCTCAATTAATCAATCAGCCCCATGGCCATTTGAAGCCCTGTGTCAATTCCAATCCTTATCCACTGCCCTTCCTCTTAATGACAACTCAGAGTCATAGAGTCTGGTATCCCCAACAGGCATAGCTGAGTAAGCTTGATGACAAAAAAAAATCATTTTTACAAAAAAGCATGCTATGCATTGGGCACTACTTCAACTTGAGGACTGCAGACATTCAAAAAGGCAGCCCACTACCACTTTCTCAAGGGCAACTATGGATAGGCAAGAAATGCTGGCCAGCCAGCAACGTCCACATCCCACAAATGAACAAAAAAACTAATTCCTTACAAAAACAAAATCAATTAAATGCTCAATCCATATGTAAATAAAGAGCTCTGAAGAAGGATCACTGGACCCAAAAAGTTAACTTTGATTTCTCTCCACAGATGCTGCCAGACCTGCTGAGATTTTCCAACATTTCTTTTGTTGATGATGATGTAAATAAAAAATTTCCATTTTACAAGCAGTTGGAGCTGTCCAGCAAAATGCAGACAAGATGGTCAGTCCATTGTGACGATGATGGTTTTGGAATTCATTCATTCAGTACAAAGACTATAATAATTACCTCAATAAGAAGGCTGAAATACTGCATACCACTTCTTTTTTTCCTCAACTCTGCACATTAATTTTGACAGTTCCTTGATACACATCTAAGCTTTGAAAATTCCACTCATCAGCAAAGTGATGAAAGAGGTAGTCAACAGAGCTATCAAGCAACAATTGCAATGGAATAACTAGCCCACTCATGCTCGGTTTGGGTTCTATTTGGGCTATTCAGTTCCTGACCTCATTACAGCCATAATCTGAACATAGACAATAAAGCCAAACTCCAGAGGTGAGGTGAAAATGACTGCCCTCAATAGCTAGACAGCAACTATTTAGCAAAATATGGCATCAAGGAGTATTAGCCAAACTGAAGTCAATGGAGATCTGATGGAAACCTTTCCATTGGTTAAAGTCATACCTAGCACAAAGGCAGATGGCTGTGGTTCTTTGAGGTCAATCATCTCAGTCCAAGGACATCATTGTAGATGTTCCTCAGAATTCCTTGGCTCAATCATGTTGATTTACTTCATCAATGACTTCTTTGTATAATAATCTCTGAGTGCAATCATCAGCAAGAAAAACTCACTATCTTCAAATTCTTTTGTGATTCCTCAGATACGGAACCAGACCATGTCCATATGCAGCCAAATGCTCAGACAACCAACCAACCAACCAACCGTCAAATCCATTCATTACTTGCACTCATGGTTTGAAAATGTCTATACAACAACATCCAGGCTCAGCTGACTAAAGTAGCAAGAAATGCATGTGCAACACAAATGTTAAGCAATGACCATCTCCAGGTAGAGAAAATCAAACCATTTCCCTGTTAGGATCAATGGCATTACCAATGCTAAGTCCCCATTATCTTGGGGGTTACCATTGACCAGTTGCAGATACAGTTGCATAAAATCAGATCAGTGGCTCAGAATTACATGGCGAGTAACTCATTTCCATTCTTCCTATCTGCCATCTGCAAGGCATAAGTTCTCTAAAAAGAAGGAAAGAGAGTTAACATTTTGAGTACATGACTCAGTGTTAACTGTTTCTTTGTCCACAGATGAGTTTCCCCAGAAATTTCCATTTTAATTTCAGATCTCCAGTGTTGTGCTTTCATCTGAATCAACTTTGGGACAGTTGGATTTCTTTGTATATATCTAGTTCAAGGTTTGCAGCAGACATAAAACTTGAGAGAATTGTAAACTGTGAGAGGACAATGTAGAACTTCACAAGAATATTGAGATGGCAGATGAATTTCAATGTGGAACGAAGAACATTACAGCACAGGAACAAGCTTTTCAACCCTCCTTGCCTGCGCTAACACGTTTTGCCTTTCCATCCTAAAACTGCTTTCACTTGCAGGATCCATATGCCACTGTTGCCTTCCTATTCATGTATTTGTCCAGATGATTCTTGAATGCTGCTATTGTGTCTGCTTCCACTACCTCCTCGGGTAATGCATTCCAGGCACTCACCCATTGTGTGAAAAACGTGCTTTGCATATCTCTTTTAAATTCCCGCCTCACACCTTGAACCTGTGATCCCTAGTAACCCTGGGAAAAAGCATAGAACATAGAACGTTACAGCGCAGTACAGCCCTTTGGCCCTTGATGTTGCTCCGACCTGTGAAACAAATCTGAAGCCAATCTAACCTACACTATTCCATTATCATCCATTTGTTTATCCAATGACAATTTAAATGCCCTTAAACTTAGCGAGTCTACTACTGTTGCAGGCAGGGCATTCCACACCCTTACTATTCTCTGAATAAAGAACCTACCTCTGACATCTGTCCTATATCTATCTCCCCTCAATTTTGAAGCAATGTCTCCTCATGCTAGCCATCTCCATCCAAGTAAAAAGGCTGTCACTATCCACCCTATCTAATCCTCTGATCATCTTGTATGTCTCTATTAAGTCACCTCTTAGCCTTCTTCTCTCTGTCGAAAACAGTCTCAAGTCCTTCAGCCTTTCCTCATAAGACCTTCCCTCCATACCAGGCAACATCCTGGTAAATCTCCTCTGCACTCTTTCCAATGCTTCCACATCCTTCCTCTCAAGCCTCATACTTTCACTCTATCCATGCCATTCAACAATCTTATAAATTTCTATTTGGTCGCCCCCTCAACCTCCTGCATTCCAGTGAAAACAAACAGAGCCTATCCAATCTTTCTTCATAGCTAAAGTCCCCATATCAGACAACATCCCAGTAAACCATTTCTATACCCTCTCCAAAGCATCCACATCCTTCAAGGTAATGTGGTGAACAGAGCTGTATGCAATAGTTCAAATGTGGCCTAACTAAAGTTCTATAAAGCTGCAGCATAATTTGTCTACCCTTGTACTCAATGCCCATTCCGATGAAGGGAAACATGCTATAAGCCCTTTTTATACTACATTATCTACCTGCGCTGTCACCTTCAGTGATCTGTAGACCTGCTCACCTAGATCCCTCTGCGAATCAATATTCTGAAGGGTTTTGCCATTCACTGTATAATTTCCACCTGTATGTGACCTTCCAAAATGCATCATCTCACAGCATCTGGCACCCAGCACTGGTAGTACCAAAGTCTTATACAGTTTGGAGAAAGCTTCTTTTGGAGTCTTCAACATTAACTCTGGAATACATGAAATGTTATGGCAGCAACTCATATATGGGCAAGGAAACCTCCTGCTGATTGCCACATACAACCTTCTCTCTTCACATCTCTACTGCTGGATGCAGGCTGTACTCAAAGTCTATCACAACAATTTGGATGTGAACATAGGAGGTGTAGTTAGTAAGTTTTCAGATGACACCAAAATTGGTAGCATAGTGGATGGTGAAGAAGGTTATTTGAGTGTTCAACGGGACCTTGATCAGATGGGCTAATAGGCCGAGGAGTGGCAGATGGAGCTTAATTTAGATAAATGTGAGGTGCTGCATTTTGGAAAGGCAAATCAACTAAGTTCCTTGAAAGTGGGGTCACAAGTCGACAAGACGGTGAAGAAGACATTTGATATGCTTGCCTCATTTGGTCAGTGCACTGAGTACAGGAGTTGGGAGGTCATGTTGCTGTTGTACAGCACACTGGTTAGGCCACTTTTGGAATACTGTGTTCAATTCTGGTCTCTCTGCTATAGGAGGGATGTTGTGAAACTTGAAAATGTTCAGAAGAGATTTAGCAGGATGTTGTCAGTATGGAAGATCTGAGTTATAAAGAAAGACTGGATAGGCTGGGACTTTTTTCACTGGAGCATGGGAGGTTGAGAGGTGACCTATTAGAAGTTATAAAAAATGAGAAGTATAAATAGAGTTAATGGCAGTTGTCTTTTTCCTAACATTGGAGATTTCAAGATTTGGGGGCACATGTTTAGGTGAGAAGAGAAACATTTAAAAAAGACATAAGAGGCAAAATTTTTACACAAGCTGGAATAAATTTCCTGAGGATGTGATGCTTAAAAGGCATTTGGATAAGTACATGAATAAGTAAGGTTTGGAGAGATATGGACGAGGAGCAGGTAGTGGGACTAGTTCAGTTTGGAATTACGTTCGGCATGGACTGGTTGGACCGAATGGTCTGTTTCCATGCTGTGTGACTCTCTGTCTGACTCTATTTGTCCAGATTAAACGCCACCTGTAATTTTTCTGCCCATGCCTCCAACTGATCTACATACTGCTGTGTCCTCTGACACCTCACCATCCACAGCTCTATATATCTTTGTATCGTCTGCAAACTTACTAATTAGACCAGCTTTGTTTTCCTCCAAATCATTTAAGTAGACCATAAACAGCAGAAGTCCCAGGACCGGCCCTGTGGAACACCACTAATCACAACCCTTGATTCCAAAAAGGATCCTTCCTCTGCTATCATTTGTCTCCTATGACTAAGCCAGTTCTGTATCTACATTGCCAGCTCACCTCTGATACTATGTGACTTCACCTTTTGTACCAGTCTGCCATTAGGGACTTTGTCAAGGCTTTACTGAAGTCCGTGTAGACAACATCAATTGTTTTTTCCACATCAATCATCTCATCACCTCCTCAAAATATTCAATTAAATTAGTGAACCACAAAGTGATGTACTTTGTACTAAACTATGTAAAGGATACTATTCTAAATGGTGTGCAGGAGCAGAGAAATCCGAGTGTATCTATATGTAAGTCATTGAAGGTGCCAGGAGAGGTATGGAATGCTGTTAATAATAGGTTTATAATGCTAAACAGGGACATACGTTACAAGAGCGGGGAAGTAGTGATGAACTTATAGATACTGATTAGATCTCAGCTAGAGAACTCTCTATAGTTTTAGGCACCATACTGTGGAAAGGACATGAATCTATTGGAGAGCGTACAGAAGAGGTTTATAAACGTGGTTCCAAGCATAAGACACTTCAGTTGTGAGGAAAGATTGGAAAAGCTGGAGCAGTTTTACTTGTAGGTGGATCAAGAGGCAGAGTTTTAAAGTGTTTTGAAAAGAATTAAGGTGAGATGAGAAAAGAAACATTTTCACACAATGTGTATTATGGAGGAATGTGGTGGAGGCAGGTTCAACTCAGGCATTCAAGAGGTCATTGTTTACATTTAAATAATTATCCAATGTGCAGGATTGCATGTAAAATGCAAGAGATTGGTACCAAGTTACCACTTCCAGAGACACAGTGCAGACTTGATGGGCAGAATAAAATCTTCTCCCACATGGTTGCAGTTCAGCTTTTCTCACACATTATTGTCAGTATGTTACATTTACATGCATGAGGAGCCTAGTGAATCTTACAGTGGGGTAGGCAAGAGGTCATGACCAGCACCCTTACCTAATGGGGTCAATTGTCCTGGTGCTATTTTCGAGGGCACCCAGGCAAATTACTTCTGTAAGCTGTTGACATCGCTGAGGCTTGCAAAGTGGGCCTACATCAAAACATTTTAGGCCTTACAACCTGCCTTGGCCAGCTTCCCTTCCTCCCCAGAAAAACCTCCACCCTTAGCCAGCCTCCTTGACTCAATGGTACTACATTCCAGGTTCTCTCTCTTGGCCATCCTCCATTACGTATGCAGCTTTGATGTCAGTCCCCAAAGAGAACAAAATTGCAACTACTCAATCTAGACTCAATTATGATGACTACCTACTTCAACACAGTGATAAATCTGAAGACCCATTTTGCTTGCTTGAGTGGAATTTAATTAAGGAGGGGAACTGAATCCTGGTGAGCTGGACTATTAATGAGTAAGCATGACATGCAAAAGGTCATCCCAACACTTGTCAAAAGCTCATAAGAAATAGGAAAGGGAGTAGTCTGTTCTGCCCCACAAGCCTAATCTGCCATTAAATAGGATCATGGCTGACCCACGACCCATGATGCTTAAGATGTCTTTGGGATGCTCAGCCTTCCTTTGATTTTCATAGAATTTAATTGCAAACTTTCAACATATTGCTGGAATCTGATTTTTGGCCTTTTGCCCAATTAAGTTTCCCTCCCCACCTCACTTCCTGCTTTCAGAGGAGCAAGAGATTCTGTCCATTTTTATTCAATTCCCACACCTTTTTCCAGAGATTATTCTGTTTGGATTTTACCATTCAGCAAGTTATTTAATCCATTTTATAATTAAATTACTCATGCACTTTTATAACTGAGTTGTTCAATTTGAATTTAAAAAAATTACTTCTTCAATACATTTATTTTACACTACTGCCGCTAATCGTTTTAAATTGGAAGCCAAACTTATCATCACTGAATCTAAAACTCAATCTTATAATTAAGTTACGCTCTCATTTTTGTAATTAAATTATTAACTAAACGTTATACTCCACAACACTGTTCACGACATTTAATGATTAAATTATGTACTAAATAGAAGTAGCTTTTTGAAATTCATAATCATCCAGTATAAATATTTAATTTATCGGCTCCTTCAATAATTAGTTAACCTATCGGCATTTAATAATATATTTAATCGCAAAATTTAAGAGGCCACATATACTGTGAATACATTTCACAATTCAACAATTTTTGCACAACAGTTATTGAAAATTTTACCTGACTTTATTAACTCCTACCTTCAGCTTAATTATGAACTCATTCAACTTCCATGTGAACAGTGCCATTGCAGTTCTGCTATAATGCAATCTGCCAACTAATCCCCTCTTGTTCATCACAATATGGCAATTGATTTGATAAAGACCAGGGTGAAGGGAACTTACCAACATGACAGTGCTGATACGATTTGGGAATTTTGAGTTCGATATGACTCTTCGTTGGAACACCAATTCCAAACAAAGTCATACAGGACTCAAAATATTAATTCTGTTTCCATCTTCACAGATGCTGGACCTGCTGAGTCTCTCCAGGGACTTCTTTTTCATTATATTTGTTATTGCTTGCTGCTACACTCAAATTTGAGGGACTCCGATTGTCCTTCTTGGTTGGATAACCTGCCTCCTATCCTTAATTGGACATTATTTGCCTCCGTTTCAATTAAAAGGGCATCTCCTTCAAAAGTAGCAATTCAATGTTTGTTACTGCTCCCACTCCCAAATGTGGGGGTATGGCGGACAGAATAAGCCTTGACTCCTGTTCTTGTTCCTAGGGAAAATCGATTCAACTTACTCTTTTCTCCACTTGTTATCCGCATAAATACCACCATTTCCCAGCTGCTTTCAGTTCTGATGAAGAGCCACTGGGCACATAATGTTAATTCAGGTTTACTTTCCACAGATGCTGTCAGACCTGCTGAGTTACTCCAGCACTTTCTGTTCTTATATTAGAATATATGGGATTAATTTTGACATTTGGGTATTTGGGTCAGACCAATGGTGCATAAGTGATTTGATGAGAGATAATGGGAACTGCAGATGCTGGAGAATTCCAAGATAATAAAATGTGAGGCTGGATGAACACAGCAGGCCAAGCAGCATCTCAGGAGCACAAAAGCTGACGTTTCGGGCCTAAACCCTTCATCTGATCGTCTGATGAAGGGTCTAGGCCCGAAACGTCAGCTTTTGTGCTCCTGAGATGCTGCTTGGCCTGCTGTGTTCATCCAGCCTCACATTTTATTATCAGTGATTTGATGACCCTGGTTTCACCTGAAGTAAGCTGTGTATACCAATGAGTATTCTTGATTCAGTTCACAACATTTCTGCCTCAGGAATGTCAACCAGCTGAGACTTCTGGAGAGGCGTACAGGTAGGCGTACTTGAAGATGCAATACAAGGCATGTCCAGGCCAGGCCACAGCAGCCCACAGAATTTTTGTATACGTGCAGGCAAAACACTTGTGTCATAAGTTCTGTACATTTGGCCTTCAAAGTTCTAAATAAGGTTTTAACCACATGGTTTGATTCCTAATGAAATCGATGTCTACTAAGTTTTTTTCAGGAGGACACTCAGCTCCTCTGCAACAGATGCTCTTCAAAATGTGGCCAGTAAATCATTGTTAGTAGAGCAACAAAATTACCACTACTATCATGGAGCAGTCAAAGATAAAATTGACCTGATCAGATCGGTTTGGGGGGAGAGGAAGTGTATGCTTACAAAGCAAGAAGATATGGCAGAATTTCAGGGCAACTATTTGGATAATGATAGAGTGCGAAAGTAAGGGACACTGAACGTAAACATGGAAAAATGGCAGTAAGTAGAGTTAAAAATAGACATGATGGTAAAAAGGCAAAATTAATGGCCTTTAGCATTCCATTTAAGAGGGAGAAATTTGGCTCAGAAGAAATGATTTAGCTAAGCTTAAGTGAGGGTAATTTCAAAGGAATGAGGGTAGAGCTGGCAGGGGTGGACAGGGGAAGGAGTTAAGCAGCAAAGCAGTTGAAGAACAATGACAGACTTTTAAGAAAATAGTTCATGGCTCACAGTAAGAGCACATTCCAGTGAGGAAGAAGGATACTAGGAAGGAAAAAAGCAACCATTGTTAACCAGGGAAGTTGAGGACAGTATCAGATTGAAAGAAAAATGCATACACTGTGGCAAAGATTAGTGGTAGGTCAAAGGATTGGGAAATCTTTAAAAGCCAACAAAAGACAACCAAAAAAAAGTGAGAAAATACACTTTAAGGATAAACTTGCAAGCAATCAAGATGGATAGCAGAACGTCTTTAAATATATAAAAAGGAAGGGGAAAGCCAAAGTGAACATAGGCCTCAGAAAATTAGATTTGGGGAATAATAATGGGGGACCAGGAAATTGCATAGGAGTTCAATAAATACTTTGCATCAGTCTTCACTGTAGAATTTATTAATAGCATCCAAAATTGGTAAATATTCAAGGTTTATCATTCAAGGGGGAAAAAGAAGGAGAAGGTAAAAATACAGAACTATCACTGAGGAAAAATGCTAGAGAAACTAATGGACCTCAGGACCAATAAGTCCCCCGGGCCGGATGAGATACGTCTCAGTATATTAACGGAAGTAGCTACAGATATAATGGATGCACCAGTAGTAATCTTCCAAGAATACTTACATTCTGGAAAAACCCAAGAGAAGTGGAAAAATATTAATGTACCACCTTTATTTAAAATGGGAAGGAGACAGTAAATACCAGCTATAAAACAGTTAGCTTTGCAAGAATTCTTTAAGAAGGTAACAGGCAAGATAGAAAAATGGGAGCATTGGATATAATTTATTTGGATTTTCAGGTAGTGTTTGATAAGGTATCACACCAAAATTAGAAAAGGGCCCATTGTGTTGGAGGTAATATATTAGCTTCAGCTAGAAGATTGACTAACCAATAGAAGGCAGAGATTTGGGAAAAGGAAGGCATTTTTTGGATGGCAACCTGTAATTAGTGATGTGCCACAGGATTCAGTGCTGGGGCCGCAATTATTTACAATGTATATTGATGACTCGAATGAGGAAAGTGTGGTATATCCAAGTTTGCAGATGACACAGGGAAATCAAGTGTTAAAGAAAGAAAGGGGCAGCACGGTGGCTCAGTGGTTAGCACTGCAGCCTCTCAGCGCCAGGGACCCAGGTTCAATCCCAGCCTCAGGCAACTGTCTTTGTGGGTTGCACATTCTCCCCATGTCTGTGTGGGTTTCCTCCCACAATCCAAAGATGTGCAGGCTAGGTGGATCGGCCATGCTACATTGCCCATAGTGTTCAGTGGTGTGTGGATAGTAGGGGAATGAGTCTGGGTGGGATGTTTCAAGGGGCAGTGTGGACTTGTGGGCCAAAGGACCTGTTTCCACACTGTAGGTAATCTAATCTAAAAAGTGGAGTTGAGGACAATCAGATCAGCCATGATCTCAATGAATGGTGGAGTGGACTCTCTGGGCTTACTTCTTTTATGTCCCTGTGGTCTTATTGTTCAACAAATTGGCTGCTAATGATTTGTCACTGAGATGATGTAAGGATCATTCCTGTCTGGCTGCTATCCGCAGCCAAGGAGCTGGTCACTTGAAATAGATGAGCAATGTTTATCTATTATGATTTGATTCATCCTTAGGATGTTTGAAGAAGCAGCCTCAAGTAGGCCCAAATTCATCAGGATGAATAGGTATAAAAAGACTACACACACATTTAATGATAATCAGTGATCACTGTTTACAAAAATGCAAGATCATTTATAATGAAGTGTCAGATGTTTTATCTATGAGCCTTCAGTATGTTTGATCATCCTTTCACTAAGTGTAGTCTTGGGGCCCACAGCTGGGGTGGAGGGAGCTGTTCTATAGATGGTCCTGTTTGCTTGGGAGAATCGTCTGATTGCCACTGGAGGTATACAGCTCTGGAGATGCAGGCCCACTGAGAGTGACCTACCCAGATGTAGACTCCTCAGATTGGGCTTCTACGGACTTTGGCATTAAAGCACTTATTGAGTCCTGAGAAGAATCTTCCTGGGATCTCTTGTGGCAATCCTCCTCTGTCTGGGTGCCTACTGGCACCACACTATCTACTTGAGTGCAAGGGACACCTTGAGTGACATCTGTGAAGGCAGCCAGATGTATGTATGTTGATACAGAACTGATCATATTGGTGGACTCCTGAAGGACACTCTGACCTTTTTCTTGTTGTAAAAAGAACTCCCAAAAGAAAAAGATAACCATACGCCACTATTTCAAAATAATTTGGATTTCAAAATAGTGACACTTGCGTGTTACTTTAGTTGTGAGTTTCTTCAACACAAAAATAATCAGAGTCCTTTCGGGACAGTCAGATGATCCAACACCACTCAGAAAGGCAGAACTGGTTATAGATCCTTGTGGTACTAATGGAAAATTGTTTATATTATGGTGATTTACCGTAAGTGGGCCATTACCATATTGAAGACCATTAGCTTGTTTTCAGTTCAGCATAAAGAAGGATTAATTTTAGTTTAGAAAACTCTGATTGAAAGATTTTGGGACAGTTCAGAGGAGACTTGAATGAGATCAGAATTATTTAGTTTTTACTCCTTATTGGAGTTTTGGAAGGTTCACCTAAATATAACCATCTCAGCAAAGGGGTAATTTGGGAAACTTCCAAACCAGGAGACATTATTTCGAAATTTTCCAGTTATTAGAACTGTGAAAGTTCAGGTTCTCAGATTTATGGAACAGTTTATGTTGGCAGATCTGGAAGATTCATTGATTTGCCTCCACAGTCCATGACAAAGTAACTGACAGTAGTTAGTTCTTGAGGAAGTTAAGGAATTGAGATTGGGTATAATGTCTCTGGTTTGAATCTTTGTAATTCTGTAGTGTTAGGAAATAGGTTAAACTTAGTTTTAGAATCATAAAATTATTACAGCACAGAACCAGGCTATTTAACCTGGCATGTCTGTGCTGGCTCGCTGAATGAACAATACAATTAGAGCATTCCTCCATACTCTGTATCTAGTCTAGCCATACTAATAGGCAGTTTTCATTCTCTCACCCACTGGATAGAAATTGGATTGGGATAATTCCAACATGAATGTCATAGTAGTTACCATGCAACTCCAATTCACCAGTTGCTCCTCTAGACCTCCATCTTGGATACCAGGAACCAAGTTCTCAGGGCAAGCTCCATGAACAGTGACTGCCCGCATCCCTATCACACACCTTAGTATTCAACACCTTCCAACCTTACTGCATCATTGTAGCATATCTCCACTTCAAATGTAACACAATTCTGCACTTCAGCACTATATTTTTGGTGTGTATCAGGACATTCCATTGGAATGCCGGTGCTAGGATACTTTGCATGCAGGGACAAGCACCCATCTCATAATTTGGACTCGCTGCATCTCAGTGCTACTCATTTCCTCTTTTAGTGCTATCTTATGTTGTGCCTACTTTGATGTTCACAGCATCCCAGCTATGTGTTTTTGTGGTTTGTTCCCTCAGCCTGAGCTTAAAGGCTCATTGTGTTTCCGTATGCCTTACTGTTTAGCACATACACAGAGTCAGACAGCATGTATCATTTGTCAACAAAATGGGGAGATTTAAGACATTGGTTAAGAGTCTGGTCTGTTATGTCTACAGGCTGCTTGTCAAAGTCATGTCAAAGATATAAGGCAAATATAGTCCTCAGGTCTTCATGTCTGGGGCATATGTGGAACAGCATTGGACGGCATGGTCGACTATTTGGGGGTGCAGCAGCATAGTAACCAACACTGTGGCCTCCACCTGAGGAAAGTAGAGGGCTAAAGTGATTGTCAAAATGCAATGTCAAGGCTTGGAAGCAGAATGGATAGTTGGATGCAAAGTTCCCTGTCATGTGTCTCTACATCTGGGGATTCATGGCAGTGGACTATCAGAGTATTGCATTTTGACTTGTTTGCGTCACAAACAAAAGCAGAAATTGCTGGAAAAGCTCAGTAGGTCTGGTAGCATCTGCGATGAGAAATCAGAGTTTACGTTTTGAGTTCAGTAACCCTTCTTCAGAACTGATTGTAGCTTGGAAAAAAATTATTTTTTTTATGCAGAAGATACAGTGGGTGAAGAGGGTAAGGAGTAAATGATAGGAGGAAGTAAAGTCCAAAAAAAAGAGAAGAACAGTTGAACAGACAAAGGAGAGAATAAACAGCCTAACAGAATGAATAGCTACTAATTTTCTTTGTTCTTTAAACAGGCGACAGGTTTAGATACAGGATCTGGATAGCACAGGCTTGAAGGGCTGAAGGGCCTGTTCCGGTGCTGTAATTTTCTTTGTTCTTAATGGGAGATATTAGTAGTTTAAAGTGGGTTGTGTGTATTAGCAGACCATATGATAATGGGGTGTGTGGGTTGGGGTAAGGACATTGGAGAAGGTGCCTCAAGCCCTAAAATTGTTGAACTCGATATTGACTCCAGAAGGCTGTAGAGTTCCAAGTGGAAAATGAGGTGCTGTTTTTCTAGCTTGCACTGGCTTTACCTGGAGCGCAAAACCAACTCCCAGACAAAGAAGTTGGCCAGGGAACAAGGTGGTATTTGAAGTAGCAGACAACTGGAAGCCCAGGGTCTTTTTTTGCATAGGTGGTCTGCAAAGCAGTGTTCCAGTCTAGAGGAGACCACAATGTGAGCAGCGAAGGCAGTGGACCAGACTGAATGAAGTGCAAGTAATATGTTGCTTCACCTGGAAGCTGTGTTTGGGTCATTGGCTAAAGTGAACGGAGGGAGTAAATGGGCAGGTATTACATCTTCTGCACTTGTAGGGGAAGGTGCCATGCTGCTGTGTATGGTGTTGGGAATGAAGGAGGAGTAGATGAGGGTGTCCCAGCAGGCATGGTCATTATGGAAGGCTGACAAGGGATGGGAAGGAGATATATCTGGTGGCAGTGGAAATGGTAGATAATGATGCTCTGGTTGTGGATTCTGGTGGGATAGTAGGTGAGGACAAGAGATGCCCTATCTCTGTTGTGGAAGGGGAGAGAGGGAGTGAGGGCTGAAGTGCAGGAGATGGGTCGGACCTAGCTGAGAGCCCAGTCAACAAAAGGTGCTGAGGAATATTCATTTGAAGAGAAGGTAGCCATTTCAGAAGCCCGCTGGTCGAAGTTGGCATCATCAGAACAAATGTGACAGAGAGAGAGGGAATTGGGAGAATGGAATAGAGTTTTTAACAGGGTGTGAGGTCATGTTAACTGTGGGAGTAAGTTGGTTTATAGTGGACATTGGTGGCCAGCCTATCCCCAGTAACTTGTTTGTGTCCTGTTTACCTCACTTGCAGTAGAGAAGATCCATTTTCACCCTTTCAAATTTTAATTTACATCCATTTTATATTTGTCTTTCTTCCAGCATAATTAAGAATCCTCTTGTCTTGGACTAATCCTCTTCCACCTCTGCCAAAATAATTAAAAACATAATTTTCCAATTCCTTTCAGTTCTCAAGAAGAGTCATACTGGAGTCAAAACATTATCTCTGTTTTTCTCTTCACAGATGCTGGCAGACTTAATTTTTTTTCCAGTATTTTCTGTGTTTGTTTCAGAATTATGGTATAGACAGTATTCTGCTCTTATTTGTTTATTAATATTTTGTACAGATCTCAAAGTGAATAAAAGTGGCTACAGACAGGGCCTGGGACAGGGTTGGGAATGGGTGATGTATCAAGGCCCAATAACTGAGACCTAAGGCTCTAAGGTTAACACTGTGCTCTGGGTAGGGTAGGCAATGCCACTGTGTGTGGATTGAGAGTCTGGCCAGAAGCAGCACAGGAGACTATGATTTTTGTCCCTGCCCCAGACTGTAAACACTGCTACTCATTTCCAACATCTCCAAAAACTGTCCTTAATTCGTACTCTCTGTTTTCTGCCTTGTCACAATTTTATCTTATTCATAATTGTCAGTCTTAAGGACACTGGTTGTTGCCCAACTGTCAGAACAGACTAATTATTGAACTTAGCCAACTCTGTTTGGCATAACTCCTGGGAGGTTGTTACGGAGTTATCTGCTGCCTGTCTGCGCAATTGTCCCGTCTGCTTGTCTCTAACTCTAAACATAATCTCAGCTAATGTTTAAATTAGATGAGTCTATTGTTCTCAGTTTATACATGGCTACAATATTTTGGATGAGATTTAGTGCTGCAGCAAACTGTTAATCAATGTGTTCTCTCAATGAATGCCAATGTGCTCTCTGGAACAAATGACCATAGCAGATTGAATTGTAATCAAATCAAAGCCTCCCCATCTGCCTTTACATTATCCCAAGTAAGGTGAGTGTACTGAACATCTGCCAGATTTGCGCAATAAGAAGGCGCTCAATGGGTAACACTGTTTGTGACTGCTATCTATTCTGACATCAACTATTCTCCAAGTTATAAAAACGTGTCCCCTGCCTGTGAACAACTGGCCTTTTTAGATTGGTGAACTTCCTGTCCCTACGAAACCTGAGAATACTTCCAGAGTGTTCTGCATTGTTAAAGAATGGGTTTGCCTCCTTCTGGAGACCTGCTTATCTCCCTACCATATATGAGGTGATTATAACTTCATGACTGTTTACCTCATAAGATGCTCAATGATAAAGGATCCTAATGTTCAAGCTCTTTTTTACATTCCATATTGGCTATTCTAGTCATTCTTGATATAATCATGGATATGCATATTGGGCAGAATCCAAATGCTAGGGGTAGGAGTGTGGAGTTGATCTTGAGTGTTATCAGGAGGTGTTAATCACAGAAAAATGTAAATGCATTAGAAAGGTCACATGACACCATATACTTCTGGATTTTACTAGAGTGTGATCATTTGCACATGGAAACCCCACTAGGCTTGTCAGGTCAATCATTCAAATGTGCACACACTCAACAATTATGGCTTCATTTCACTCAGACTTTAGTAGCCAACCCAGATTTTCCCATCTCTATACTGTTTGAGATTGCAGACATCCTACAAGATACATATCAAGTTCCCTTGGAGTCCCAACACAATGAATAGACAATAGACACTAGGTGCAAGAGTAGGCCATTCAGCCCTTCGAGCCAGCACCACCATTCATTATGATCATGGCTGATCATCCACAATCAGTATCCTGTTCCTGCCTTATCCCCATATCCCTTGATTCCAATATCTTTAAGAGATCTATCCATTTCTTGCAAGTATCCAGAGACTTGGCCTCCACTGCCTTCTGGGGCAGCGCATTCCATATATCCACCACTCTCTGGGTGAAGAAGTTTTTCTTCAACTCTGTTCTAAATGGCCTACCCCTTATTTTTAAACAGTGTCCTCTGGTTCTAGACTCACCCATCAGTGGAAACATGCTTCCTGCCTCCAGACTATCCAATCCCTCAATAATCTTATACGTCTCAATCAGATCCCCTCTCATCCTTCTAAACTCAAGTGTATACAAGCCCAGTCACTCCAATCTTTCAACATGTGACAGTCCCGCCATTCCGGGAATTAACCTAGTGAACCTACGCTGCACTCCCTCAATAGCAAGAATGTCCTTCCTCAAATCTGGAGACCAAAACTGCACAGAATAGTCCAGGTGCAGTCTCAACAGGGCCCTGTACAGCTGCAGAGGGACCTCTCTGCTCCTATACTCAATTCCTCTTGTTATGAAGGCCAGCATGCCATTAGCTGTCTTCCCTGCCTGCTGTACCTGCATGCTTGCTTTCATTGACTGATGTGCAAGAACACCTATATCTCATTGTACTTCCCCTTTACCTAACTTGACTCCATTTAGATAGTAATCTGCCTTCCTGTTCTTGCCAAAGTGGATAACCTCACATTTATCCACATTAAACTGTATCTGCCATGCATCCATCTACTCACCTAGCCTGTCCAAGTCACCCTGTATTCTCATAACATCCTCCTCACATTTCACACTGCCACCCAGCTTTGTATCATCAGCAAAATTTGCTAATATTACTTTTAATGTCTTCATCTATATCATTAATGTATATTGTAAATAGCTGCGGTCCCAGCACCAAACTTTTTGGTACCCCACTGGTCACCGCCTGCCATTCTGAAAGGGACCCATTTATCACTACTCTTTGCTTCCTGTCGGCCAGCCAATTTTCAATCCAAGTCAGTATTTTGCCCCCAATACCATGTGCCCTAACTTTACTCATTAATTTCCAATGTGGTACTTTATCAAAGGCTTTCTGAAAGTCCAGGTACACTACATCCACTGGTTCTCCCTTGTCCATTTTCACATTTACATCCTCAAAAAATTCTAGAAGATTAGTCAAGCATGATTTCCCCTTCGTAAATCCACGCTGGGTCTGACCTATCCTGTTACTGCTTTCCAAATGAGTCATAATTTCATCTTTCATAATTGACTCCAGCATCTTTCCAACCACTGATGTCAGGTCTATAATTCCCTATTTTCGCTCTCCCTCTTTTCTTGAAAAGTGGGACAACATTAGCCACCTCCAATCCATAGGAACTGATCCTGAATCTATAGAACATTGAAAAATGATTACCAATGCGTCCACGATTTCTACAGCCACCTCAAGTACCCTGGGATGCAGACCATCAGGTCCCAGGGACTTATCAGCCTTCAGACCTAACAGTCTATCCAACACCATTTCCTGCCTAATATAAATTCTCTTCAGTTCATCCATTACCCTAAGTCCTTCAGCCACTATTACATCTGGGAGATTGGATCTATCTTCACTGAGGAAGACACGAAGTACCTATTCAATTCTTCTGCCAGTTCCTTGTTTCCCCATAATAAATTCACCCGTTTCTGTCTTCAAGGGCCGAATTTTAGTCTTAAGCTTTTCTTTTCACATACCTAAAAAAGCTTTTACTACCCTCCGTTATATTTTTGGCCAGTTTGCCTTTGTACCTTATTTTTTTCTCCATGTATTGCCTTTTTAGTTATCTTCTGTTGCTCTTTAAATGTTTCCCAGTCCTCCAGCTTCCTGCTCGTCTTTGCTATGTTATGCTTCTCTTATCTTTATACAGTCCTTAACTTCCCTCATCAGCCATGGCCGCTTCTGCTTCCCCTTAGGATCTTTCTTCCTCTTTGAAATGAACTGATCCTGCACCTTCTGCATTATATCCAGAAATACCAGCCATTGTTGTTACACTGCCATCCCTTATAGGGTATTGTACCATTGAACTTTGGCCAGCTCCTCTCTCATAGCCTCATCATTCCCTTTGTTCAACTGCAATACTGACACTTCCGATTCTCCCTTCTCCCTCTCAAATTTCAGATTAAAACTTATGATATAATGGTCACTACTTCCTAATGGCTCCTTTACTTTGAGGTCCCTGATCAAATCCGGTTCATTGCACAACACCAAATCCAGAATTGCCTTCTCCCTGGTAAGCTCCAGTACCAGCTGTTCTAAGAATCCATCTTGGAGGCACTCCACAAACTCCCTATCTTGGGGTCCAGTACCATCCTGATTCTCCCAGTCTATGTACATGTTGAAATCCCCCATAACAACGGTAGTAATACCTCTGTGACATGCCAATTTCAACTCATGATTCAACTTACGCCTTACATCCAGACTACTGTTTAGGGGCCTGTAGATAACTCCCGTTAGGGTCTTTCTATCCTTAGAATTTCTCAGCTCTATCCATACTGACTCTACATCTCCTGATTCTATGTCGCCCCTTGCAAGGGACTGAATATCATTCCTCACCAACAGGGCCATCCTACCCCCACTGCCCGCCAGTCTGTCCTTTTGATAGCACGTACAGCCTTGAATATTAATTTCCCAGTCCCTGTCGACTTGTCTCAGTTATCCCCACAACATCATACCTGCCAACTTCCAACTGAGCCTCGAGGTCATCCACCTTATTTCTTATGCTTCGTGCATTCATATATAATACTTCTAATTTGCTACTCTCCTCACCCTTCCTATCAATCCCTATTTCACTTGGCCATACTGCACAATCCCTTCTTGAGTTTTCTGCTCGGTGATTCTGTTGCCTTTCTTAACTTCTCTTATTCTCACTTTCCCTTTAACTTCATTCTTAAATTTCCAGTTTGTCCCCTCCCTCCCACTACTTAGTTTAAGCACACCTATGTTGCAGTGGCAAACCTGCCGGCCAGAAGGCTGGTCCCCCTATTAAGGTGCAACCTGTCCCTCTTGTATAATTTATCCTTACCCCAAAACATACCCCAGTGATCCAAGAATGTAAATCCTTGCCTCCTGCACCAGATCCTCAGCCACACATTCAAATCCATTATCTCCCTGTTCTTGCCCTGTCCAGCCCGAGGAACTGGAAGCAAATCGAAGATAACCACCCTGGAAGTCCTGCTTTTCAGCCTTCTTCCAAGTTCTCTGAAGTCTCGCTGTAGAATGTCCCTCCTCTTCTTCCCGACGTCATTTGTGCCAGCATGCACCACCACCTCTGGCTCTTCACCTTTGCCCTTGAGGATTCCCTGCAATCTGTCGGTGACATCCTGGATCCTGGCGCCAGGAAGGCTACACACCATCTTCAAATCCCACTTGTTGCTGCAGAAACCCCTTTCAGTCCGTCTCACTATGGAGTCCCCTATTACCATGGTTCTTCATGATGTATGACTCCTCGACTCTGCCTCTATGCCGATTTTTGACTCACAGACCTGTCTGCCTCTCGGACTGGCAGTGTCGTCTGTCTCAACAGCTTCCAAGAGAGTCAACCTGCTTAAGAGAGGTACTTCCCCCAGGGTGTCTTGTACTTCAAGCATCTCTTCCTTCCTCATCGTTATCCCCCTTCTCTCTTCTGGTATCCTCAGTGTAAAGAGCTCGCTGAAGGTCCTGTCCAGAAAACTCGCGTTTTCTCAGATGAGCCTGAGGTCATCAAGTTCTTTCTTCAGTGCTACAACAACCTCCTTCAGAAGCTGAATGTGTATACATTTTCCACAGCTATAGGAGCCAGAGGCATCATCACTGATCTCCCACATCATGCATGCAGCACACTGAATCAGCTTGGTGGTCATGTCTTCACCCTCTTCAACTCTGGCATAATCTCTTCACTCAGCCTCTTAGCCAAAGAATCCTGAGCCAAAGACTCGCATTTTTCTCAGGCACTTCCCTCGACCCCTTTTTTTTGCTGTGAGTCTGTGGACTCTTAATTAGGTTAGGAGGAGGAACACACCTACTTAAATAGCAATCACTGACCTTCCAAACAGCCTCTCTGCACCAACCTCACTTCTGCCCAGCTCCTGCCACTCTCTGCTGTAAAAAGGACCACTGGCTTCGAGGTAAGTGCTTAAATAGCAATCACTGACCTTCCCAACAGCCTCTCTGCTCCAATCTCACTTCTGTCCAGCTCCCACCACTCTCTGCTGTAAAAAAAAGCAATTGCCCAGAGAATCAGCTTGCAGTGTTTGTCCAAGCAATAATAACTTATACGTAGTTCCTCAAGGCTCAGGAATTATATAATGTCAGTAATTGCCAAACTGAAAATGACTCTTGAACTTTCTAACTCTAGGCTTAGCCAAATGTTGGCAGCTCACTTATGTGGGATCTCAATTGGCAGCCAGATTTGCTTATCTCAGATAAAAGATGTACTGTTTGTGAGGAGAGCTGACTTTGTTACTTTCCACTCTGAGACCAGTCAAGTGCAGAAATCAGGATCTCCTCAGGGAAAATTGCAATCAGCTGCACATATTGCCATCAAAGTACCATAATTTCAGGTTGGAGCGTCAACAGGGAGGGATTTCACTTCAGAAACGTATCGCTCATCTGCACCAATAATAGCTGCTTCTTCAAATTTGTTTGACATTGCCTTGTAGATGCCACAATTCACTCCATCTAATTCTGTTCCCATATCTGATTAGAAGGCCCCATTATCAAATAATACCACGCACTGGGAACTAAACTGCCTGCAGTTCTTTGCACCTTTGAAACATTTTTCTAGAGCCCACTGTCTCCATCACTAATATCCATTTTGCTTCAAGAAAAGCAGATTATTGGATGTGCAACAGTTTCTACTCACAAGTTAACATAGTACATCAGTCAAGGACTTCCCAATGTGAAGGTCCTCATCTGCTTGGATGCAATGTTGCCGTAACATGGGTCCTGAGCATGGCTAATAAAGTTTTTTTTATGTATTATTTAAATCAGCTGTCAATTGCTTCCTTAGCTATTCTGATTGCTTGCCCTTTGCCATGGTGTGAGAAGCCATGATTGTGAAAATGGGATCGGGTAGCTTCATGTCAGGTAACCAGTACACTGCACAGCTATGAAAATTCACTGGCCATTAACTTGCTTTTGCCACCTGCTCAAAATGTAGCCCAGAGTGTAGGCTTGGCACATGGCAGTAGAATGTCACCTATCTCTCCTGCTCACATGAAGTTATTGACCCTACTGGGGAATTGAATCCAAGTTTAAAGTACCATATTGCTACCATTCACTTCGTCAGCTACTTCCACCCAGTGGCAGGAGTCCTATGATAGTAAAGTTTACGGGGTTCAGAAGATTTGGATTTTTTGTCCATATTTGCTTTGTCTTCCATCTGAATCCAGAGAAACTATTGCTGTTTGGCAGGCACTGGAACCTTAGTATTAGACAGCAGGTTACTACCAAGGACTCAAAAGGAATAATGTGGAGGTGCTGGTGTTGGACTGGCGTGGACAAGGTCAGAATTCACGAGACACCAGGTTACAGTCCAACAGGTTTATTTGAAGTGACAAGCTTTCCGAGCACTGCCTGTCAGATAAGCTTGTAATTCATCATTTTACCTGACAAAGGGCAGTGCTTTGAAAGCTTGTGATTTCAAATAAATCTGTTGGGCACAGTGGCTCAGTGGTTAGCACTGCTGCCCCACAGTGCCATCAATCTAAGTTGGATACCACCTTCAGGTGACTGTCTGTGTGGAATTTGTACATTCTTTCCTTGTCTGTGCGGGTTTCTGCCTGGTCCTCCGGTTTCTTCCCACAGTCCAAATATGTGCAGTTAGGTGAATTGACCATGCTAAATTGCCCATAGTGTTCAGGGATGTTAGGTGTGTTACCCGAGGGTAATGTAGGGTTATAGGACATGAGTATGGGTCTGGGTGGGATTCTCTTCTGAGGGTCCGTGTGGACTTCTTGGGCCAAATGGCCGGTTTCCACAATGCAGGGATTCTATTCTATAATCTGAAGTCATATGACTCCTGATCTTAAAAAAGTATAGTCCCCAAAGTAAATAGGTAAATAACTGGAGATACATGATCTCAAAAGGTGCTAAATTCAAGCAAGGCATTTCAAGATTCCTTGTGGAGTTCGGAGGAGCATTCCTGCTCCATAAGACAATGGAAGAATAAAATTACCTGCTGAGCATTTTGGTTATTGCTTTGCTTTCTAAGATTGCCTGGCTGCAATGCTGCTCTTAATGCACCTGAAGCCCAATTTACATGTGTGGATTAAGATTCTAACCTGTGCTAAAATAACAAGTTTACCGCAGCCAAATCATAGGGCCATTGGGTGGTGGTGGCATGATTATAACATTACTGGATCTATGACCCCAGGGGTTCTAATGTTCAGAATACGAGTTCAAATCCCAACATAGCAAATAGTGAAATTTGACATCAATAAAAATCCAGAAAAAGAAACTAGCATAATGGCAACTGCATTATTGTTGCAAAAACCCACCTGATTTACTAATGTTCTTTAGAGAAGGAAATATGTCATTCTTACCTGGTCTGTCCTTCACATGACTCTAGACCCACAGCAATGTGGTTGAATCTTAGGGACTGACTACATATGCTGGCTTAGCCAGCAATGCCCACATTCCATGAATGCATAAAAACACAACAGCCAAATTAACAAGCTTCTGCTGGTTCAGGCAGGATTTGATTTGACATTAATATGTTCAGGATGATAGCCTGAAATATCTCAGAAGATTCAAAATAAATTGCAGAATCAGGGCTGAAAATGTTTGCAATGTCTTGATGCAAAAAAACCTGGTGAAATGTAAGTACAGCATGACTTTTCAAATTGACTGTCCCATATATTTTTAACCAAACATTATTGTAACAAGTATAAAAGAGTTCTGTTTGGCTTTAGTTTGACAGCTGTATTTTTTATGCTAGCAAGATACATCATATTTCATAAAACTCCCTAAAGCCCGAGCCTATTCCTTTACTTCTTTTCCCACAGTTTCCCCATTTTCAAACATGCAGACTGTATGATTGATCCAGCTATAAAGTGGTAATTCACTGCTTTTGAAATGAGGTTGACAGTTATTAATTTTGAATGAGCTTTGACGTTAAGTCAGGAGATACAAAGAAAGAACTGGAGAAAAGTCCTTAGAGTGTACAGTTGATCGAACACTTCGATCGACCAAACTAAATCATTACAGCTTGTAACAAGACTGGCAAGACAAAATCCATGTGCAGAACCATTTATAGAAACAGTGGTTTGTATTTGGATTCACAATAATTTATTATTTTTCCCATTAACATGGATCAGATTATTTCTGCATACTGTCCAAGAACAGTCCCAGGGTTGCAAACGGGTTCCATTCTGGATTCGGCCCACAAGTCAATTATATGCAAGCAGGAACACACTGCAGGACAACATAAAGCAGCTATTCATAAGTGCAGGAAATGTTCAAATGTTGGGTCTTTAAATTTCAACCATGTATGAGAATGTGTTTGCAAATCGTGGACCACTGTATGTTACATTATTATTGTGTATTTGCTTATTTATTTAATAATGGGTTACAGCTAAATTGAGGTCAGACATGGCATTGCTTTTAGAAAAGATGAAAAAGGAAAATAATTTAAGCAGGTTAAAGGAGGACCAACTGATCAGTTTTCAGTTCATTACCCTGGCTAACTACATATCTTAACTAGATAGTAATACTGCAAAGATCCTCCCAAAAGTACTGGAAGCTAGAATTTATCTGGGAGCATGATTCTAGGACAGAAGGTCCAAAAAGATGAATTGGCCAGGAATTTTCCATCTACAACTTTCCATTAGTTGTGAGAAATATCAATTTATATGGCAATAAAAGAGATTCAAAAGTCAAAAGCAAATTTCAAAAGCATTTGGTAACAAACAAATGACTCTCCACATTGAAGATTTTAGAATATCTACCAGATATTTTCAAGTTCCTTCTAATTAGTTATGGATGGATTAACTGGGGGATAAGTAGGGTTAAAAGAAAGGATAAGGCAATGGGTCTGGTTGGGATGGACTTGTTGGGCTAAATGGACTGTTTCCACACTGTAGGGGATTCTATGATTCTATTCTATGATCTCTTTGGTTCTATGCATGATGGCTGTTCAAGAATACATACTGAAATGGGGATTTTAATTGTTCTATTCATTTGTGGGATGTGGTGCCACTGGCTGGCCAGCATTTCTTATCCATCTCTAGTTGCCCTTGAGAAGGTGGTGGTGAGCTGCCTTCTTGAACTGCTGCAGTCCTCCTGCTGTAGGTTGACCCATAATGCTACTAGGGAGGGAATTCCAGGATTTTGACCCAGTGACAATGAAGGAACGGTGATATATTTCCAAGTCAGAATGGTGAGTGACTTGCAGGGGTATGTGATGGTGTTCCCATATGTCTGAGGCCTTTGTCCTACTAGATGGAAGTGGTCGTGGGTTTGGAAGGTGCTGTCTGAGGAACTTTGGTGAATTTCTGCAGTGCATCTTGTAGATAGTACACTGTTTCTAATGAGGGTCGGTGGTGGAGGGAGTGAATGGATGGGAGTGCAGTGCCAATCAAGCAGGCTGCTTTATCCTAGATGGTGTCAAGCTTCTTGAGTGTTGTTGGAGCTGCACTCATCCAGGCAAGCAATAATCCATCACACTCCTGACTTGTGCCATGTAGATGGCAGTCAGACTTTGAGGAGTCAGGCAGTGAGTGTTCTTAGCTTCTGGCCTGCTCTTGTAGCCACTGTGTTAATGGTGAGCCCAATTGAGTTTCTGGTCAATCATAGCCCCCCTGGATGTTGATAGTGGGGGATTCAGTGATGGTAACACCATTGAATGTGAAGGGATGGTGATTAGATTGTCTCTTATTAGTGATGGTCATAGCCTGGCATTTAAGTGGCACAAATGTCACTTGCCACTTGTGAGCCCAAGCCTGGATATTATCCAGATCTTGTGTATGTGAGCATGGACTGCTTCAGTATCTGAGGAGTCATGAATGGTGCTAAATATTGTGCAATCAATCAGCAAACATCACCACTTTGGACCTTATGATGGAGGGAAAGTCATTGATGAAGCAGCTGAAGATGGTCAAGCCTAGGACACTACCCTGAGGAACTCCTGCAGAGATGTCCTGGAGCGGAGATGATTGACCTCCCACAACCATCTTCCTACGTGTCAGGTACGACTCGAACCACCAGAGAGTTTGCTCCCTGACACCCGTAGATTCCAGTTTTGCTAGGGGTCCTTGTTGCCACAGACTGTCGAATGCAGCCTTGATATCAAGGGCTGTCACTCTCATCTCACCACTGGAATTCAGCTCTTTTGTTCATGTTTGAATCAAGGCTGTAATGAGATCAGGAGCTGAGTGGCCCTGGCGGAACCCAAACTGGGCGTCACTGAGCAGGTTATTTCCGAGCAGGTGCTGCTCGATAGCACCGTTGATGACTTCTTCCATCACTTTACTGATGATCGACAATAGACCGTGGCTGTAATTGGTTGGGTTGGATTTGTCCTGCTTTGTGTGTACAGGACATGCTTGGGCAATTTTTCACATGGTCAGGTAGACACCAGTGTTGTAAACTGTACTGGAACAGCTTAGCTAGGGGAGCGGCAATTTCTGGAGGACAGATCTTCAGTACTGTAATTCCATACTGTCTCCTAGGAACTGTGTGTTGTTTATGTCCTACTTTAGAACTCCTTTAGATGCAGCCGATAATTCATGGCATGAAAGGTTTCCAAACGTAGATACCATCTCTTTTCAGTTAATGCATGCAACAATTCAGGTTCTCCTACACAGTTTTAATCAAATCATATTTACAGCTAAGTGCAGCTTTAATAAGTAGACTCACTCCCTGCATGATCAGAAACTTAGTCCGTATGTATGCTGTAAGCAAAAGTAATGACATTTCGTAATCATTTTTCAGAACTATTTTGCCTCAGAGTTGCAGGGGTTGCCCATTGTACACATCTGTGGTATTGTTAACCCTTAAACAGATCAGTTATTGAGGCTTATACAAGACAAATTTGACCTATAAGACTCTCTCAAGTATTATGAACAGTCATTGATTTGTAGTGTATTTGTTCTAAACTTTCCTGTATTTGAATATATTAGTAATATTCTTGAATTTATTCATTCCATATGCTCAAAACTATCAATAGAGTTTTTAAAATACATTGAAATTATTGGGATTTTCCGAAAAGGCCTGAATAAGAACAACTGAAAGATGACTAGTCCCAGTTTAATTTTTTTTAAAATTGGTCTAAATGCTGAACTAAGCAGAAGTCAGTACAGTCTTAAAAGAGCTGGGTCACTTAAAATGGATTCAGAAACATGTGCATGTGTTCTTTTAGTCGCACAAGTTATTGTAATTTGTACATAATACAAATTACTCACGTCTTCTCTTTCCAGGCTAGAGTTCCAGTCTGCTTGTTTGTCAGACAGTTGCATTCCCTCATTTCTGGTAACAATCCTTTTTTCCATACTTCAACATTCTTTTGACAGGGCGGAGATCATGGTCTGATGTTTTGTGGACTGAGAATCCTCAAATTTGTTTTGCCTTTCTAAATGCACATCTGACTCATATGCAACATTGCCTGGGATTTTTGTCTTATTATACAATAATCAGGTTTGCAGTGCATTTTGTAAGCTGTTAGAGTACTAGACGAAGTTAGGAGCAGTTTTTCCACTGCCTCCACCTCCACGCTTACTTCTGTAATTGTGAGCCTA
This sequence comes from Stegostoma tigrinum, assembly GCF_030684315.1. Lineage (NCBI taxonomy): Eukaryota > Metazoa > Chordata > Chondrichthyes > Orectolobiformes > Stegostomatidae > Stegostoma > Stegostoma tigrinum. The sequence continues at coordinate 47,307,963 of NC_081354.1, read as the reverse complement.
ACCCTCCCTCCACTGACCCTTTCACCCACCTTGAACACAAGTCCTCCGCAATAGACCCCACCCCAAGCCTCCTGACACAATTTAAATCACAGCACAAAATGACAGGAAATGCTGAGAGAAGACTTTTAAAAAAAATTTCAATGCATATCCTGCCTTATTCAATGGCTAAAACTCAGCAAATGCAGCCAACATTTAAACATTGATTGTCAATGTAAATGTCAATGTACTTTGAACATCATTGACATTAAATCTCTATCTAAATTACAATAAAGCATCTAAAAGTGACATGTAAAAGTGTGAAAAAATTTTCAACTTAATTATTTAATTTTGACTAATTTATTTTCTGGTTACATGCCATCTCACCCTGCTGTGTTCTGTTGTTTATTTCTATGTTAGCTATTGTAATATCTTTCTTGACTTTTACTGACGTAGTTTCCCTTTTGCCTGTCTCTTCACATGCTGTAGGCAAAAAACTTTCTGGTAGCGGCATATTTGTTGGCAACTGGACCAGGGATGTGTGACACTCCTAGGCAGGAAGACTGGCAACAAGCAAACATTCAGCAGCCAGCTAACTCGTTAGTCATTGTTGAGGAGCCTGGTGACTCATACAGTGGGCACGGGCAGGAAGTAGACAGTCCCACTGTTGCCTCATGGGGGTCAAAAGTTTCATGTTTATGGAGCACCCAGTCAGATATTCACTCACTGTAAGCATGGAACTGAATTGTTTATAAGAACTTCCACTGCTGTAATGCCATCTCCACCTATTGAAACTTGGAGACGTTATCACCCTTTCTTCAACTGCCACCTGGATCCCTAGAGTTTTAAAACCCCATACCAAAAAGTAAGGATTGTCTGAGTGCAGACAAAGAGTGCTGCACAGTTCAGTGATTCCTCCTTGCAGCTTTTCCTCAAGGTCTTCTGGGATGTTGGATGGTCCTGTTTTCCAAAGACAGCAGCAGGAGCCTCTCTCACCTGTCCAAGATAGCATGGACAGAGGTCACAGTGGAGTTCAGTGGCTGCAGAGTTCATGTCAGAACTTGGGTGCAGTGCAGGAAAGGGATGAAAGATTTCCTGCACTCCACAAGGACAATTGACACTACAAAGTAACTGCAAAGTGACACTCAAAAGGTATCAAGCAACATAAACGTGACAATGGAGAGGAATTCCAGGGACAAATTTGGAATGTAGGCACATATCAGATGGAACAAGTGGACTGAATTTATGAGATCTATTTCACCCACTGAAAGTTATACCAATTGCAGGACATAGATGTCATAACAGGCATGCATACTCTTAAAGCAGTTAACGTGCCTATTGGGAAAACACTCAATTTTTATGTATGCCTGCAAGAAAGAAAAGCTCATGGCATCAGGTAGCTCTCTCGGACAGGTGGTGTGTTCCTGGCGTTCACATAATGACATCTTCTGAAGTGGAGGCATGCAAACTGGTTGTGGAAAATTGGAAGCAAAATGTGCAAAGATGGAGAAGACAGCATTTCAAAGTAGTGGAGTGATGGTGTCTCCAGTCTGGCGAGGATCTTTGGGCATAGAGAAGTAAGCCTGAAACAGCATTAACTCTTTATCTTCACCAGTCAGCAAGTCAATAGGAGAGGTAGCTTTCTTTCACAAACAGCAGGAGATGCTGGATCAGTTGTTAAATATTTATTTTAGATTTAAAGTAAAGTAAAGATTTTGAGTGATATGGGCCAAAGGCAGGTATATGTATCAGGCCACAAATCATGATCATATTAACTGGGAAGAGGCTCAAGGGGCTGAATGGCCAATTCATCTTCCTATGTTCCCAGCACCATCTTCACCTTCAGGGATATCTACACCATCATGTGATTCCCTGTGTTCTGCACAAATGCAAGAGATCTCCCAGGGACCTCATTCTCAGTGGAACCTGGTTACAATTAAGATTTCCCAGGCCCATGTGGCTCCATTAACTTAAAACTGCCACTGCACCATTTACTTCCGCACTAATATCAGCTTTACTTGTTTTTGTTTACCTGTGGAGACAATCAGGCCCTCTATTTCCATGCCTAAAAATGCTTCACCCCTTTGCTGTGCAAGGTTTTGTAAGCACTGCAGGCCCAAATGATCTTAGAGACTATGCAATGTAGCACTTCACTAGAGCAGTCAAGCAGTGGAACATCACGTTCAACAGTCTGACAGTTTATTCTATGGATTTCCTTGTTGAACACATTAGACTTGTTCAGGCATTGTACATCTCTTCTGTTGGGCTTTGTAGGCTCCTCAGAGGATTTTCGTGTACCAGATCTTCTTCAGATAGATTCGGTGATCCAAGAGCCTCTGCTACCGTTGCTCAGGAGTAGCAAAGTAGAGAATCACACAAATGCATTGGCTCTTGTAAAGAGGGCTTCCCAAGTGCATTTGGGAATATCCGATTGTGAGATGGCACACATGTTCCTTATAGAGTCCTGGAAAGCCCTGGAGGAGTAGTAATTCAATACCGTAATAACATGTAACACTACTAGCTTTGGATTGACTCCTAAACTATGAGCGCATCAGTCCTCCTGAAGGAGCTGATGTGCTTAAGTAATGGAAGCCCATGATGTCTTCAGCCACCTCCTACATTGCCTCTATGATATTTTTTGGGTAGTTCCATTAGCTAGGGTATATTTTATTGGGATTTGATATCACGTTGGGCCCTGGTTGCCAGGATTCTGAGCTACCTAACCGTCTGCTGGTGCTCCTGCTGTGTGTAAAAACCAAAAGGACTGCTAATACTGGAAATCAGAAAGTAATGCTGAAAAACTCAGCAGGTCTGGCAACATCTGCAAAGTGAAATCAGAGTTAATATTTTGGGTTTGACGACACTCTCTCAGAACTGCAGATAGTTAGGAGATTGTTGTTTATTTATGCAGAAAATGGGAGAAAGGGAAAAGGGCTATAGAATCATTCTCTGAGCAGCTCACTTCAATGAACATGCAAATGAAAGCAGAAGATGTAGACATAACAGAACACCCAAAGAAAAATAACAAAACGAGGTAAAGAAAGGATGAGGCTGATAATTAAGAATGCAAGATCTTCCACATTTAATGAGAAGCAACAGCTTGGCATGCTCTGGAAATCAACACCATCAGAGAAATTGAATTTGAAGAAAAAAAATGTCTTTCTTAAATCAAGCAAACTACAGTTCTAATGTCAAAACAATTTCTGAAGCCAGAAGTAGTAATGTGAGTGAGTTACAAAATCAAAGTAGAATGACAGAAACCCAAATAATACTTGGATTTTAAAAAAAGCCAAATCACTGCTGAATATTGGAAAGCTGATCACAATGCAAATATTCACCATTCTCAAAAAGAGTCAGTCCATGTGGCAACTTGGAACATGTGTCGAGCAGCTTTATGCAATGAACATAAAAAAACAAGCTGTTATCCCAACCACAGACATAAGTGCAACAAGAGAAGCTGCATCTGCACTATAGACAACTGATGAGGAAGATGTGATGACACCAACTCACAGAATATACAACGGCCATCAATTCGGGAGATCCATTGTTCTCAAAAATGACAATGAATCAGCAAGTTACCATGGTAAAATTTGGAGGTCAGTCTGAGCAGCGACAGCAGCAGCAAGAAAGTGAAGGATGTTGAACCTGAGGCAGAAGCTGTAGGATAAATACTTGAGGAGCAGAGACAGTCAGTGAGAACACAGAACTAACTCTGAAGTATCCAACTCACAATGAAGTATCCATGAGGCTGAGAATGTCATTTAGTGAGTTACTCAAACCACCCTTTAGGGATAGAAAAGATAGTTAGAGAAGATAGAGAAGGTTTGGTAGGCAGTGCAGGAGTCCCCTGTGGCCATTTGCCTCTCAAACAAGTATACAGTTTTGGATACTGTTGGGGTGGGGGGGGGGTCAATGGCCACTCACAGGAGACCAGCAATCAGATGTGGCGTCATGACAGGCACTATTGTGCCACAGGGAGAGTCAAAATGTAGATGAGAGGGAGTAATAGGGGACTTTATACTCAGGGGCACAGTCAGGTGTTTCTGTGGCTGTTTGCGAGACTCCAGGTGCTATGCGGCCTCTCTGTCGGTGCCAGGGTCAAGGATGTCTCCGAGCAGGCACAGGATATTCTGAAAGGGGAGGATGAGCAGCTGGAGGTTGTGGTCCCTGTTGGTGCTAACAACATAAGCAGAAAGAAAGATGAGCTTCGACAAAGGAAGTTCTGGGAATTAGGTAGGATGGTGAAAAGTAGGACATCCAGGGATGTAATTTCAAGATCACATCCTGTGTCATGTGCCAGTGAGGCTAGGAATAGTATGATAGTACAGTTAAATATGTGGCTAAAGAGCAGATATAGGAGGGAGAGCTTCAGATATATGGATCATTGGGATGTCTTCCAGCATAGGTTGGACCTGTACAATAAGGGTTGCTTCTAAACTGGAGGGGCATCAATATTCATGCAGAAAGGTTTACTAGTGCCATTTAAAGAACAAAGAGCAGGAACAGGCCCTTCAGCCCTCTAAGCCTGCGCCGATCAAGATCCTCTGTCTAACCAGTCATCTATTTTCTAACGGTCTGTGTCCTTTGCTCCCTGCCCATCCATATACCTGTCCAAATATATCTTAAAAGACGCTAACATGTCTGCGTCTACCACCTCCGCTGATAACTCATTCCAGGCACCCACCACCCTCTGCATAAAGAACTTTCCACGCATATCTCCCTTAAACTTTCCTCCTCTCACTTTGAACTCATGATCCCTAGTAATTGAATCTCCCACTCTGAGAAAAAGCTTTTTGCTATCCACCCTGTCTATACCCCTCATGATTTTGTAGACCTCAATCAGGTCCTCCCTCAATCTCCGTCTTTCTAACGAAAATAATCCTAATCTACTCAACCTCTCTTCATAGCTAGCACCCTCCATACCAGGCAACATCCTGGTGAACCTCCTCTTCACCCTCTCCAAAGCATCCACATCCTTTTGGTAATGTGGCGACCAGAACTGTACACAGTACTCCAAATGTGGCCAAACCAAAGTCCTATACAACTGCAACATGACCTGCCAACTCTTGTACTCAATACCCCGTCCAACGAAGGAAAGCATGCCATATGCCTTCTTGACCACCCTATTGACCTGTGTTGTCACCTTCAGGGAACAATGGACCTGAACACCCAGATCTCTCTGTTCATCAATTTTCCCTAGGACTTTTCCATTTACTGTATAGTTCGCCCTTGAATTTAATCTTCCAAAATGCATCACCTTGCATTTGCCCGGATTGAATTCCATCTGCCATTTATCTGCCCAACTCTCCAGTCTATCTATATTCTGCTGTAATCTCTGACAGTCCCCTTCACTATCTGCTACTCCACCAATCTTAGTGTCATCTGCATTTAGGAGGTTTTAAACTAGAATGGGACGAGGGTGAGAACCAGACCAGTAAGCCAACAAGCAAAATGGTCGAGAAGGCCAATAAGGCTAAGAAGAGGAACAGATCCGAGGGAGAGGTTAATAAGCACAACAGGACTGGCTGCTTGTTTTAATGTGAGGAGTATGGCAGGTAAGACAGATGAACTTATTACTTGGATTATTACATATAACTACGATGTTGTAACTATTACAGAGACTTCGTTGAGAGAGGGACAAGACTGACAGCTTAATGTTCTGGATGTTAGATGTTTTATGCATGATAGAGAGGATTTAAAAGAGTTGGGGGTGTGGTGTTACTGATTAGGGAGAACATCACAGCTGTACTGAGACCTCATCTGGCAAGGCCATTTGGGTAGAACTCAGGAATAGAAAGGGTGGGAGAGTAAGACAGGCCTCTCAACAGCCACTGGTAGGGGAACAGACATGTTGATAGATTATTTAAACATTATGAAGACAGTAGGGTGGTTGTGGTGGGTGATTTTCAGTTCCCCTATATTGACTGGGACTTGCTTAGTGCCAGGGGCTTAGACAGCCCATTGAACCTGATCTGCTTTTCAGCAAGATCATAGCTGATCCGTTAGTGCTTCAATTTCTACATTCAAATCTATGCTCAATAACGTGTGATTCCCTTCACTAACAACAGTCTTCTGAGGCAGAAACGTTCAAAGTCACATAACCCTCTGCGAAAACAAATTCTTATGTCTGCCCTAAAAGGGAATCTGCTAATTTTAATACATGGAATCCCTACAGTGTGGAAGTAGGCCAACCAGCCCAACAGGTTCACATTGACCCTTCATGGATCATCCCACCAAATCCCTGTAACTCTGCATATCCCATCTAACCTACACAACCCTGTATACTATAGGGCAATTTAGCATCACAAATCCACTTAGCCTGCACATCTTTGAACAGTGGGAGGAAACTGGAGCACCCAAAGGAAATCCACTCAAACAGGGGGAGAACGTGCAAACTCCACACAGACAGTCACCCAAGGATGGAACCGAGTCTAGGTGCCTGGCACTGTGAGGTAGCAGTGCAAACCACTGAGCCACCATGCCACAGTTCCATTATCACACACAAGAGGAAGTATCATTTGCACATTCACGTACATCAAGGCCATTCGTGGTCTTGTAAACTCTGGTGAAATCAAGCTCTTCTGGAGGAAGGGTCTAGGCCAGAAACGTCAGGTTTTGTGCTCCTAGGATGCTGCTTGGCCTGCTATGTTCATCCAGCTCCACACTTTTTTATCTCAGATTCTCCAGCATCTGCAGTTCCCATTATCTCTGGCTATCCTTTCCTAGTCTGGCCTACTTATGACTCCGGACTCACAGCAATGTGGTTGAATCTTAAGTGCCCTCTGGGCAATTTGGACTGGACAATTAATGCTGACTTAGATGGTGGCACCCAAATCTCATGGATGAATTTTAAAAACTGCTTTTTAAAATTCTTCCTGCCGAAGTGAACCACTTAAAATTTTCCCACATTACATTCCATCTAACAGGCTTTTTCTATTCATTCAACCCATCTACAACTGGTCTGCAATCTCCTTATCTCTTCACAACATAATTTTCTACCTATCATTGTATCATCAGAAAAGTTAATTACCATGCCTTTGCTTCCCTCATCTAAGTCATTGATACAAATTGCAAAGAGCTGAGGTCTCCACACAGGCCATTCTTGGATCCCACTAACCACATCCTGTCAATCAGAAAAAGACCGATTAATTTAAACGCTCTGTTTTCTGCCAGTTAGTCAATCTTACGTTGCTGCTCGTACATCATATCCAACAAAACGTGCTCCTATTTCACCTTTGATGTGGCACCTTGTAAACGTCTTCTGGAATCCAAATATAGTACTTCACCAGTTTTCCCTTTATCCATCACATATGTTACTCCTTCAAAGAATTCTACTACATTAACTAAACATGATTTTCCTTTCATAAAGCCATGTGCCTGAACTATCTAAGTGCCTAGCTTTAACCTCTTTAATAAACAAATTTAATACTTTCTCCCAAACAGATGCCAAGCTAACTGGCCTTTATTTTCCTGTTTTATTTCCCTTTATCTCTTCTTGAAAACAGGGGTCAATTTTGCTACTTTCTGTCCGATGAAACATTTCCAGATCAAGTGCACTTTGGAAAATGTATATCAATAAATCTACCACCTCATTCGCCACAACTTTTCAGACCCACAGATGAAACTCCTCAGTATCTGAGAACTTATCACTTCTCAGATCTATCAGTTTGCTCGGTACCATGCCAATGGTGATTGAAAGCTCATCAAGCTCCTCTCCTCCTTCCACTTTGTAATATGTAGCAATTATTTGGACTTTTGTATCCTCTATAGTGAAGCTGTGCAAATATTAATTTCATCCAAAATGTTCTTATCTACTATTAACTTTCCATTCTCTAGATGATAAACACTCACGATTTACTTTTTCTTTTCCTTCGTAGATTCTTGGAGAAGCTCTCATTAACGATTTCTATATTTCTATTTAGCTTCTTCTCACAAACTTAATTTTTTTCCCCTGATTAAGCATTTTCCCTTTCTTTGCCATTACTTATATCCTGATCAATCATCTGACCTGTGATTCATCTTTACACGTTTATATGCTTTTTCCTTAAGTTTGATGTTTTCCCTAATTTCTTTTAGTTAATCATAGATGGTGAGTCCACTTGTTAGAATACATTTGTTCTGAGTGTTCTGAAGTATCTCCTTAACGGTCTACCAATGCTTTTCTTTTGATTTGTCTCTTAGTCTAGTATCCCAGATCATTTCAGCTAGCACAGTTTTCAAGCCCACAAAACTGCCTTTAAGTTCAAAACACTAGTATTAGATCCACTCTTCATCCTTTTAAACTGTATGTAAAATTTAAATCACATTGTTGTCAGTGTTACTTATGTATGCCTTACTCAGATCACTAATTAGTCCTGTCTCATTATACAATATCAAATCTGATGTAAGATACTTTCTGGTTGCTTACAGAACGTGCTGCTCTGACTAGCTATCCCAGAAACATTCCATGAACTCCTCATCCAGGCCACTGTTGCTTACTTGATTTTCCAGATGAAATTTTGATTAAAATCAACCACAAGCAATATTTCTTTGTGTACTTCTTCCAACATGTGGTTATTATTGGGAGGCCTGGAGACAACTCGCGCTGTGACTTCTTTCCCCTACCACCCCTCATCCCCAACCATTACAATTCTACATCCTGATTTGCCAAACCAAAGCACTCTCTAATTATTGCACAAATACCAGCTTGAGTCCTGGTCTTCCACCCTAACATAGCCTCCTAACTCTTCTTAAATGGCATTTACCTTTCTATACTCAGGACCCAATCCCTGTCATTCTGTAGCTATGCCTCTGTAATGACTTTCAGATCATATTTACTTCAATATACATTATTTTGTGAACTTTGGTATGAATGCCCTGCACATTCAGATGCAGGGCCTTTAGCTTTGTCTTTGTTATCTTTGTAACATCCAGTCTTGACTGTTGCAGCATTCTTAGTTTTTTATTCTCTCTTCTTACCTGTCATTTACTGACCTTCGTTTTCCATATCACCACATTGATTTCACACTCAATTCCACCCTCTGATTAGGTACAACTGGAAAAGCTGGATTGTTCATCCCTGTTCAGATTAAGACCTCTCTATGTCCCTAGTTATGTGGCTCACTAAAAAAAAGTAATCACAACAAGATTCAAGCATAGAAAGTCCCAATGGTAGAAATCGCATTTTCCTTAGTATTGATGCCAATGTCCGGTGATCCAAATCCCAATTCTCTCACACCAATCTTTGCATCCACATTCATTTTTCCAATGTTATTCACTATATGCCAGTTTGCATGTGGCTCAGATAGTAATCCAGAGATTAAGACCATAAAGACATAGGAGTGGAAGTAAGGCCATTCGGCCCCTTGAGTCCACTCCGCCATTTAATCATGGCTGATGGGCGTTTCAACTCTACTTACCCACACTCTCCCCATAGCCCTTAATTCCTTGTGATATCAAGAATTTATCAATCTCTGCCTTGAAGACATTTAATGTCCCGGCCTCCACTGGGCTCAGGCCCACCACTCTCTGGCTGAAGAAATGCCTCCTCATTTCCATTCTAAATTGACCCCCTCTAATTCTAAGGCTGTGCCCACAGGTCCTAGTCTCCCCGCCTAATGGAAACAACTTCCCAGCGCCCACCCTTTCTAAGCCATGCATTATCTTGTAAGTTTCTGTTAGATCTCCCCTCAACCTTCTAAACTCTTATGAATACAATCCCAGGATCCTCAGCCATTCATCGTATTTTCGGCCTTCCATTCCAGGGATCATCCATGTGAATCTCTGCTGGACAAGCAACAGTGCCAGTATGTCCTTCCTGAGGTGCGGGGCCCAAAAATTGGGCACAGTATTCTAAATGGGGCCTAACTAGTGCTTTTCAAGTCTCAGAAGCACATTGTTGCTTCTGTATTCCAACCCCCTTGGAGATAAATGACAATGTTACATTCGCCTTCTTAATCACAGACTCAACCTGCAAGTTAACCTTTAGAGAATCCTGGACTAGCACTCCCAGATCCCTTCGGCTTAATGAATTTCCTCACTGTTTATAAAATAGTCCATGCTTGTATTTTTTTTTCCAAAGTGCAAGACCTCGCATTTACTCACGTTGAATTTCATCAGCCACTTCCTGGACCTCTCTCCTAAACTGTCTAAATCTTTCTGCAGTCTCCCCACCTCCTCAGTACTACCTGCCTGTCCGCCTAACTTTATATCATCGTCAAACTTCACCAGAATGCCCCCAGTCCCTTCATCCAGATCATTTATATATAGGACACCACTTGTCACTAATTGCCATTCCAAAAAAGAGCCTTTTATCCCAACTCTCTGCCTTCTGTCAGACAGCCAATCCTCAATCCATGCCAGTAGCTCACCTCAAACACCATGGGCCCTCACCTTACTCAGGAGCCTCCCGTGAGGCACCTTATCAAAGGCCTTTTGGAAGTCTAGATAGATAACATCCACTGGGTTTCCCTGGTCTAATCTACTTATTACGTCTTCAAAAGAATTCTAACAGTTTGTCAGGCACGACCTCCCCTTACTAAATCCATGCTGACTTGTTCTAATCCGACCCTGCACTTCCAAGAATTTAAAAATCTCATCCTTGACGATGGATTCTAGAATTTTACCAACAACTGAGGTTAGGCTAATCAGCCTATAATTTTCCATCTTTTATCCTGATACTTTCTTAAACAAAGGGGTTACAACAGCGATTTTCCAATCATCTGGGACTTTCCCAGACTTTTGAAAGATCACAACCAACGCCTCCGCTATTTCCTCAGCCACCTCCCTCAGAACTCTAGGATGTAGCCCATTGGGGCCAGGAGATTTATCAAATTTTAGACCTTTTAGCTTTTCTAGCACTTCCTCTTTTGTAATGCCTATCATACTCAACTCTGCCCCTTGACTCCCCCTAATTGCTCCCCAGCCCAGAGCAGATGTCCTGAGCTTTGGCATCTGGCAGACATCCCAGTTGTCTGGACAAATCCTTTTTGCGGCCAAGAATAGTGTCAACCATCACACAATGCTGTCCCCCACTACCACTATATTTGTGTTTATTTCCCTGGCTGAAATAGTCTCCTGCACCATGGCCGGTTAGCTCATTGACTCTATTGTTCTCACTCTTTTCCAAATAAGCTGAAGAAAACTGAAACCAGTTGGACAATTGCAAAGGCTGACCCACTCCTGCCCTTTAGGTCCCCTTATTGACTCAATTTCAGTCATACTTGCTATCCTTGATCACTGACTAAACCGACAGATCCTATGCCACCTGCTGGAATATAGGTGTGCAGGCAATTTTTCCCATCCTTGATGAGTCAGTCTCTACAGCCTTCCATTCAAAAAGCTGAATTGCCTACTGCCATAAGCACTTACTCCAGAGGTGTTTCCTTTGGATCATGCCAGCATCCAAAAGCTCTCCTATCCCCCATTGCAGCACATCACTTTCCTGCCATATCCGTTATTATATACACTAATTCATAAATACATTACAGTTAATTAATAATTCTTACACATCCTCATAAGGGAACTTTACAATACTAACAAAGACTCACAATTATTGAGTAGTTAAGGATAAACTATTGAACCATGCTAGCATATCATTGACTTCTTTGTTCCCTTTACTAGAATATTTCAAATAAGAAGTGAGAAAAATATTCACTAATCACTTTTCATAGCAATATCACCTTTTATTTGCCTCTGATCCTATGTACTCAGGCGGATTTTACAGAGCTGAACACTCTCTGGTCTACTGTCATTTTTTTCAAATCCAGCTGTCCTGGAGGCCGACAAAGATACAAAAAGGAATAAGCATTTTCCCCCAGTCTGCGCTGAATCCCATACTTGCCAGACATACAGATCTGATCTCTATTCCATTGCACTTAACTTGCCATGTTTAGATATTTTCTAAGCAGCCTCCTCAGAGTCATTATTACTCACTTTTATAGCAGGGGTAATTGAACACAGGCCTCCTAGCTCAGAGGTAGGGACACTACCAATGCCTAAGGGCCCTTAACCTCTCTTATTTATACTATTGGTATTCAAATCAGTCTATCATCATGTATTACAGGACTAGTTTAAGCTAGTTGGTTAATTAATTAATCTCAGCTGTTTTATCCATGTCTAACTCTGAGACTTAAAACACATAACGATAAATTTAAGTTAAATGCTAATTGCAAGCAAGTGTTTCTCACAATGTGAACTGAATATCTGACATTTCCTTTATGTCCCTTTACACTTTTGCCTTTTATTTAAAGCAGTCAGTTGACAACAGTACATTTTGCAAGTGCTGGAAATTATTGCTGCAATTTCTGAGGCTGTTTGCTACAATCAAAATTCGATGGCCTATGCTTACATACCATTTCGCTCCTACCTGGCTTTGTCACAGGAGACCTTTCCTCAACATTATGGTGGGAGTGACTGAGCTTTATAACTTGTTGTAGACTTACTTCACAAAATATCGAGAAGTTGATGTAGCTGTAAAATCTGTTTCAGCATTTAATTTTACTTAAAAGATTGTTCTAGGCAACCTGTAGGGTACATTGTCAGACATAACAATCTGCAATTCATTCCAATACAACAAGTCATTTAAATGTATTTGCCAGGCAATACAGCTTTAATCACCCACTTAGTGGACAATCAAATGGGAGGACACAAAGCTATTAGCACCTGACAGGGATCCAAAAAATTTTAGATGGAATACCTGCAGTCGTTTTGGTTCCATTTCACACACCAGTTTTTAAAAAGTACCATATAAACTGAAAGGTGATTTCATACCTCAGAAACATAATATTGCAATTTCATACCTATTACTTAAGGAACTAGCCTTCTTTATATCTAGTAGTCTCTGGTACCTAAGAAAATTCTCAGTGGTAATTCCGGATTTCCCTTTACATTATACCAATTACATTGATTTCATAGAATCCCTACAGTGTGAAAGCAGGCCATTTGGCCCATCAAATCCTCACTGACTTTTCAAAGAGCATTCCACCCAAATCCAACACCCTTCCTATCCCTAAAACCCTTATTTCCCATGGCTAATCCACATAGCCCGCATATCCCTGGCACCAGGGGCAATTTAGCAGGGCTTAATGTACCCATCTTGGGACTGTGGGAGGAAACTAGAGCACCTGGAGGAAATTCACACAGACACAGGGAGAATGTGCAAAGTCCATACAGACAGTTGCCCAAGAATGGAATTAAATTTGGGTCCCTGGTGGTATGCGGCAGCAGTGCTAACCACAGAGCCAACACACCACCCCAATGGTCACACTTAGAAATACCTACAGAACAGCAGAGTGCAGACACAGTGAGGCTCAGGGTACTATTGTGAACATTGCTTGAGAGGATCTTTTGATAAAATATAATGGCATAATAGGTTTCACAACTTTAGCAAAAGGCATTCAACTCCTTGACATTTTGTGCAATAAATTTACACCATGTTACAATGCTGTTATCACCACGGCAGTGATGCAGTATTGATGTCCAATGTACTGTGACATAGCTGGGTATAAGTGATGGGATCTGTAAACACATTGTTAGATTTTGATTGCGAAAGAAATGACATCTGATAGGGATAGAGAAGGGGGTTGAATTTAGGTGGGATGCAACGATAATTGTCAACACTGTGGAACAATGAGTTTGGAGGTTTCATTGAATGAAATGAAATGTCATGTTACAATGCAAACTTTTCAAAACATCATCAGGTGCATTCTGCACAATTTTGTTAAAGTGTGATGGAGAATTACTTTATTCACATCCATCTCCTGCTATTGATCACTTTTTCTAATCCAAAGAGCTTTTGCATATCACACAATCATAGAGTTGCACAGCACAGAAGCAGACCCTTCGGTCCAAATCATCCACGCCAACCAGATACCATAGAATCCCGATACTGCAGAAACAGGCCATTCAGCCAACAAGTCCAAACCAACCTTCTGAAAAGCATGGTCCAAACCAGACCCATCCCCATCCTCCTACCCTTTCCCTGTAACCCTGCATTTTCCATTGCTAACACACCTAACCTACACATGCCTGAAAACTATGAGCAATTTAGCATGGCCAATCATCCAAACCCACACATCTTTGGAGTGTGGGAGGAAAGTGGGATACCCAGCAGAAACCCATGCAGACACAGGGAAATTGTGCAAACCCCACACAGACAGTTGCCCGAGGGTGGAATTGAACTTGGGTCCCTGGTGCTGAGAGGCAGCAGTGTTAACTACTGAGCCTCTGTGCCACCTTAACTACCCTAAATTAATCTAGATAAAAACCAAAAGAACTGCGGACACTGTAAATCAGGAACAAAACAGAATTGCTGGAGAGGCTCAACAGGTCTGGCAGCATCTATGAAGGAAAAAACAGCTGACATTTCCGGTCCGGTGACCTTTCCTCAGAACTGATGGTGGCTGGGAAAAGGTTAGTTCACATGCAGAAGATAAGGAAGTGGCTAGGGTAAGAAGTAAACAGTAGAATAGGGCTCAAAGAGAGAGAAAGATAGTTGGACAGGCAAAGGAGTTGCTAACGATCAGGCTGGGAGGGTGAAGAGTTGTTAATGGGGACTGTTAGTGACTCACAACAGGGGTTGTGTAATGGCAGGCTATGTGGTGACAGGGCTGGTATGTGGGGTGGGGGGGCTAGGACATGGGTGAATTTAGGCCCTAAAATTATTGAACTCAATATTGAATCGTGAGGGCTGTAGGGTCCCCAAGTGGAAAATGAGGTGTTGTTCCTCCAGCTTGTGTTGGCAATTGCATCCAGCATCCACATCCTGAAGATTGCCAGATGCCATTTCCGCCACCTCCAGCGAGAAGCCACCACTAGACACATTCCCCTCCCTGCTTTTCCGCCTTCCGCAGGAACCGTTCCCTCTGGGACATCCTGGTCCACACTTCCTTCACCCCCAACACCTCCCCACAGCCCTACGGCACCTTCTCCTGTAACTGGCGAACGTGCAACACCTGCCCATTTACCTCTTCCCTCCCAAGTATACAAGGGCCCAAACATACCTTCCAGGTGAAGCAACACTTCACCTGCACTTCCCAGAATCTAGTCTACTGCATTCACTGCTCACTAAGCGGTCTCCTCTACATTGGGGAAATGAAGTGTAGGCTTGGCAACCGCTTTGCAGAACATCTACATTCTGCTCGCAAAAATGACCCTGAACTACCTGTTGCCTGCCACTTTAATGCACCACCCTGCTCCCTGGTCAACATCTCTGTCTCTGGCTTGCTGTAGTGTTCCTGCGAAGCCCAACACAAGCTGAAGGGACAACACCTCATTTTCCGCTTGGGAACCCTACAGCCCTCCGGACTCAATAGTGAGCTCAATAATTTTAGGGCCTAAACTCTCCCATGTCCCAGTCCCCTACCCCACACTCCAGGCCTTGTTACCACATAGCCTGCTAATACACACCCCCTGTTGTGAGTCACTAACAGTCCCCATTAACAACTCTTCACCTTCCCAACCTGATCGTTAGCAACTCCTTTGTCTATCCAACTATCTTTCTCTCTCTTTGGGCCCTGTCCTATCGTTTACTCCCTACCCACTCACCTTCCTATTTTCTGCATATAAACTGACATTTTCCCAGTCACCATCAATTCTGAGGAAGGGTCACCAGGCCCGAAACTTTAACACTGTTTTTTCCACAGATGCTGCCAGACCTGCTGAGCTTCTCCAGCAATTTTGTTTTTGTTCCTAAATTAACTTAGTCCAAGTACCAGCAATTGGCCCATATCCCTCTCAACCCTTCCTATTCATGAACCCATCCAAATGTCTTTTAAAATGTCCTAAATTTACCAGTCTCGGCCACTTCACCTGGCAACTCATTCCATACACTCACCAACCTCTGCGTGAAAAATATGCCCCTTAGCTCCCTTTTATATCTTTATCCTCTCACCTTAAACCTATGCCCTCTAGTTTTGGACTCTCCTACCCTGGGAATAAGTCCTTGGCTATTCACTCTCATGATTTTATAAATCCCAATAAAGTCAGCTCTCAACCTCCCATGTCCAGGGAAAATAGCTCCAGTCTATTCAGCCTCTCTCTATAGCTCAAACCTTCCAACCCTGGTAACATCCTTGTAAATCTTTTCTGCACCTTTTCAAGTTTACCAAAATCTTTACAGTAGCAGAGAAACGAGAATTTAATACAATATTCCAAAAGTGGCCTAACTAATATTCTGTACAGCTGCAACATGACATCCCAATTCCTGTACTCAATGCACTGACCAAAATAAAGGGATGAAAATCAAACATATTCTTCACTATCCTGTCTGCCTGCAACCCCATTTTCATGGATCTATGAACCTGTATCCCAAGGTTTCTTTGTTTGACAACACTCCCCAGGACCATACTATTAAGTGTATATGTGTTGCCCTGATTTGACTTACGAAAATGCAAAACCTCGCATTTATCTAAATTAAACTCCATTTATCATTCCTCCGCTCATTGGTCCATCTGATCAAAGTCCCATTGTACTCTGAGATAATCTTCTTCACTGTCCACTACATCACCAATTTTGGTGTCTTGTTACGTTATCACTCCAGAAATATTGCCTCTGTATCATACGATTCTAGGTTTAAGACTCACTCCATGATTTGAATACAAAATCTAGGCTGACACTCTAATGCAGACTGAAGACTCTTATACCATCAGAACCTCTGTTGCACATGAAAACAGAGACTTATTTACCTCCTTGGGTGGATGCAAAGATACAATGGCACAAATTTGAATACCATCAGGGAAATGATCCATGGTGTCCTGGCCAATATTTCTCCATTGATCAAAAGCTCAAAAAACATCTGGTAAGGATCACAATGCATTTTTGTGGGAGTATGCTTATGTGATTTAGCTGCCAGCTTTCTTACATTACAATAGAGACTATATTTCAAAAGTACTTCATGGCTGTAATGCATGTGCTACATCAATGCAGGCCTTTGTTTTCCTCAAGGATTTGCCATGTCCTTTTCATTCAGGTGGAAGTTCTATCTTATAATAAAAGCAAAATACAATGGGTGCCGGAACTCTAAAATAAACAGAATGGAGGAAAAACTCAGTGGGTCTGGCAGCATGTATGGAGAAACAGAGCTAACCCTTTAAGTCCACAGAATCATAGAAATCCTTTGGTATGGAAGAAAGCCATTCAGCCTATTGAGTCTGCAATGACCCATCGAAGAGCATCCCACCCAGATCCAATCCTCTACTGTACCCCATAACCCCACATTTACCATGACTAATCCACCTAGCCTGCACATCCCTGAATACTATGGGGAATTTAGTATGGCCAATCCACCTAACCTGCACACCTTTGGACTGTAGGAGAAAAAACATGCAAACAAAAGTAGAATGTATAAACACGACAGGGTCACCCAAGGCTGGAATCAAACCAAGGTCCTTGGCACTGTGAGATCACTTTGTTAATCATTGAGCCACCATACGGTATGACTCTTCTTCCAAAATTCTATCTTTCAGCTCTCTCTCAATACTACTACGTTTCCATAATCCCACCCAAGAGACACAGCCCCTACATGGACCGCAGCGGCGCAGTTCCAGGGAATAGGCCAGACCTGCGCCACATACAACAGTACCGAAAGCCCCTCGCACCTGACGACCAGGTTCTTATCCACGATGGAGAGGGACTGGAGCGTCCACCTGCCCAGCTTCTGCTTCAGTTTGGTGGTACGCTCCTCCCAAGTCTTAATGCATGCCCCAGCTCCACCGAACCAAACACCCAGCACCTTCAGGTAGTCTGTCCTGACGGTGAAGGGAATGAAGGAGCGGTCTCCCAGTTCCCGAAGAACATGGCCTCGCTTTTACCCCTATTGACTTTGGCACCCGAGGCCAGTTCAAACTGGCCGCAGATGTCCAACAGCCTACTCACCGACCAATGATCGGTGCAGAAGACGGCGACGTCATCCATGTACAGGGAGGTCTTGACCTGAAGGCCTCCGCTGCCTGGGATAGTCACGCCCTTCAGGGTCACGTCCTTCCTGATGGATGCGGCGAAGGGCTCCACACAGCACACAAACAAGGCAGGAGAGCGCAGGCAGCCCTGCCTGACTCCAGTTCTGACGGGAAAACTGTTCGATTCCCACCCGTTGATCGAGACTGCGCTAACGATGTTGGTGTAGAGCAACCGGATCCAATTGCGGATGCCCTCCCCGAACCCCAATTTGGAGAGGACGTCCCTCATGTAAGCATGAGAGACCCTGTTGAAGGCCTTCTCCTAGTCCAGGCTGACGAGACAGGTGTCCACCCGCCTGTCCTGCACATAGGCCATCATAGATATAAAAGTGTATTTTGAGTAGTGGTCAGGAACTAGGAGATACAATCCTCAATTGTGTTCAAGAAGGCATAAAGCTGGCTTTCATTGGTCAGGGGTAGAGTATAAAGATAGGCAAGTCATGTTACAGCTGCATAGAACTTTAGTTTGGCTGCATTTAGAATATTGTGAACAATTCTTGTCGCCACACTACCAGACGAATGTGGGGGTTTTGGTGATGGTACAAAATTGGTTTACTCGAAGGATGGAGACAGAGGAATTGGGAGAAAACAATAGAATCCTTGCAGGAAGCAGTGTGTGGGGAGGTGTTGTCAAGGTAACTGTGGGAGTTTGTAATGGATACCAATGCACAATATATCCCCAAAAATGGAAACAGTGAAGTCAAGAAAGGGAATGGAAGAGTCAGAGTTGGACCTGGAAAAGAAAGGAGAAAAAAAATAGAATTTATATCAGAAATGATTAATTTTTTTTCAATTGCAGATGAGAGCAGAAAGCAGCACTACAGATCACATTGTATCAGAAAAAAAAAGTTGTGGGAGTACCTGAGTAGAACTGGAACGAGAAATTCTCAACATACCCTACAAGGAGACGAGCATAGCTGCGACCCATGTGTATAGCCATGGCCACATCTTTGACTAGGAGAAAGTGAGAGCAATTAGAAGAGAGTTGTTCAAAGTGAGAATGACGTCAGTCAGACAAAAGGGGCTGGTGGTGGACAGACACTGTAAAGGCTATTTTTCAAGGAAGACGTAGAGAGCTTTCAGATCATCCTGCTGATGGATGGATGTGCAGAAGAAGGATTGCACATCCACGGTGAAGGGATGACTAGGACCAGAAAACTGGAATTTGTGGAACTAGTGTAAATGTCAGAAAAATCAAGAATGTAAGTGGGAAGAGATTGAACAAGGGAGGAGAAAAAAAAGTCAAGACAGGAAGAAATATGTTCAGTGGGGCAGCTACAGGCTAAAATAATTGGGTTGTCTCTTCGCAGACTGTAGGAAGGAGATAGAAATGGGGTCTGCCAGATTGAGCGATGTGAAACTGTGGAAAGGAGACCTTCAGAGAAGATAAGATTATGGACAGTTCTGGAAGCTCAAGCCTGATTTTCAATGGGAGGGTCATGATCCAGGAGAGATAGGAGGAAATGTCTGAGAGTTCACACTCAGCCACTGCAAGATAGAGGTAAGATGCCAGAAGACAACCACAACAACCTTTATGAGCAGGTTTCATGATTCAGGGGTTGGACCTGAGAGAATGGAGTACAGCAAATTCAGAGTGAGACAGACAGTGAGTGAGAGAGAGGGGCAGAGTAATTAAGGTGGTCAATGTCATGTTGATAGTTCTCAATGAAGAGATCACGTGCAGGTAAAAAGCAGAAAGAGGAGCCCAGGTGGAGAGGCAGTATTAGAGTCAGATAAAAAGTGGAGGACTTTTATCCAAAGAAGTGGGCATGAAATTGAAGGCAATGGAAAATGAGTTCAGCATCATGTCAATTTGGGAGTGTAAAGGGATAAAACCAAAGTTCTTTGCTCAGCAAAGATCGTTCAGCACCAGAGAAGGAAAGGTCAGAGGGTATGACAAGATGTGGGATTAGATTGAAGAATGGAGTGGGAGGTAATTGGAGGAAGAAGCTCCAGAGTGGCATCAGTATTCTTGGACATTTGGAGTTTGCATGCCTTAACACCTGAAAGGAAGAGAAGACGTTTCTTGTTAAAGCATCAAACAAGATGAACTTGGGACCAAGGCAGCTTTGAGATTGTGTGAGGTGGTGCTGCTGGAGAGAGGGGTTGAGTGTGTGCATGTAGCATTGCATGGCACTGCGTGTAGATCTCTGGTTGAGGCAGGAGCAGTTGAATAGGGAGTGTTGTATGTCTTGGAAAGACTTCTAATCTTGGTTGAGTTCTAAACATGAAGGTTCGAATTTAGTTGGAATTTGTGTCGGATAAGGTGGCATTGGACTCAGTCATGGAGGAAGGAGATGTGAAAGTGATTTTTAGTAAATGCGTTATCCAACACCAGAGATGATAGAAGATAATGAAGATGAACAAGTGAAGGATTAACTGAAAGCAAAAAATGCTAGAGATCACAGCAGGCCAGGCAGCATCCTTGGAGAGAAAGCATGTTAATGTTTTGAGCTCAGGTGACTCTTCATCAGAGATTAACGTGGAAATCCTAGAGAGAAGAACAGAACTTCTTCAAGGTATCAAACCTGGAAGAGAAGTGGCCTTTTTAAATATTTTCTGTAATCTATCTTCATAATTGGGATTATACACATCGGGTTGTACCTGAAGAGCTAGGGCAGTGTCCTGCAGGTTTTTACTGTTGGTGACAATTTAAACAATCTTGGCTTTTGCTCACAAGACATCCAGTCTCCTCATGCTTTTTGAATTTTGGCTCTGATCCTTTACAGCTGGCTTCTTGGGGGGTGGTATATCACCATAGATAGAAGATTGTCAATTTCGAGACGATAGCTACTAAAGTATCCCAGACCATAGAATATTCTGGAAGCTGACTTATGCAGACACAATTGAGGATTGTATCAGAGATAATGGGAACTGCAGATGCTGGAGATTCCAAGATAACAAAATGTGAGGCTGGATGAACACAGCAGGCCAAGCAGCATCTCAGGAGCACAAAAGCTGACGTTTCGGGCCTAGACCCTTCATCTCCTAGTTCCTGACCACTACTCAAAATACACTTATATATCTAAAATGTGACAGTTTCAAAAGCCACAGATCTCAGCAGTAGGAGGTCTGTTCATCAGGCAAAGGATTCCTGAAAGAATATCATGTCATGAAGACATTGTTATGTCAAATATTGTCTGGAGTTCCAGACAACTGAGCTTTTAAAAAGGCAATTTTACTGAAACATGGTCACTGACTTAAAATGGCTACCAAAATATGCATTACTATATAGTCCACATTCCATTTCTTTGGAATGGAAATGCTGGGTCTATGGAAACGTTACCCAAGACAATAAACCCCAAGGAATTTGAAGGAGACCATCCCATAGGCCGATAATAAGACAATTAAAGCAACTAAGACTCAGCCTTTTTAAAAATTCATTCGTGGGACATGGGCGTTGCTGGCTGGCAGCTTTATTGCTATTCTGAGTTGCCCTTGAGGTGGTAGTGAGCTGCCTTCTTGAACTGTTCAGTTCATATGCTGTAGGTTGACCAAAGATGCCCTGAGGGAGGGCATTCTCGGATTCTGATCCAGCAACTGTGAAGGTATGGAGACATACTTCCAAGACAGGATGGTAAATGACTTGGAGAGGAACTTGGTGGTGCTCCCGTGTATCTTGCAGCCCTTGCCCTTCTGGATGGAAGTGGTTGTAGGTTTGGAAGGTGCTGTCTAATGATTGCTGGTAAATTTCTGCAGTGCATCATGTAGCTAGAACACACTGCTGCTTCTGAACATGTGCAGTGGAGGGAGTGGGTGCTTGCCGATGTGGTGCCAATCAAGCAGAATGTTTTGTCCTGGATGGTATCAAATTTCTTGAGTGTTTTTGCAGCTATATCCATCCAAAGCAAATGGAGATTATTCCAAACACTCCTGACTTGTGCCTTGAAGATGGTGGACAGGCTTTGGTGAGTCAGGAGGTGAGTTACTTGCCTCAAGGATGTTGACAATGGAGTATTCAATGATAGTAACACCATTGAATGTTAAAGGGTGGTGGTTAGATTTTCCTTAGTGGTGATGGTGCTGTGGCTTTAAGAGGTTATTTTGTCCTTTTGGTTTTGAAGGGAGGTTTTAAGACAGACCTGATAAGCTGTCTACCTGCAGTAAATAGTTTCTTTTAAAATTGGAACAACAGAAGCACCTTGAATGGGTGTGGTCAAACTCCCATTGAACCAGGGTCTTTAGTGTAGTTTTCAGCAGTTGCTATTGGGGTCTTGAAGAAGTGAAAACTATTCTTTCCAACTCTCAGTTGCAGCCATAAGCTGTTTGGTGCCTGCTACAGGAGTTGCATGTGAGACAGAGATAGTAGGAACTGCTGATGCTGGAGAATCTGAGATAACATGGTGTGAAGCTGGATGAACACAAGCAGGTCAAGCAGCATCAGAGAAGCAGGAAAGCCTGATGTTTCGGGTCGGGACCCTCCTTCAGAATGAGAGACAGCCTGTCTTCTGAATTTGCCTTTTGCCAATGCTGTGTTTATGGGATGTTACCATGTTGGAACAGTTAATTGGTAAAGTTACAGTGTCTATTCTTCTGTTAAGTTTTCCGATAGAGTTGTTGTTCCAATTTCTTTTTCTTTTATTGTATTTTAACTATAATGGATGAATAAAGAGTGTATTGCTTTGAATCTGGTGGTTTGACCAATCGAATTGCATCTGGAATGCTATCTTCTGAATATTTTAAAGGGGTTTGGACTGGTCCATAGCAATGGAGTTAGTCATTGCCTGGAATTTGTGTGGGTTGACTGTCATCTGCCACAAATCCTTCTTGCCATATTGTTATTTGCACAAATATTATTTATCACATTGTCTTTCTAGATCATAGCCTTGTTAAGTGCTGTCTTAGGAGCCTCAGTGACTATCTGCAGTGGATTTTACAGATGGTACATACTACTGCTACTTGTGCCTTGTAGATGGTGGACAGGCTTTTCGGAGTCAAGGGGCAAGTTACTCATTGCACAATTCTTGGCCTCTGGCTTGTTCTTATTGCCACAATATTTGTCTGGTTAGTTCAGTTCAGTTTCCAGTCAACGGTAACACCTCATGCATATTAAGTGTGGGGGATTCAGTTTCGATAATGCTATTGAATGTCATGGGATGATGGTTTCATTCAGTCTCAGATTTATCCATTGCTTGGCACTTGTGTAATGACTGTTCATAGAATCCCTACAGTGTGAAAACAGGCCAATCGGCCCAACAGGTCCACGCCACCCCTCTGAACAGCATCCCACCCAGACCAATTCCCCTGCCCCTTTCCCTGTAACTTTGCACTACCCATGACTAATCCACCTAACTTACACACCCCTGGACACTACAGGCAATTTAGCATGGCCAATACACCTAACCTGCACATCTTTCCACTGTGGGAGGAATCCAGAGCACCTGGTAAAAATCCACACAGACCCTGGGGGGAGGGGGGGATGGATGTGCAAACTCCACACAAGCAGTTGCCAGAGGGTGGAATCGAACCCAAAGCCCTGGGCCTGTAAGGCAGCAGTGCTAACCATCACTGAGCTACCATGCCACCCATGTTACTTGCCACCTATCAGCCTAAATCTACATATTTTCTGGGTCTTGCTGCACATGGACATAGACTGCTTCAGTATCTGAGGAGTAATAAATATTGCTGAACATTATACAGTCAGTGAATGTCCCCACTTCTAATCTTGAGATGGAAAGAAAGTCATTGTAAAGCAGCTGAAGATAGTTGGGCCTGGAACACCAGTAGAGATCCTGGAGTCGAGATGACTGATCTCCAAAAGCCCCAACCATCTTTCTTCATGTCAGGCATGACTCTAATTAGTTGTAGTGAGGTCAGGACCCAGGTTGCCTTGATAGAATCTGGACTAAGTTTCAGAGAGAAGGGTTTTGCTAATAAGATTGGTAACCAAAATAAGTGGACAGTGAAGAAGTACAGCAGCACCTTAATCAGATTGGCCAAGGGGCCAAGGAATGGCAGATAGAGTTTTAGATAAACGTGAGGTGTTGCATTTTAATAAGTCAACTCAGGATAGGACTTTTCCAGTTAATGGTAGGGCTGAGTGGCGTGTGGTGCTGAACAAAGAGACCCAGGGGTGGAGGTGCACAGTTCTTTGAAACTGGAGTTGCAGGTAGACAGTAGTGAAGAAGGCATTTGGTATGTTTGTCTTCATTGGTCATAACACTGAGTGTAGAAGTTGGGATGTCATGTTGAGGCTATATAGGACATTGGTGAGGTCACTACTGGAATTGTGTACAATGCTGGTCACCCTAGAGGGTGCAGAAAAGATTTGCAAAGATGTTACTGGGACCAGAGGTCTAGAGCTACAAAGAGAGGCTGAATGGGCTGGGGCTTTATTCCCTGCAGAGTAAGGAGTTTAAAGGATGATCTCATAAAGGTCACGAGGGACGACAATGGGGTGGGGGGGGGGGGGCGAAGAAGAAGGAAATAGCCTAACTCTTTTTTCCTCAGGTGGGGGAGCGCAAAATTAGAGGACATAGTTTTAACGTGAGAGTGGAAAGATTTAAAAAGGACCTGAGGGATAACATTTTCACACAGAGGATGGTACATGTATAGAACAAGCTGCCAAAGGAAGAGATGTCGGCAGGTACAATTATGACATTTTAAGGGCACCTGGACGATATCTGAATAGGAAGGGTTTAGAGGAACATAAGGACGAGGTCACATTGGAAAATCTGGTTGGCGTAGATGAACGGAACTGAAGGGTCTGTTTACATGGTGTACGAACCTTTTTATCACTTTACTGATAGTTTAAAGTCAACGGTTGGGGCTGTAATTGGTCAGATTAGACTTGTCCTGCTTTTATTCTACAAGATATACTTGGGTAATTGTCCACCATTGTTGGAAACAAAACATTAAATCTGATCACTTGGGCCATGTAATAATGGCTAAGGCAACTGCACTGAAATGAGCTAAATCAACTAACATTTTTGAACATGCAATTGATTTTTCAACTTCTGCTCACAGATGGAAAGAAGTCATTTGATAAAGTTTTTCAATGTGCATTTCTGACCACATGGACTTTGGCTGAACAGCAGCCTTCTCCATCCCTGGGAATGGTGCCCTGCCTGATAAGGTTTGACTCCCACAGTGAACAGATTTAAAAGAAAGACTACAAATCTTACAGCTTACTCAAGAATTCAGTTACAATTTTGAAATACCTCAGTTTAGAACCAAATGCTATAGCTGTATGAGACAGCCAGCTTTGTTGTGACCTTTGTATAATGACAAATTTAAAGGGCTGATATTTGATCAAATTTAACCACCAGTTTGGAATTTGTATTTTTGAGAGTCGTTTGAGTGCGTGTGTGCACCTGCACAGGTAGTGGAAGTCAGAATGTATTTTTACCTTTCTTAAACATAGTTTTATTACACTAAAACCTAACCCCCTACTCAATAAACTAAATAAAACCTCTGCCTTTTTTTAAAAAGAAATATTGCCACATGTATAAACAGTAAGTGCACACACAGAGTTAATAAATGTAACCTTTAAGTGAGGACAAGGAACAGAAGTGAACCATATCACTTGGTCTTCAGTGACAATCAAACCTAATTCACCGATAGAAAATTTAACAATTCACTGAACAGTATAGGTTTAACATCATTACTACTTTCACCTAGAGAACATGAGTTTGCAGAAGAAACATCCAGATGACCAAATGAACTCTCATGACATGCCGAGAGAGACAAGGAAATCCCTAACCTTGCCTTATTGAGATTCTGGCTTATACTTCTCAAAGCTAAAGTGAAATTATCTGCAGAAGTATTGAATTGAAGAAAGTATAAGTATACACATGAAGCAAGACACTCACTCCAAGTTACTGAAGGCAAGGCATCTCAAATGCTCGGTGGGAAAGAGGTCAATATTCAACATTTATGCCAATCCCTGCGTCAGCTGTTTAAAAGACAAACTGCACAGAATCCAATCATTAAAACTTGGAACCTAACAAATGTTGTTGATGAGGCTGAGACTCCAAAGCCATTCACCATTGAGACCAAAACCAGTGTACAAATGACAGTCCAATATTTGACCTACGCCTGAAGTGGAAAAGATGGAAAGATAGGACCAACAAGCAAGAAAATATCAGGAACAAAAGGTGTGACATCAACACTGTTACTGGAAGGTGACACAACATAAGCACAGTGCTAACACCCAGAGCATCATTGCTTATGCAGCATGCCAACTTACTACTGAGAACACTGAATGGTAAATCCTCATGATGGATGTTATCCTACCACCTCAAGAAACCCACAACTAAAAAGGGGCAAATGAATTTTAAATGACTCAAGCTCACATATCAAAGTCAATTGCCAATCATTATTTTAGGTGACATATTAATGATTTTAACAGTTATATTAATAACAGGCACCTCTAAAAGAAAGAATTTAGATATTGTTATATTAATCCTAAAGAGCTAGAAACTAATTGTTGTGTTAATCTTTATCCTAGGGTGTCAGATATAGAGATCTGAGTATACTCCTTGCTGAACGGCTCCAGTATTTAGACTCAGGTGTGATCACGTCAAATCTACAAGAACTCAAAGAAGACATGACAACATCCAACCTCTTATGCAATACAATAAATAAGAATTTTATTAAAAACTGTAACAATGTTTAAAGTACTCATTTATTCAATTATTTACCTTTATAATAAGTTTAGATGAAAGTTAATCACTGGAACGGTGATATCTATATAATGTTTCTATATATTTAAACAGCAATCTATTGAAACACAGAATGAGTCAGCCATTCAACCCTTCGAGCTTGCTCCGTCGTTCAATATGATGATGATAGCTGAACATCCAAATCAATAAACTGTTCCTGCTTTCTCTCTAATTATTATAAATCACACATCAGGTTGTGTTGCCACTATAGTCATGTATCCACCTGCCGTACACACGGAGCGGTACAAGAAACATAAGCCTTGAAGCTCCAATACATTAAGACTGGATAATAAAATGTGAGGCTGGATGAACACAGCAGGCCAAGCAGCCTCTCAGGAGCACAAAAGCTGACGTTTCGGGCCTAGGCCCTTCATCAGAGAGGGGGATGGGGAGAGGGAACTGGAATAAATAGGGAGAGAGGGGGAGGCGGACCGAAGATGGAGAGTAAAGAAGATAGGTGGAGAGAGTATAGGTGGGGAGGTAGGGAGGGGATAGGTCAGTCCAGGGAAGACGGACAGGTCAAGGAGGTGGGATGAGGTTAGTAGGTAGATGGGGGTGCGGCTTGGGGTGGGAGGAAGGACCGGTTAGGGAGGCAGAGACAGGTTGGACTGGTTTTGGGATGCAGGGGGGGGGGGGGGGGAGAGCTGGGCTGGTTGTGTGGTGCAGTGGGGGGAGGGGACGAACTGGGCTGGTTTAGGGATGCAGTAGGGGAAGGGGAGATTTTGAAACTGGTGAAGTCCACATTGATACCATATGGCTGCAGGGTTCCCAGGCGGAATACGAGTGGCTGTTCCTGCAACCTTCGGGTGGCATCATTGTGGCACTGCAGGAGGCCCATGATGGACATGTCATCTAGAGAATGGGAGGGGGAGTGGAAATGTTTTGCGACTGGGAGGTGCAGTTGTTTGTTGCAAACTGAGCGGAGGTGTTCTGCAAAGCGGTCCCCAAGCCTCCGCTTGGTTTCCCCAATGTAGAGGTAGCCGCACCGGGTACAGTGGATGCAGTATACCACATTGGCAGATGTGCAGGTGAACCTCTGCTTAATGTGGAATGTCATCTTGGGGCCTGGGATAGGGGTGAGGGAGGAGGTGTGGGGGCAAGTGTAGCATTTCCTGCGGTTGCAGGGGAAGGTGCCGGGTGTGGTGGGGTTGGAGGGCAGTGTGGAGCGAACAAGGGTGTCATGGAGAGAGTGGTCTCTCCGGAAAGCAGACAGGGGTGGGGATGGAAAAATGTCTTGGGTGGTGGGGTCGGATTGTAAATGGCGGAAGTGTCGGAGGATGATGTGTTGTATCCGGAGGTTGGTAGGGTGGTGTGTGAGAACGAGGGGGATCCTCTTAGGGCGGTTGTGGCGGGGGCGGGGTGTGAGGGATGTGTTGCGGGAAATACGGAAGACGCGGTCAAGGGCGTTCTCGATCACTGTGGGGGGGAAAGTTGCGGTCCGCATCTGCTCCCACGATAAGACATTCCACTCCCGCACATCCCAGATGTCCAAGTTCTTTAAGGACCGCAACTTTCCCCCCGACAGTGATCGAGCCACAGCCACATTAAGACTGGAAGTGTGATTATTTTAAACTTCTGGAAACTAGGCTCAACGCAGCTTTTCTGAAGAAGGGTCTAGGCCCGAAACTCAGCTTTCCTGCTCCTCGGATGCTGCTTGGCGTGCTGTGTTCATCCAGCTCTACACCACGTTATCGCAACGCAGCTGCACGTGTTCCGGCAATCACCTCTTTCATCCCAACACAGCGGCGAATAGAAGAAGCGGTTGACAAGGCACCCGCATTTTTATTAACCAGCGCCTATGTACGGTGATTACTGAGAAATAGACCTGTCAGCCTTTCTCTGTGTAAATGTCTACCTTGCTTTTCTTCCGGAAGTTTGTCTTCTGCCGGGCCCCTGCTCCTCTGGTACCGCCTCCGCCGGCCACGCAGTCAGACCAGGATACGATCGACGTGGATCTCGAGCGGCTCGAGTCCGGGAGCGGGCACGGCAGGGTGGGAGAACCCGGACGGTAGAGGCGGAAGCGACGTTTGCAGAGAGGCTCGGTGGCTGTACGCCGTGTTTGAGCGGCCGCTCTCTCCCTCTGAAAAGCCATGGGTCTGCTGGAACGTGTCCGGAAGCAGTGGTTCCTGATAGTTATAGGGCTGGCAATCACCTTCGCTTATCTGCAGCCTTCCGTGGGAATGCATGGAGGTGAGTTCAAACGCTTGGGTTGTCAGTCATTAGCGACCAGGAACCTGGACGTCTCCGTAGTCCGTGGTATTAGCCAGCACAGGATCGCGAGGATTTTACCAAATCTAGGAAGTGACTTCTTCTTGTGTCCACATCTGCAGCTCTTTTAATTAACCTGGTGTAACGAGGACTGTTGCTTTTGATTTGTTCCCTTTTGCAGCCTGTACACAGGACACTTTGCAAACTGACTCCCGTAGTTTGTTTATTGCAGTTTATTCAGCCACAAGTCTAAGAAAATACACGTCTCGTTTCAGTATGTTCAGCCCAATATGGCGCTGTGTGTATTTTTAATTGTGCTCTAAGGGATACCAATACTAACTTGCAGTGTTCTGAGATGAATGCCTTTTTGCAGTGCGAACTCAGCGCTTTGAGGTATTGTGGTTTTCACTGTTTAAAATATATTAAATATCCCACGTATTCTGTACATTGACCCGTACCGACAAAACATGAATTGGATTTCTAAACCCTGTTCAAACCCATAATCTGAAATACAATATCACTGAGAACATTATTTGTATAACCGATAAATTGATTTATATATTTGGTATGTGTAAGGATGGGAGGTAGATTTCCTTTTGGAATAAAATTTTAACCAGAAGAAAACAGCATGGATATCCTTCCAGGAGTTAGGAAGGCTTTTTTGCTTTTGATGTTATTTTTTAAATACTTAAATATATGAAGGGAAATGAGAGTGATAACCTGGTGATATCACAAGCATTGTTAATCCATGTCAATTCATCACCTGAGTAATATGATTTTAAGTACTAGAATTTATTTACAATTTCTAGTATATAGTGGGAATGTAATCTTACTTTAATGAATTTAAAATAAAAGTACATTCAAAAATGTTTAAGCATATCAGAATAGGAATAAGAACATTCCACAAGTCTTCAAGCCTGGTCTGATATTCTGTAAGATGCCTGATTTTGAATGTCAACTCCATTTTATCACCTAATTCTTATACACCTTGACACAGTTAGATTCCAAGTAACCATTACTCTCAATATTCAGCAACCAAACAACTAGTCCTCTGGGATAGAGGAATCCAAATAATCACAAATAAATTTCATCTCGGTTCAAAATGGCTAACCCCTAGTTGTGAGACTATGGGTTTAGACTGTGAAGCTCGGACAAAGAGCCTCTGTGCCTACCCTGTCATGATCCTTCAGAATCTTGTATCCCAACAAAATCAACTTTATTCGAAATTCCAAAAGTTATAGGCCCATTTTACTCTCTTCACAGGAAAAATTCTCACTGCGGAAATCAAACTAGTGAAATAAAAACAGAAAATACTAGAAAAGCTCAAAAGGCTTGGCAGCATCTGTGCAGAGAGAGAAACTCAGTTGATGTCCTATACACTGTTTAAACCATATTACAAGGTCAAAAGGAAGGTCTGTGATAGGTGGATGACAGGAGGGAGAGAAAAGGAATGGGGCTGGGGCAAAAAAAGAAAGAAATGTGCCTTTAGTAGGTTTGCTACTAGCAGAACATAAGTAGTAATGCCACTGGACTACTAGTCCAGAACCCTTGGCTAATGTCGTGGGGATAAAGATTTAGATCACGCCATGGCAGATGATGAAATCTGAATTCAGTTGAAATATTGAATAAAAAGATAGCCTGATGGTAACTGTGTAACCACTGTTTATTGTTATTTAAAGAGTCATCATGCTCATTAATGTCCTTTTTTAAGGAGGGAAATCTGCTACACATATCAGGTCTGGCCTACAGTGACTCCAGACACGCAGCAATGCTGTCTGGGTAATTAGAGATGAGGACTGACTTTGCCATTGTTGTTGATATCCCATGAATGGATTTAAAATCTAAAATTGGAAAAATCCAAGCTTATCCAGTTTCTCTTCATTGTTAAAACAACAATGGTTAATTTCCTCTGTATGCCCTTCAGTGCAATGCCATACTTCCTAAAATGCAGTGTCCAGAACTGCTCACAGTACTGTACCTGTGGCCTAACCAAAGCTCCAACATAACCTCCCTTCTGTCATAATCTATGACTTGATTGAAGGCAAGTATCCTATTTGCCTCTTACCTAATTAATGTGCCCTATCACCTTCAGGGATTTGTGGATAAGCACCCCACGTCTCTAAATTGGGGCAGCATGGTGGCTCAGTGGTTAGCACTGCTGCAACACATGGATCCAGGCTCAATTCCACCCTTGAGCAACTATCTGTGTGGAGTTTGCACTGTCTGTGTAGGTTTCCTGCGGATGCTCCAGTTTCTTCCCATAGTCCTGATATGTGCTGGCTAGGTAGGTTGGTCATGCTAGATTGCGCGTAGTGTCCAGGGATCTTTGGGTTGGACATGGGAAAATGCAGGGCTAGGGGAATGAGTCAGGTTGGGATGCTGTTTGGAGGGGTGGTATGGACCTGTTGGGCCGAATGGGTTGTTTCTCCACTATAGGGACTCTATATGTAGGAAACAAACAGGAACATAATCTTGTTGTTTGTTTAGATACTTTGTAACATTTTGGACAGCATTGAATTCAGCAATTTCAAATATTAAACCCTATCACTCAGTTTGTTTCCTCATCTCACTATTTTAATTCTTTAATATTTAAATTAGTGGCACGTCTGCACTAAGCATGTTCTTTTTTTTCTTGTCCTCTTTCCATTGCTTTTGGCTTTTCTTCTGTCTTTCTTATATCTTTAAGAATGCTTTTACTGATTTATACCTTCCCTATCTATTGTAGGCTTCTCCTTTTGTCCTTCTCTTGCCGACCCCTTTCTTAAAACCTATTTCACCAGAACCAGAGAAAGTTAGAACTGTACTGTCACACATCAGAAACATT
Organism: Stegostoma tigrinum; assembly: GCF_030684315.1. NCBI lineage: Eukaryota > Metazoa > Chordata > Chondrichthyes > Orectolobiformes > Stegostomatidae > Stegostoma > Stegostoma tigrinum. The sequence continues at coordinate 47,276,356 of NC_081354.1, read as the reverse complement.
AACTCTACACATTTCCCTCTGTACAGATGCTGCCAAATCTGGTGAGTTTTTCCAGTATTTTATGACATTGAGATTTCTGGCATATGATCTACTCTTTTTGACTAGTCTAGTGAATCTTTGTTTCAACCCTTCCCTAAAGCAAATGTATCCTTCAGTTGATATGGAAACCTAAACTATGCACAGTATTTTAGGTTTGGTCCCACCAAAGTTCTGTACAATTGCAGCAAGATTTCCTAACTCTTGTACTCCAACCCCTTCCCATTTGTCTTCCTAATTGTTTGGATTTATGTATCAGGACACATATTTTTAATTTCTCATCTTTTGCAAAAACAAACCCTCCCTACCAAAGTGAATAGCTCATAATTCACAACGATATACTACATCTGCTGTTTTCTTGCCTATTCACTTAACTCATTGATATCCCTTTATTAGACAGTTTCTGCAGTCCCCACAGCCCACTTTTCCCTATAGTATCCAGCACTGCTGATACAGTACACTCAGTCCTTTCAGACAACTCATTAACATACTGTAGATTGTAAATAGCTAATGTCCCATCACCAAACCTTGTGCCACTCCACTAACAGCCTGCTGACCTTTAAATGATTAATTTATTCTGACTTTTTCCTTTAACGATACATTAGGCTTCTTACTCTTGGCAACTTTTTAAGCTTTTTCATTATTGTCATTAACCTTTTTAGATATCCACAGTTTGAAACATGTTCATAATTATTTGAGTCCTGAAATGTTCATAATTGTGCAATCCCTTCCTTATTTTCTGTTTCAAAATAAAATAATAATTTAAAAAAAAGAAATAAAAGGGGCGGCATGGTGGCTCAGTGGTTAGCACTGCAGCCTCACAGCACCAGGGACGCGGGTTCAATTCCTGCCTTGGGTGACTGTCTGTGTGGAGTTTGCACATTCTCCCCATGTCTGCCTGGGTTTCCTCCAGGTGCTCCGGTTTCCTCCCACAGTCCAAAGATGTGCAGGTTAGGTGGATTGGCCATGCTAAATTGCCCATAGTGTTCAGGGGTGTGTGGGTTATAGGGGGATGGGTCTGGGTGGGATGATTCAAGGAGCGGAGTGGACTTGTTGGGCCAAAGGGCCTGTTTCCACACTGTAGGGAATCTAATCTAATCTAATAATTACTCTTTGCGGTCATTAGGGAGGAAATTCTACAATCTTGACCCAGCAACTAGGTTACAAATTATGATCATTTTTATCGTCCTTGCAATTTGGTATCTGCCACTGGTGTCATTTCAGTAAGTCAATTAGCTATGGGTAGGTCACTTTTCCTGCTGAGCTTTTCTTTCTGATATGAATGTATACCTGTTGAGAATTATGAAATATTTCTTTAAATGTTTTCCATTGTTAATTTATTGTGAAACATAACAATTTACCTTAGCCATATGCCATTCATAACTGTGCATTTGACTTTATTTACATCTTGTACCCTTGTTTTCGACTTAAGTACATCAGAATAAAATGTACTTGACTCATTATAGAACTCTAATGTTTTGGGAAGGGATTCTCTGTGAAGAACTATCGTGTGAGATTTATAATTAATCCTGTCTCATTATTGAAGAGTGCATCTAAGATGGTCTTTTTTTGATCGGTTCCACATTGCTTTGAATGCTTTCCACGAATCTGTCCCCATTCTAATTTTGCCAATTTGATTTAGCTTCCCTATCTGAAGATTTAAATTGCATTTGACTATTGCATCGCTTTTATTCCTTGGACCTCTTCTTTTAATTATCCATCCCTAATTATTCATGAGAAAGTAGTGGTGAGCCACGTTTTTGAACCACTCTTGTCCATGTTGTGTAGAAATGTGTTTGATTCCACCCTGGGCGACTCTGTGTGGAGTTTGCACGTTCTCCCCATGTCAGTATGGATTTCCTCCAGATGCTCCAGTTTCCTCCCACAGTCCAAAAAAAATGTGCAGGCTAGGTGGATTGGCCAGGGAAAATTGCCTGTAGTGCCCAGGGATGTGTAGATTAGGTGGGTTATGGGGGAGGGGTCTGGCTGGAATGCTCTGAGAGTCGGTGTGGACTTTTTGGGCTGTAGGGCCTGTTTTCACACTGTAGGGATTCTATGTTATTAGAGAGGAAATTCTACGATCTTGACGCAGCAACTATGTTGTAGTAGATATATTTTTCCAAGTTACGAATGGTGTGAGACTTGGAAGGGAACTTTCAGGTATCAGTGTCCCTACGTGTCTGCATTGCTCTTTTAGATGGTAGAGTTTGCAAATTTAAAAGTTGCCCTCAAATCAGCCTTTGCAAGTTACTGCAGTGCATTTGGTACAGACTGTAGCAGTGGAGTGCCAGAGTATAGAGGGTGAAAGTTTTTAAGGCAGAGGATGGGGTGTCATATCAAGCCAACTCTGTTGTGCGTGCTATTGAGCTTCTTGAATGTTGTGCTGTGTTTATTTAGGCAAGTGGAGAGTATTTCAACATATATCTGACTTTTATCTTGTCTGATGGACTGGATTAACATTGTCTAGTATTATAGAATTTTTGGAAGACCTTTGGAAGAACTGAGTACTCTACCTGCCACTCAAAATTCTTCTAGACATGCATGAATGTCTTTAATCCTTCCAAGAGCAAGTTATCTGGTCATTTTTTACATTTTCTGTTTCTGGAAGCTCGTGTACAAGTAATAGGCTACGGTGATCTTTGTAACAGTGATTTGAATTTTTTATGCAGACTTGCACAGTCTTTAAAGTGAGAAACAAGCGTTGTACCCCTGCTTTTTTAAAAAAAATGGATTATAAGCAGTTTCAATTTGAATGTATAAATCTGCACATGTTTACATTCAAACATAATATTTCAAATGTGAGCATAAACAAATGCAAGAATTACAGAGAGTAGGTCATTCAACCTCTTAAGTCTACTCTATTATCAATAAATTGATGAGGATTTGGGAAATCAGGTTAAAGGACCATTTTATTTTCATGCATTTGTGAGGAAAGCCTACTGTGAAATAATTTTTTGGCTCTTGCCTGCTGATGTTTAATTCTGAGCTGTTTTCCTGGCAGTTTTGTCATTACCTTCCATCCTCTACAAGTGGGAAGAAGTAATTTTCAAGTTTACTTCAACAGAATGGAAGTGAATCTGTGCTGTTGATGTTATTTAAAATCACATGCTAGCCCACTAATCAACTGAGCTAACCGGTATTTTTACGACAACTTTATTTTTTATAAAATAATTTTCTATTCTACAGAAGGAAGAAGTGTTGACTAGTTAAAGTTAATTCTTTTAACAGATTGTTTAGATTAATGTTTATATGCAAATGTCACCTAGTGTAAAATAAAATTTCCGGTCGTGATTTTAGGGAAAAGAGAAGGATGAGAGATTTTATGATTAAAATATTCTGTATTTTTCAATATATAGGACCATTGAGGCCAGAGTTTACTATAACTTATGTTGCTGTTTCAACAATATTTTTAAACAGTGGACTCTCACTAAAGACTGAGGTATGATTTTTATGATTCAAACCTAATATAATCAAAATGTAAGTTTGCGGAACATTGACAGAATCTTGAATGGGCTAACATAGTGTGGAGCTGGAAGAGCACAGCAGGCCAGGCAACATCAAGAGGAGCAGGAAAGCTGATGGTTCAGGTGGGAACCCCTTCTTCAGAAAGGGTCCTGACTCGAAATGCCAGCTTTCCTGCTTCTCTTGATGCTGCCTGACTTGCTGTGTTCCTCCAGCTCCACACTGTTATCTCTGACTCCAGCATCAGCAGTTCTTATTATTGCCAAATTTTGGGAAATTCTTTCAGTCTCTAGTATTTAACCTGTTTCATTTTCAGTGAGTTCTATCTTGTACAGCTCATAATGTAATTTATTCTTAACTATTGTAAGAAGGTCTTTCCATCAAGATAGTAGAAAATGGAGTTTGTGTCTGCACTTTATGCACCTTTCCTGTATTTTGAAATAATTTGTGCAATATGTTTGTCTGTTTGAAGTTGAACAATTTAATAGGCACTAAAATTATTATTTTCAGAGCAGCATATTTTTGAAGATCTAACGCAAGTTGTGACAATGCTGTCACTTTAATAGGTTATTTTGTCCTGCTTTTGTTTTTGAAGAGAGGCTATAAGGCACAGGTGACAACTGTCTCTAAGACAAAACTTGGAACAATGGAAGCAGCCTGGGTGTGGACAGCTCTGTTAGACCAGGCTTTCTAGTTTTTTTTTGCTTTAAGCTTAGTTTTAAGCAGAAGCCTTTGGGGTCACGAAAGAATTAGAAGCTTCAGTGAATGTCTCCTTGCTGCTCCACTCTATGAATCCTCTTTCAATGTTTTTTCTTCTTGGATTGGAGAACAGCATGTGAGAATCCATATCTGAATTTGCCTTTATGTCAAGGGAGGTGTTTATGGGATGTATTGTATTAGTTAATTAGAACTAGTTATTGTGCCTATTATTTGATTAAGTTTTCCAATAGCTAAATTATTCTAAATTCTTCTTTCTTTCGTTTATATTTTAACTATACTCTTTAAATAAATTGTTTTGCTTTACATTGAGTAGTTTGACCAGTTGCATTGCATCTGAAACATGGCACTTCACCTCTACCTTTAAAATACGTAAAATAAAGGTCTAGACTACCACCTTAATAGTTTGAGGGGGGCCTGATCTGGTCCATTAATGAGTGGATTTCTCATTTTGGCAGCAAGAGTAGAAAATAAAACTCCCCAAGGCATTGTAATTGTAGTACACCATATAGACAGCAGTGGTTCAACCAGGCAACTAACTACCACCACCTCAAAGGTAATTAGACATGGACAATAAATGCTGGCGCAGCAGAACTCCTATTTTCTCCTGTGTTTAACCAGCAAAAACTGTCTCTGTGGAGTTGCGCGTTCTCCTGTCTGCATGGCTTTCCTCCGGGTGCTCTGGTTTCCTCCCACAGTCCAAACGTGTGCAGGCCAGGTGGATTGGCCATTCTAAATAGCCAATAGTGTTCAGGCACGTATAGATTAGGGGGTTGGGTCTGGGAGGGATGCTCTGAGAGTCAGTGTGGACTTGTTGGGCCAAAGGGCCTGTTCTCGCACTGTAGGGATTCTAAATTTAAAAAATGGAATACAGACTTACCTCTTTCAAAAACCATTGAGATGCTCATATCAGAAGCAATTTCTGATATGAGTGCACTATCTTCATAATTGGTTCATGAATAGTAAAAGGTATGCAGGCACAGAATAGCTGCTGGCAAGGATAAGTGTTGCTACAGCTGTACAGAATCTTACGTAGCATCTGGAGTACTGTATACAGTTTGGCTTTTCTTAAGAAAGAACATAACTATACCAAAGTGTAGAGCTGGATGAACACAGCAGGCCAAGCAGCATCTTAGGAGCACAAAAGCTGACGTTTCGGGCCTAGACCCTTAATCAGTTTTTTTCTGATGAAGGGTCTAGGCCCGAAACGTCAGCCTTTGTGCTCCTAAGATGCTACTTGGCCTGCTGTGTTCATCCAGCTTCACACTTTGTTATCTCAGATTCTCCAACATCTGCAGTTCCCATTATCCCTGATAACTGTACCAAAAACAGTTCGGGGAAGATACTGTTAACTGATTCCTGGGCAGAAAGCATTATCTTATGAGGAAAAGTTAAATAGATTGTGTCTACATTCATAGCAGCATAGATGAATGAGAGATGATCTTATTGAAATAGAAAATCCTAAGTGGATTGGTGGGACTAGTCTAGAACTGAGGGGCACAGTTTCAAAATTGCGGTTCTCCCATTTGAGACTAGGATGAAGATTTTATTTTCTGAGGTCACCAGTCTGTGGATTTCATTTCTTTCCCCAGTGAGCAGTGGAAGCAGGTCCTTTGAATGTGTTCAAGGCTAAGTGAGTAGATTCTTTTTTATTAAAAAACATGTTGAAGGTTAAGGTCACAGTTAGATCATCAACGATCTTAACAAATAGTGGAACAGGCTTAATGAAGCTGAAAACCAAACTCCACTCCAGATTCTTGTGTTCTTGTATCGCACCACTTCTTATTGCTTTGTCAAGTATCTTTTCTGGTTGAGGATGATTATTAAGGGTTTTTTTTCCCAAGAAGTTTGTTTTGGTTGAATGGTAGCTCACTTGCCTCCCAACTTGAAAATCATGTTTTGGAGCCCAATTCAGTATGGCTGACAATTCAGTATGATATTGAACTGAGACAGCATCTGTCCTCTTGGCAGGATGTGAAAGATCTTGTGCAACAATTTGACGAAGAGAAGAAGCATTTTATCAATGTAGTAACAAGTATGCCTCAACTAGTACCACTAAATCAAATTATACATTAAGCATTGTTTATGGATCTTTGTTTTATGCAACATGGCTTCAAAATTTATAATGCAAGAAGGGCTACAATAAAAAATTACATCAATAGCTGTGAAGTCCACAATAATTGAATGGAATTGATCACCATTTTCTTAACATTGACAGCAGGTCTTTTTTGGTGGGCTTTCAGATGCATCAAGTATTTCTTTGTGTGCATCAATTCAAGTCTTCTGTTCTACTGAAATCCTCACCTGGATCCTCTGCAATCGACCATTGCCTGACATTTGCCCCCTGCTGAATTGGCACCCGTAACCTTGCTCCCTGCTCTGGTTGCAGTCCACTCATGGTTGTTGTCTCACCATGCACAACTTCACCACTAATTTGTTCTCTAAGACATGCACTCCATCAACATTTGAACTCGGGTCTTTGAGTGTGAAATCAAGTGACACTGTGCCACTCTCACTCTTTATGTTCCTCCACTGTTTGGATATCTTAAAGGCAAAGAGGCATGATTGTAAGGCAGTGGTTGCGGGGAGGGGAGAGATAAAGTAAGAGATGCAAGCTTACTTTATCTGCAGCTTGTAAGTCTGGAATGTGTGGCTTGAGTGTGACGTTGGGTCTGATGAGAGGGATGAGGAATGATTCTCGCCATTGGCTGCAGGATTTGCAATGGCTATTCCAGTTCTGACCAGCATTCTCAGCTCCATGATGTTAGGATGTGCACGTGTACCAGTCCACCTTTAGGTGTCTTCTGTCTCCAAGAGAGGAAAGTCCATCATCATGTGTTGTGCAATTTGTTTCGCTGATGTGGCTGTTGCATTTGAAGAACAGGCAATATGTGGAATTTGAGATGTGGGTGTGAGGTTTCCAGCAATGTTAGGTATTGGAGGGAGTGGTGAAGCATAGGAATGTTAGGTATGAATCTTGACTAATTTGTTGTTTGTCAATGATGCTTTCCCATTTACCCAAGCACACAAAAGATGGGTAAGGACATCTTTTCTCTTTCCCAGCTGTTCCCTCAAGGCAACTAGCGGAGAGTTTCACAAGCTTTGAGCTTCCTTTTTCCCCTGTTCTTTTCACTTGTACCAGACAGAATGAGCCTCCACTTTGTTTTAAAATAAATGCACCTCAGTGCAGGCTAGTTTGCAGTGATGCTAGGCAAAACGATGGCCTCTTTCAGGTCTAGGTATTTCACCACTGCTGACTCCAGTTATTTGTGCATAGCTTCTATGCATGGGCTGTTTCATGTTTTTTAAAAGTAGCAACATGGGAATGATACAGTATGAATTAGACTTTCTTCAAACTTTAAATCCAACTTTGATTTGGTCAGTTACCCAAAGCTTTTACGGATATAAAGCAAAATACTGCAAGAGCTGGAAATTTGAAATAAAAACAGAAAATGCTGGAAATAGCCAGTCAGATAGTTCTGAAGGAAAGTTACTGATTGAAATATAAACTCTGTTCCTCTGCTTAGATGCTATCTCATTTGCTGAGTATTCCTGGCATTTCTGTTTTTATTTGACATGTGACTTTTTTTGAGTAACTGTAGACCACAATCAAAAAAGTTCTTGTTCTATGCGTAACTGAAAAAAATACAATGCTTTTATCAAATTATCTTTAAAACTGAAACTTTGCAGACAGTTTTGGAGGATAGGGAATGGCAGATGGTTTAAACAGCTATTTTGCATCAGTCTCTACAGTGGATGATGCTTTGAGCATCCTATTGTTTCGAAAGAATATGGGGGATGAGTTAAGCACCATCACCACCAGAGAAGTAGTATTAGACAAATGAATGGGGCTTAATGGCAAGTAAGTCTTGATGAAATGGCTTGCATTATACAATCCCAGAATTCTAAAAGATTTAGCAACAGAGATAGTAGATGCATTTTGTAATTTCCCAAAAATCATTGAATTCTGGAGAAGTGCCAGAGATTTGGAAAACTGACAATGTGACACACCTATTCAGAAAGCAAGGATGGTGAAAAACAACAGCAAAGTATAAGGTGATTAGCCTAACTTCTATTGTTGGAAAATTAATGGAATCAAGGAAATAATAACAGAACATTTGGAAAATCATAATACAATGAAGCAGAATCAGATTGGCTTCATGAACAGGGAATGGTTAGAAAGTTGCCTAATGGACAAGAAATGCCAAGTTGAGATAACAACTGGTTCTTTTCACATTGACCTGTGACCAGTGGAGTTCTATAGGAATCTATGATGTGACACTAACAGTTTATATTATACATTAATAACTTGGAGAATGGAAGTGAATGTACTATAACCAAAATTGCAGACACATAACGCCTTTAGGCGGAAAGGCACGTTGAGAGAGGCGTATAAAAAGTTTAAAAGGATATTGATTGATTTAAGTAAGTGGGCAAAAAGCTGACAAATGGTCAGGAAAGTTAATGGCTCTTATTGGTCCTTACTTCAGGGGATTTGAAAAATAAGAGTAGGAAAGTGTTATTGCAACTGTACAAGGTGCTGTTGAGACAATACCTGGACTATTATGAGCCGTATTGGTCCTTTTTATTTAAGAAAAGATATCATTTCTTTGGAGGCAGTTCAAAGAATTCAGATGATCCCTGGTATGAAGGGATTGTCTTGTGAGCCACAACTGAATAGGTTGGGGCTCTACTCACTGAAATTTAGAGAAATGAGAGGTGACCTTGTTGAAGCGTATGGGATTCTTAAGGGGCTTGATGGGATAAATGTTGAGAGGATGTTTCTCCTCGTGAGAGAGTCTAGGACCGAGGGCATGTTCTCAGAATAAATGGGTGCCCATTTAAGACTGAGATGAGGAATTTCTTCCCTCAGATGGTTGAGAGTCTTTGGGTTGCCTTGCCACAGAGAGCTATGGAGGCAGAGTCATTGTGTACATTTAAGGCAGAGATAGGTTCTTGGTCAGTAGGACGGTAAGGAGTTATGGGGAAAAGGCAGGAAAGTGGACATGAGGAATTTCAGAGAAGCCATGATTCCATGGAATGATGGAGCAAGCTCGAAGGGCCAAATAGCCTGCTTCCGTTCCTATTTCTTATGGTTTGTGACCTTTGTCATGCTTGAGATTATCTTTGTATTCAAAGGAAAGAGTTACCAAAGTGTTGATTTTTCTGTTGATCCAACTGCAGAATTAATAGTGGAAAATAAGGAAATGTCAGGTGAATTGAACAAATATTTTACACCTGTCTTCACCTTTTGAGGGTACAAATACATTCCAGAAGCAGTGATAAATTGATAAATAGGAGAGAAGAACACAGGAAAATCACAACAATTAGAGAAGTGGTACAGAGTATTGACGAAGCTGCAGGCTGATGCAGCCAGGTACTGATGAGCTTTGTTTCAAAACCTTAAAGAAGTGGTTAGTGAGATATTGATGTTTTAATTTTCCAAAACAGTCTTGATTCAGGTTGGTCTTATTGAATTGGAAAATAGCAAAGGAACTCCTTTATTGAAAAAGGGGAGGGGGACAGAAATCAGGAAATGACAGGTCAGTCGTCTTAACATTTTCCACACGACAGATGTTAAAATCTATTCTTAAAGAAGTTATGGCAGGGTATTTATTATAAGTTCAAAGCATCCAAGCAGAGTCAGCATAGTTTCGTGAAAGGAAAAGCATGTTTGACTGATCCTTTGGTGTTCTTTGTGAGGGTAACCCATACTTTGGATAAAGGGAAACCAGAGGGTAAACTTAGATTTCTAGAAGTCATTTGATAAGATGCCACATCAGCAATTATTGCAGAAGATAAATGCCATGATATAGAGAATAGTGTATTGGCATGGTTAGAAGATTGGCAGGCTAACAGGAAGCAGGGCGTAGACATAAATCATTTTTGTTTTTCTAGCTGGCATATAATGAGTGATCTAGCACAGGGATCAGTGCTGGAACTTCAACTGTTTACAAGTTATCTAAATTCTTAGATGAAATGATGGAAGTTATGGTTACCAAATTCACTGAAGACACCAAGCTAGATAGTTAGATATAAAGTTTTGACACGGACATGATTCTACACAAATATATAGATAAGTGAGTATGCAAAGAAGTAGCAAATGGGAAATGTGGGAAAATGTGAAATTGTCCATTTTTGCAGGGAAAAATAAAAACAACTTATGCAACTGATTGTAGTGCGCAGATGCAGAAGGATCTAGGTAACACTGTGCATGAATTGCTCAAGGCTCTTAGGAAGATACAGCAAGAAATTAGGGAAGCTAATAGATTATTATCTCATTGCAAGGAAAATTGAATACAGAAATGGGGAATTTATGTTTCCAATATACAGGACAATGGCGAGAGAACATCTGGAATACTGTGCACAGTATATGTTACATTATTAAAGGATGGGTGTAAATCTATTGGAAGCAATTCAAAGAAGGTTTAGTAGACTAATACTTGAAATGGGCAGGCTTTCTGAGGAGGGAAGGTTGGTCAGGTCAGGCTTGTATCTACCAAAATTTAGAGCAAGAGGTGACTAGATTGAAACATAAGGTCCTGAGTGGTCTTGATAAGGCAGATGTAAGCATGATACTTCCTCCCATAGGAGGATACAGAACCAGGGATCACTGTCACTTAAAAATAAAGTGTCTTTTATTTAAAAGAGAGAGATTTTTCTGAGGGTTGAGAACATTTGGAGATCTCTCTTGCTGAACATGGGGTGAAAGCACAATCTTGCATATTTTTAAGGCAGATTCTTGTTAATGAAGAGGGTTAAAGCTTATTGGGGGTAAATGAGAATGTGATTTTGCGATGACATTCAGATCAACCGTAATCTCATTGAATGGTGGAGCAAGCCTGAGGGCTGAATGGCCCACCAGACTCTTAATTCGTACTTTCATACTTAACACAAAACTGACCAAATAAATAAGTTGGATATTTTAAGCCCCTGACCTGCCATGAGGCTTTCTCACATGCCTGTATACTTTGAAAGTTTTATCACAATTCTGGGATCAAAAAAAATTGAAAACTCTTATTGTTCTTATAAGACACTCTTCAAATAAACTGCTCCACACTATCAACTCCCCTCAGAAAACTGATTTGCAGTCTATTTCCACAACTTTGATTATTCAAATGGGCTAGTCAATTAATCAGGCAAAAGTACTTTTATTAAATCATGAGATAACAAGGTGTAGAGCTGGATGAGCGCATCAGGAAAGCTGATGTTTCAGGTCTGGAGCCTTTTGCAAAAATGGGGGAGAGGCAGAGGATTCTGAAATAAATAGAGGGAGAGAGGGGGACGGGGAGGCGGGTAGAAGATGGATAAAGGAGAAAATAGGTGAAGAGACAGACAGGTCAAAGAGGCGGGGATGGAGCCAGTAAAGGTGAGGGTAGGTGGGGAGTTAGGGAGGGGATAGGCCAGTCCAGGGAGGACGGACATCACGAGGAGGCAGGATGATGCTGATAGGTAGGAGATAGGAGTGGGGTTTGAGGTGGGAGGAGTGGACAGGTGAGAGGAAGGACAAGTTAGGGAGGTGGGGACAAGCTGGGCTGGTTTTGGGATGTGGTTGGGGGAGAGGACATTTTAAAGCTTGTGAAGTCTTCTCTCTCCTTCCTGGACGCCTCTGTTTTCATCTCTGGCAGCGACCCGGAAATCGATATCCATTTCAAGCCTACTCCCACAGCTACCTAGAATACACCTCCTTTCACCCACCTTCCTGCAAAAATGCCATCCCCTATTCCCAATTCCTTCGCCTCTTCCACATCTGCTCCAGAGATGAGGCATTCCACTCCCAGACATCCCAGATGTCGTTGTCTTTCAAGAATCACAACTTTCCGTCCACAGTGGTCGAAAACACTCTCCACCGTGTCTCTCACATTTCAGACAACTCATCCCTCACACCCCCTCCGCGCAATTACAACCAAAATAGAATCCCCCTCGTCCTGTCATACATCCTGACATACCACCCCACCAACCTCCGGATCCAACACATCATCCTCCGGCATTTCCGCCATCTGCAATCTGACCTCCCTACCAAAGACATTTTCCTTCCCCACCCTCATCTGCCTTCTGGAGGGACTGCTCTCTCCATGACTACCTTGTCTGCTGCACACTCCCCACCACCCCCGGCACTTTTCCCTGCAGCCGCAGGAAGTGTGACACCTGCTCTTACACCTCCCCCTTACCCCCATCCCAGGCCCCAAGAAGACCTTCCACATCAAACACATGTTCACCTGCATATCTGCTTATGTGGTATACTATATCTGCTGTTCCTGATGTGACCTCCTCAACACCAGGGAAACCAAGCGGAGACTTGGGGACCGCTTTGTGGAACAACTATGCTCGGTTTGCAACAAACAACTGCACCTCCCAGTTGCAAACCATTTCAACCCCCCACCCCACTCCTTGAACGACATGCCTATCCTGGGCCTCTTGCAGTGCCACACAGATGCCATCCGAAGGTTGTAGGAACTGCACCTCACATTTTGCTTCAGAACCCTGCAGCCCAATGGTATCAATGTGGACTTGACAAGCTTCAAAATCTCCTCTTCCCCCGACTGCTTCCCAAAACCAGCCCAGCTGGTCCCTGCCTCCTAACTTGTTCTTCCTCCCACCTATCCACGCCTCCCACTTCAAGCCCCACCCCCTACCTCCAACCTACCAGCTCATCCTGCCCCCTTGACCTGTCCATCCTCCCTGGACTGATCTATCTTCTCAATAACAAAGTGTGGAGCTGGATGAAGACAGCAGGCCATGCAGCATCTCAGAAGCACAAAAGCTGATGTTTCGGGCCTAGACCTTTCATCAGAAAAATCCTTTTCTGATGAAGGGTCTAGGCCCGAAACATCAGCTTTTGTGCTCCTGAGATGCTGCATGGCCTGCTGTCTTCATCCAGCTCCACACTTTGTTATCTTGGATTCTTCAGCATCTGCAGTTCCCATTATCTCTGTTCTATCTCCTCCCTACCTCCCACCTACACTCACCTTTATTGGCTCCATCCCCACCTCTTTGACCAGTCTGTCTCCTCTCTACCTATCTTCTCCTCTATCCATCCTCTATCCACCTCCCCCTCTCTCCCTATTTATTTCAGAACCCCCTTCCCTATTTTCGAAGGGTCTAGGCCCAAAGCGTCAGCCTTCTTGCTCCTCTGATGCTACTTGGCCTGCTGTATTCATCCGGCTCTTGGCTGATGACTAATTTGGTTTAGTTTAGTGTTTAGTTCCATTTGTAATTCTTCAGATAATGTTGCAGCAAGACCTGGATAATTCTGAAAATTAGACAGGTAAACAGCTTGGAGTTTGAGGATAAACTTGCAGGGAACATTTAAAAACTGACTAAAAGTTTTTGCAAATATGAAGATTTATGTAGGTCCATTACAGTCAGAAACAAAAGGAAATTTAAAGTAGGAAATTAAGAAATGGCATAAAAATTGCATAATTATTTTGATCAGTCCTCTCGAAGGAGGAGACAAAAGATTCCCCAGAACTTGTGGGAAACCAAGGAGGAATTGAAGAAAATCCATGTTAGTTAAGCAGGGGAAAAGGTGCTCAAAATTAATAGGATTAAAGATTGACAAATCTCCAAGGCCTATAACCTGAATCCCAGGGTACGGAGCAAATGTCCCTGGAAATATCGAATGCATTGGTGATCATCTCCCAAAATGCTGTCGAACCTGGGTGTGGCAGACGTAACTCCACTACTTTAAAGGAGGAAGAGAATAAACAGAATTGCAAACCAGTTAGTCCAACATAATGGGAAAACTACTAGATTCTGGTTGAAAAGACTTGATAAAGAGCACTTGGAAAGCATTAATGGAATTGGACCAAGTCAGGTGCTGACCTAATGTGGAATTTTTCGGATGTAATTAATCGGATAATAACAGGGCTTTGACCCCAGATACTCACAATATATATTTATGATTTAGATGAGTGAATTAAATGTAACATCTGCAAGTTTGCTGACAACGCAAAGCTGGGTGAGAGGTTGAGCTGTGAGGAGTGTGTAAAGATGCTTCAGTGTGATTTCTGCCAGCTGAGGAATGGGCAAATGCATGGCAGACGCAGTACATTGTGGATAAATGTGAGGTTATCCACTTTAATAGAAATGGTGGTAGTTTGGGAAAGTGGGGAGGTGCAATGAAACTGGGTGTTCTTGTTCACCAATTAGTGAAAGTAAGCATGCAGGTGCAGCAGACAGCGAAGAAGGCAGATGACATGTTGCCCTTCGAGGTGAGAGAATTTTACTGTAATTGTACAGCGTCTGTGTGCAGTTTTGGTCTCCCTGTTAATAGGATGGATGTTCTGGATTTGAGGGAGTACAAAATTTAATTCCGAGATCTCGTGGAATTTCATAGGTTTCTAACAGGACTTGACAGGATAAAGGCAGGAAGGATGTGCCTGATGACTGGGGAGTCCAGAACCTGTGGTTGCAGCCTAAAGAAACAGGATAGGCTATTTAGGACGGCAATGAGGAGGAATTTCCTTACCTAGAGAATGGTGAGCCTGTGGAATTCTTTGCCACAGAAAGTCGTTAAGGCTAAAACATTGAATATTTTCAAGGAGTCAGAGAAAGTTCTTGGGGGCTAAAAGCATCAAAGGATATGGGGAGAAAGTGAAAGCAGACAACTGAGTTGGATGGTCAGCCATGATTCATTTGTAATGGTGGAAAAGGCTAGAAGGCCAAGTGGTGGCCCTCTAATTTTCATCTTTTACAAATAGATAAGGGTGAACTAGTGGATGTAGTGTGTTTGGATTTCAGGAAGGCTTTGAGGTCCCATGAAAGAGGCTACTGGGCAAAATTGAAGCACACATCTTTGGGGTAATAGACTTGCATGGACTGAGAATTAGTTGATGGATTGGATACAGAGAGTAAAAATAAATGGATCTTTTTCCAGGTGGAAGGTGGTGACATGTGGTGTACTGCAGGGATCGGTGCCTGGGTCCCAACTATTCACAATATATATATAAAAATCTTAGCTGACAGAATCAAATGCAATGTTTCCAGGTTTGCTGGCAATACAAAACCAAGTAGGATTGTTAGTTGTGAGAAGTGTGCAAGGAGGCTTCAGGGTGTTCTAAACAAGTTTTTAGCCTGTGGAAGAACATACAGGATAATGAATACATGTGAAATTATACACGTTAACGTGAAAAACAGAAAGGCAGTGTATTATTTAATGGTGATGTATTGGAAAATGTTGATGTACAAAGGATTCTAGATGTCCTAGTACACCAGACAATAATAGCAAAAAAAGGTGCAGCAAGTGATTAGGAGAGCGAATGTTATATATAAAATCGGACGTAGATGTGTCTTCCTGCAGTTTTAGAAAGCTTTGGTGAGACTGCACCTGAAGTATTGTGTGCCGTTTAATCTCCCTACCTAAGAGAGGGAATTTTTGCCACAGGAGGAAGTTCACTAGACTGATACCATGGATGGCAGGATTGTTATAGGTTCGACTGGACCTGTATTCACTAGAATTTAGCCGATTAAAGGGAATCTGATTGACCTGCAGAAAATTCTGATAGGACTAGACAGGTCAGATGTGGGGAGGATGTCTCCCATGTTTGGGCAGTCTAGAATGAGGGATCACTGTCTCAGGATATGGTGTCAGCCATTTCGGACTGAGATGGTGAAATGTTTCTTCACTTGGAGTGTGGTGAACCTGTGGAATTCCTTACCACAAAGCTAAGGAGGCTGGTTCACTGAGTATACTCGAGAAAGTCATTGATAAATTTTAGATATTAAATGCATCAAGGGGTATGGAGAGCAAGTGGAAAAATGGAGATGGAAGATGTTGCATGCTGAATGGCTGAGTTGTTTCAAAGAGCCAACTGGCCAACTTCTGCCCTTAGTTTTTTTGTAACATTCTCATTATCACACAAGAACCAAGTAATGACCGTTGTTGAAAAGAAAATTATAACTATCTGCCATGTATTTAATGAATCCCCAATTATCAACATTATGGGAATTACAGTTATGGAAACTTAATTAGATCAGCAACATAATAGATTGACTTGCTATTGTGCTCAGAAACCGGATTGTTTTTTTAGTTGTTGAGTGACTCACTTCCGGACTGTTCAAAGCCTATTCACTATCTTCAAAGTACAGGACAGGAGTGTGAATATTCAATGCATTCATCAATCTTTGAAACCGCAACAATATTTGAGAAGCTGAATGCCATCCAGAGCAAAGGAGTTGCTTGATTTGAATTCACACTGCCA
The DNA here is from genome assembly GCF_030684315.1 of Stegostoma tigrinum. Taxonomy (NCBI): domain Eukaryota; kingdom Metazoa; phylum Chordata; class Chondrichthyes; order Orectolobiformes; family Stegostomatidae; genus Stegostoma; species Stegostoma tigrinum. The sequence goes on along the minus strand of NC_081354.1, from coordinate 47,259,938 downwards.
CTTAAGCATTCACTACCTCCAACACCAATTCAAGATGGCAACAGTATATAAAATGTTCTAGATGCAAAGCAGCAACTTGTTAAGGCTACTTTGACAGCATTTTTTTTATACCTGTAGCCTCTATCACTTAGAACAAGAACAACAAGCGCATGGGGCCAAGCGTCACCTGCTAGCGCCCTCTCCAGTCTCACACCATGCTGACTTGTAGATTCACTGCTTCACCTTTGCTCAGTCAAAATCGTGGAATTCCTGAATAAAAACCAAAAGAACTGCAGATGCTGTAAATCAGAGACAAAAATAGAAATTGCCAGAAAAGCTCAGCAGGTCTGTGCAGCCCTTGTGGAGAGAAATCCGTTAACGTTTTGGGCTGAGTGACCCTTCCTCAGAACTTAGGAAGGATCACTTGATCTGAAATCGTTAACTCTGATTTCTCTCCACAGATACTGCCAGACCTGCTGAGCTTTACCAGCAATTTTTGTCTCCTGGAACTCCTTTCTTAGTAATTCTGTGTTTGCATCCATACCACATGGACTTTGAGTCAAGAAAGCAACTCACCATTACCTTCTGAATGGCAGTCAGAAATAGGAAATAAATGCTGTTTTGCCATTGCCTATGGTCCACGAGTATTTTTTAAACTTACATGAATTTCTGATGTGATGTTTTAACTAGTCTTCTGAATTAGATGTGAGGATGCTATCACTAATTGAGTCATAGTCCTATGGCACAGAGAGACAGTCCTTCAGCCCAAACTGGTCCACACTGACCAAAATGTCCATTCAAGCTAACCCCATTTCAATGCCCATATTCTTCTAAACCTTTCCTATCCGTGTATTTGGCCAAATGCCTTTTAAATGTTGTTAAGGTCCCTGCCTCAACCACTTCTGCAAGCAGCTCATTCCGTTTGCAAAACACCCTCTGTTTTAAAAAAAAATGTTGCCCCTCAGGCTCCCATTTATTCTTTCCTCTCTTACCTTAAACTGATGCCCTCTAGTCCTCTCTTTCCCCAAGCCTGGGGAGTGTATTCACCCTATCCATACCTCTCATGATCTTGTATACTTCTGTAAGATCCCCCTCCATTTCCTATATGCTAAAGAAGAAGGTCCTAGCTTGTCCAACCTCTCCCTATAACTCAGTCCCTTGAGCCCTGGCAACACACTTGTAAATTTCTTCTGCAGTCTTTACAGTTCCTATATCCTTCCTATAGCAAGGTGACCAAAACTGAACACAATGCTCTGAATGTGGCCTCACCAACTCTTGTACAACTGCAACATAACTTCCCAGCTTCTTTACTCCATGCCTTGATTAATGAAGGCCAGCATGCCAAAGGCTTCTTCACCACCCTGTCTGTGATTCCACTTGTAGAGACCATAAGACATAGGAGTGGAAGTAAGGCCATTCGGACCGTGCACTTGAATTCTAAGGTCCCGCTGTTCTACTAAGCTCCTTTAAGGCCCAACCATTCACAATGAAACTCCTACCTTGATTTGAGTTTCCAAAATGCAATACCTCACATTTATCTATATTAAACACCACTTGCTATTTCTCAGCCCACTTCCCCAGCGGATCAAGATCCCGCTGCAATTTTTGATAACCTTCCTCACTGACCACAACACTACCTATTTTAGTTTTATCTGAAAACTTACTAATCATGCCTTTCATATTTTCATCCAAATCATTTATATAGATTGCAGCAGCAATGGGCCCAACACTGACCCCATAAGACACACTACTAGCTGCAGATCTCCAGTCCAACAAGCATCCTTCCACTATTACTTCTGTTTCCTACTATCAAGCCAATTGTGTATCCAAATTGACAGCTTTCCCTGGATTCCATGCGATCTAACCTTCCAGAGCAGCCTACCATGTGGAACCTGATTAAAAATCATACTGAAATCTATATAGGCTACATCTACCGCCTTGCTTTCATCAACCTTCCTGGTCAGTTCGTCAAAAAACTCTAACAAATCTGTGAGGCATAATCTCCCACGCACCAAACCATGCTGACTACTCCCAGTCAAACCCTGTTTTTCCAAATGCATGTGTATCATATGCCTCAGAATCTTCTCAAGTAACTTACCTACTGCAGATGTTAGGCTTACTGATCTATTATGTCAATATCTTTTGTCAGCCAGGATTCCCTACTGCTGCCAACCTTGCCCTTCACCCTCTCAGGAACAGATGTACTGTTTATACATTTATATTTTACTAGACATGAAGTGACTAATTAAAATAAATAATGTTAAGAACCTATTTTTTAGTAGTCCCTCGGGATTGAGAATGACTTGCTTCTGGTCTGGGGAGGGTGAAAGGTGGGACTGTGGTGTAGGGGGTAAGGTGTAGGGGATATGCTTTTGCAGTGGCTGAATAATTGAATCCTGTGCTGTAAAATTTGTTACAAGTGGGACGGGTGGTTTTTGATGAAGTGGGTGAGAAGGACAGTCTGGATTCTGCTTGCAGTTTCTGCTGCTTGCACTTGATTTCCACATATTCTGCTAAGTGTATCTGAAATGGTTGGCAGCTTTGCAGATGCTTCTTCTCCAGTTTGCATGTTGAATGCAAGGCATGCCTAAATGTCAGTGGGGATGATGTGTTTGTTTAGGAAGCTTTCAGGATGTCCTTGTAGCTCTCCGAGTGATTTGCTTACCATTCCTGAGCTTGGAGTAGAGCAATTAGTCATAGAGTCATAGAGATATACAGCATGGAAATGGACACTTTGGCCTAAATCCTCTCCAGACCAGACATCCCAAATAAATCTAGTCCATTTTTGCCAGCATTTGGCCCATATCCCCCTCAACCCTTCCTATTAATAAATCCATCCAGATGCCTTTTAAATGTTGTAAATGTACCAGCCTCCTCCACTTCCTCTGGCAGCTTATTCCATACATGCACCAACCTCTGCGTGAAAAATTTGCCCCTTGGATACAAATGGCCAGTTCTCACCGTATTCCATTCTAACTAGCCTACTACGAGGAAACTTGTCGAATGCCTTACTGAAGTCCATATACCTCACGCCTACCACTCTGCCCTTATTAATCATCTTCGTTACTTCTTCAAAAACTCAAGTTAGTGTGACACGACTCCCCATGCATATAGACATACTGATTATCCTTAATCACTCCTTGCCTTTCCAAGTACATGTAAATCCTGTCCCTCAGAATTACCTCCAACAACTTGCCCACCACAATGTCTGTAGTTCCCTGGCTTTTCTTTATCGCCTTTCTTAAATAGTGGCACTAGGATAGCAAACCTCCAATCTTTTAACACCTCACCCAAGGCTGTTGATGGTATATCTTTTAGCAATGGATCCAGCAATCACTTCCCACAGAGTTCTCGGGTGCACCTGATCAGGTTCTGGGGATTTATCCACCTTTACGCATTTTTTAAAGACGTCCAGCACTACTTCCTCTATAATATGGACATTTTACAAGATGTCGTTATTTACTTCCCCATATTTTCTATCTTCCGTATCCTTCTCCGCAGTTAACTCTGCAAAATGTTCGTTTAGTACCTCCCCCTTCTGCTTTGGTTCCACAAATAGGCAGCCATGCTGATCTTTAAGGGACCCTATTCTTTCCCAAGTTATCCATTTGTCCTTAACACACTTATAGAATCCTTTTCGATTTTCCTAAACCCTATTTGCCAAAGCTATCTCAAGTCCACTTTTTGCTGTCCTGATTTTCCTCTTAAGTATGCTCCTACTGCCTTTGCACTCTTCTCAGGATTTGCTTGATCTCTGCTGTCTATATACCGGACGCATGCTGCTTTCTTACTCTTGACCATAACCTCAATTTCTCTAGTCATCAAGGATTCCTTACACCTACCAACCTTGCCTTTCACCCTAACAGGAACGTACTGTTTTGAACACGTTATCTCATTTTTGAAGACTTCCCATCTCCCTGACTGCTAACATCTACTGCATCCCTCCGTCAACTTTTGAAAGTTCTAGCATAATATTGTCAAAATTGGCCTTCCTTCATTTTAGAACTTCAGCTTTTAGATTCAGTCTATCCTTCTCCGTCGCTATTTCAAAACTCATAGAATTATGGTCCAGGAAGTTTTTTGTGTTGTGTATGACCAGTGCCTCAATAGCAGGCATTATAAACAGGATGAGGATGGTCAGATTGGTGCACCTATCTTTGCCAGTAGGTTTTGCAAAGGGATTTGAGGTGTCTGCTGCGCTTGGTCCATGTTTCTCTGCTTCTGATGGAAGCAGAAGGGTGGGGACCACAGTTGCTCCATAGACCAGGAGCTTAGTTCTGGATTTAAGGTCTCGGCCTTTGAACACTCTGCTTGGACATCTGAAGGATGCACTAACACTTTGGATCAGTTTTGGATTTCATTGATATGCTTGGTTGCACTGAGAAGAGGTTGCCAAGATATGGGAAATGACCCACACTGTGTAGAGGCTTGCCGTGGATTTTATTGGTTGACCTTGTTGGTTGGGTGCAGTGTTTTCAAGCAGGAGCAGGCTACAGAGAATGTGTGTTTTATATGTGTTTGGTCTGAGATTCATTCTCTCACAGGCCTATGTAAATGCATTGATGATGCTTTATATTTCAACCTCTGTGCATGCGTAGGCATTGCCTGTGTGCTGCAGCCTGATAACAGAAGTTGGGGTGGTCTTGTTTCTGGCCTGGTGGTGTTTGAAGATTGAAGTTTCCTGCTTACCCTATAATTTGCTGTAGTCTGATATGGTACTGCGGATAAGAAGATGGAGAAGAGTGTTGGTGTGATGACTGCTATGCATGTCCCCAGTTTGCACTTTGAGTCTGTGGTGGATCTGTTTGTGACAATCACACTTTGCACATGTGAAGTAGGTGGAGAATTGTGATGAATTTCTGTGGGCAGCCAAATTTTGTATTCCACAATTGCTAACGGTTGTCACAGTTGAAGTTTTATGCTGTTAAACATTTACCAAAGTAGTAGTCCATTGTTTTATTTTAATGATAGAAGTTTGAGGAGATCAGTATTCTAGACAGAACAGATCCAGAAGATAAATTGAAGGTTTTATTTAGTTTATGGCTTAATAAATTGTAAAAATTCTAATGTCAGTGTTTAGTTCTATTCCAGCATTTGTGCTAACTTGTTATTTTTAAAGTTTTATATCCACTTTGTTCCCCCTTTTTATATTTCAGGAGCTGACTAGTGCTTTGATGCATGTGAAACTTCATATGTTTGTGCAGATCTTCACACTTGGATTTTTCCCAACTGCTGTATGGTTTATTCTTAAATTATTAGCTCTGACATCAATAAACCCATGGCTTTTAAAAGGGTAAGTTTTTTTTTGCCCCACTTCAATTCTTTGTTTAATGCATTTTACTTTCTAAATTGCTTGAAACATTAGCAATATATGTATTATTGATGACATTGGGTTTTCTAATGCAAAAATGTTAGAAAATCCTGTCATTGTTGCTTTTAAAAGCAACAATGTATGTTATGTAGTCTGCTATGAAGATTCACTCACTGTTTCATTCACAATTCTGCCCCTTTTTTAAAGAAAAACATTAGAAATAGAGATGGAGAGATACAGTGTTGACGAAAAGAATATTGAATTCTCCTACACACATTTAGCACCCTGTAGTAGAACAGAGTTTAGGCCTGGGTGTAAGATCTTCGATTTGGTTGGAAGTAAATAAAATAAATCTAGTATTGAACTTATTTAGCACAAAATGCTTATTCATGTTGAAATCATAGAGGATTACTGTTCCATCCTTGGAATGTTGACTTTTGCAACTAAAACAAGACATTGTGTATTTACATAGATCTCCAGGGATTAGAGATTTCTGAAGTAACACATGTAGGCTTAACTCGTATAAACAAATTACTTTCTTTTTGAATATTTTTCTTCGCAATTGTGATTTTTAATTTAAAATTCACAGTTTTCTTTAGGAAAGTAGGACTTGTTTCCCATCTGGAATAGAACTGCTGACTAAATTAATCTGACGCATAAAGATGACTGGATACTGTGGACAAGTGAACATTGTTCTTGGTTCTATGAAAGAAGGATGATAATTGGTTAAAATTAAACTGTCTTGTTGATCCACCTTTTCACTATGAAAATTCCAAATTATTCATATTTAAACATTCTACCCTGTGGCTTAGTAATTGTATCAGATATGTGTCAGTCTGACAAAGGCTGGAGAAGCTGCTAGAAGTATTTTGTCCTCAGAAAATGATTAAAAAGAAAAGATTAATCTTGAAAATTAACCATAGAACCCATTGATGAAATAAAGCACAGAAAGACACCATTCAGCCCAGCGTACGTGCATGTCAGGATCCTTGCCTCACTTGCCCCTCAACCAAAATTGAAGTATTAAAAATGCACAGATGATAAGCACTTTAGAAAAGGAATGTTATTTTCAGTACAAGCCATCAGTGGATTCTTTTTGTTGTTGTGCTCCCTGTATCTTATTAAAGCAAAAATATAAAAATAAATTCAACTTGAGATTTGGAAGTGACATTTGAAAGCTAACCTGCCTTTATTTTGCTTTTGCATTAGAAATTATGTTTGAAATCTGAAATAAAAACTGAAAACGTTGGAATTACTACACCGGTGAGGTGGCATCTGTGAGAGAAAAACATTGTTAAACATTTCAGGTCCATGATTTTTCATGAAACTGGGGCAAGTTAAAAATGTTACAGGTTCCCAACAAGTGAAAGGGGAGATGGTGGGGAAAAAGAACAAAATAGAAGGTCTGTAATAATGTGGGAAACAAGAATGAGTAAGTGGCAAAACAGTTGCTAGTGAAAGGCAGAAGGAAGTGGTAATGGGTTAAGTCAATTAAAGATGTGTCTAGAGGAGGTGCAAATGGCAGAATGACGAACAACTGCCACCCAAGAGCAAAAATTAAGAGAAAAACAAGAGTAAAACCAAAATCTGCAAAGAAAAAGGAAACAAAGTTGTAGCAGAAGCTGCAATCTGAAATTGGAAGACTGTAAATTAACTTACTGACAGAGAAAATGCTGTTCCTTAAGCTTGTGATGAACTTCATTGCAACACTGCAAGTGGCTGATGATAGGGAGCTGAGCATAAAAGCAAGATGGGGAACTTAAAATGCCAGATAACCTAGTTGTTTTAACTAAACTTGCCCCACCTTCCTGCCCCTGGCCCATGTCCTTCCAAACCTTTCCTATTCATGTATTTATCAAAATGTCTTTTAAATTTACATATGCCCACCACTCGTTCAGGAAGTTCATTCCTCACTTTGTAATCCACCCTTTGTGAAAGAAAAATTGCCCCTCATGTCTTCTTTAAATCTCTCTCCTCTGACCTTAAAATTGTGCCGCCTAGTCTTGAAATGCCCTATTCTAGTGAAAAGATAACTACCGTTAACTCCATTTATACCCTTCATTATTTTAGAAACTTGTATAAGGTCACCTCTCAACTTCTTTCACTCCAGTGAAAAAGTTCCAGCCGACCTAGCCTTTCTTTATAACTCAAACATTCCATACCCGGCAACATCCTGGTAAATCTCTTCTGAAATCTCTCCAGCTTGTTGAGGTTAGTTGGCTCGCCGAGGTAGTTTGTTCTTCCGCAGATGTTTTGTTACCGCGCTTGGTAACATTCTCAGTGCAGCCTCTGATGAAGCGTCGGTGTGTTTTAAACTCTGGGGTCCGTTGCGATGGATTGCCTCACTTCCAGGTTTCCTTCACAGTGGAATGTATATGGGGTCAAATTCAATGTGTTTATTAATAGCATGCTTCGTGGAGCGCCGTGCTTTCAGGAATTCTCGTGCTTATCTCCGCCTAGCCTGTCCCAGGATCTTGATGCTGTCCCAGTCAAAGTTGTAGTTCTCCTTGTCCATGTGGATTGAGATGAGTGAGTATTGGTCGTGTCTTTTTGTAGCCAGTTGGTGTTTGTGCTCTTGTTGTTAGTTTCTTGCCTGTTTGTCCGATGTGGTGTTTCTCGCAGTCTCTGCAGGGGACCTTGTAGATGACATTGGTCCTGGGGAGTGGGTCTTTAGCTCAGGTGAGCACTTGATTCAACCCTACGACAAGTGCTCACACAAACTAAAGACTCGGTCCCTGCCATGGACAGGACCAGTGTTATCTACAAGATCCCTTGCAGAGACTGCGAGAAACACCACATTGGACAAACAGGAAGGAAACTAACAACAAGAGTACATGAACACTAACTAGCTGCAAAAAGACATGACCAGTACTCACTCATCTCAATCCACGTGGACAAGGAGAACCACGACTTCGACTGGGACAGGCTAGGCAGAGATAAGCATGAGAATTCCTGGAAGCATGGCACTCCATAAAGCATGCTATTAATAAATGCATTGAACTCGACCCATATACATTCCACAATGGCAATCCATCACAACAGTCCCCAGAGTTTTAAAAACCAGGTGGAAAAACATACCAACGCTTCATCAGAGGCTGCAATGGGGATGTTAGCAACACGGTAACAAAACATCTGTGGAACAACAAACTAGCTCAGTGAGCCAACCAACCTCAATATCCACAACCTGAGCTACAAATCTACTCCAAAACCTCTCCAGCTTAATAATATCTTTCCTATACCTGGGCAACCAGAACTGGACATTGGTGAGGCCTCTTTTGGAATACAGTGCCTTGCCCAACCTCAACATGACTTAACAACTCCCACATTCAAAAGACTGAGCAATGAAGGCAATTGTGCCAAAAGCCTTTTCATCCACCCTGTCTGTATGAGTTGCATACTTCAAAGAAATACGTACCTGAACCCCTAGGTTCCTCGATTTTACAACACTACCCAAGGTCCTATCCTTGTTTGTTGTGCCAAAATGCAGTAGTTTGCATTTATCCTGATTGAACTCTATCTGTCATTTTCAGCCCATTGATCCATCTAATCAATTGTAATCTTAGACAGTGAAGAAGGTTTTCTACTAAGCTACAAATTTTGCTGTAACCTGCCAACTTATCAGCCATGTCTTCTATATTCTGTTCCTTCTAAAGGAACTGTTCATCAATTTCCCATTTACACTTCCTCCTAGACATATCTTTTCTTTCTTGCTCCATCCATTTGTCCTGCATTATTCACACTTTTTCATCCAGCCTGTCACTGAAGTTCCATTTTGCACTTTTACACTCCACTCCCCTTTCAGTTGCTTAAAAACTATTTTATTTCTAACTTTTTGCAGCTGTTGCAGTTATGACATTTATAAGATTTTATTTAATAATTTAAAGTTTAATTCATCGTAAAATGAAGGCAGTCATATGAACTGTCTGAAGTCTGCTTGGCTGAGGAGGCTGTGAAAGATTAAAGGAAGATCCAGATTGTTTTGATGGTAGAAGATATAAGGCGTTCTGCTCACTGAGACAATGGCAGCAGTCTGTTGAGACCAGTTGCTGTGTTTGGCTGCTTGTCTGAGTCCAGGGAGGACATTGAGAGTTTTGTGTTGTAAATGGTTATGCTGTAAACTTTCAAAGTGCTTGCATGATGTTAGAACTTGAGGGCAGCTAATTTGTTTTCCTACCTGGAAACAAGGCCTGTGTAATTCATGTTGCCATGGAAATGGGCTTTGGGAGACTAAGGGTTTCTAACATATTTGTGAAAACTCTCAAACACAGTCTTACCAGACCTTAAGGATGAGACTGCAGCTAGAGGCTGAACATTTTTGTGGCTCACTGAAAAGGAGCTTGCGTTTGGATTGGAAGATCAAATTCATGACTTTAAGTGAGTTTGAAAGATTTGCCTAGTTTGGGTTAGAAAAATCATCTTCAGAGGTATGCACCTGAGGTTGGAAAGTATATTCTGTGAAGTGAGCTTTTGATTGAACTTAAGAAAAAAGAATGTCCTGTTTATGATTTCAGGCCTATGTTCCCCACAAAGGTGGCATTTAGTCTTTTGTTACGGTGAAAGTCTTGAAAAATAAATTTCTGTCATGTCATTATTTCAGCTATTAATGGAAGTTCAAATTTCCTTTTTGCAAGTTACTGGTCCCTGCAGAGATCATAACCACTTTTTTTCCAATGAAAGGTCAACAACCGTATGGATTTTGTCTGGAAGAATCACCATTGATACCAGTTTTGAGAAGCGAGCGATGGAGAAATATTAGAATGACCAATGCAACATTCAGGTTGTATTCTTCGATCTGGCAAAGGCTTCTAAATTGATGACTCGTAAGGAAGCCCGAGGATGTGCTAGAATTTGTGCAATCCCTGAGATAGATGCATGACTATTACAGGAGATGTACAAGGAGTGCCAGACAAGAAACCTCAGTAACAGCAACTGGATACAAATGAGGTGCAGATGTGGTGAAGGATGTGTGGAGTGACTAGAAAGGACTTAACCAGGAAAGCCAATGAATATTGTGGAGCATGGGAGAAAGTAGATGAGAAGAAATGGAAATGGTATGGTTGTATGTTGTGGACAGAAGAGGTGGTGGGAGGTTATGGAGCATGGAGTGGGGCAGGTGATCGAGGAGGGACTCCTGGGAAAAAGAAGTCTAAAACTGATGATTAATTGGAAAAATGTGTTTTTATTTTTAATGAAGTGGGATTGGAAGAAAAATGTTTCACAGACAGGAGGAGACCGAGATTGGCAATCAACCATCATTCTGGCAACCTTAGATGAAAAGGAGGAGCTGAAAGAAGTGAATGTTGATGAAAGGTCATTGATCTGAAGGGATAATGCTGTTTCTCCCTCCTCAGATGCTGCCTGACATGATTGTTTCTAGCATTTTCTATATTCTTCTCAATCTATATTCACTTTTTATATATTTAAAAATTTGTAAAATAAGCTATTACCTGTTACAGAAAACCCAAGACACCATTTGCCTTTCTTTGTAATGTCCCATCAAATATCTATGTTCACTAGAAGCCTCATACAGTAAAATGTTGTGACAAGTGACTTCTGTGTGTTTTTAAATTAACATTTTGAACTCTGCTGTTGGTACAGATTTTAGAAAGAAGTACTTTATTTACTTTTAAACTGAACAAATAAATTCATAACAATGCAAACAAAGTGTAAGTTAAAGTCTGAAGCTATTAGCTGGAGGTGGAGCACCATTCACCGTATCCTGCTGGCTACATTACAGCTAAAGGCTTCTGATGTAACTTTAGGATTTGTTTGACTTGTTGACTTTTTTTTAACACTGATCTTCTAAAACTAGTTCAGGATTTAAATTCCAACTCAGCGATTCATCATTGAATTTTCAGTAAATGTAGTAATACATAATAGATCTGTAATTCGAGGAAGACTTTTAATTCCGTATTACTTTAAAATATTGAGCTGGAATTTGAGATATAAGGCTCTTAAATGTCTAAAATACACTAAATTCTCTGAAGGACTTTGCAGTTAGATATTTATAAAATTTGTGTAAAATGCAGCGGGAGCTTTTACGGACTAGGTTGGTATGAACATTACTGCGAAAGTAAACATTTTTGTGATTGGACACAATATGGGGGAAAAAATTAATGTTCTAAGGTTGTTTTGGGCTTTTTATTTTTAGTTTGCAGACCGTTGGTTGCATGCCTCCTCCTGTATCATCTGCTGTAATCCTAACCAAAGCAGTTGGTGGAAATGAGGTGGGTAAGGTTTATACTTTGATCATTATATACATTAGACAATAAGGTTATAAAAAGTAAATTAGTTTGAATTTTTTGGTCCACTTTTGACAGATATTAAGTTTGTAATAGAGTTAAGTTTGAAATTAGTCCTTGTGTCCACCATTGCTGGCTGTGCCTTCAGTTGTCAAGATTCTAATCTCTAGAATTCCCTCCTGCAACCTTTCTGCCTCTCTTTCTTCATTTTAATCAATTATCTGAAACATACCTTTTTTACTACAGTTTTGTTTGTCTTCTGTAATATCTTCTTCGGTTTGCTGTCAAACATCTGAGGATTTTATGATGTTAACCTACTATATAACACACTACATGTTGAAGCTTTCCTTCTACATCATGGATGTTGTGGGTTTGGCAAGTCCTCTTTTTCAGATTACAATCCAGCCTTGCCTCCCTCTCAAAACAAATGCATTGACCCCCTTGTACTTGCAAACTATCAGCCCCGTCCCAAGCTCTGTTTGTTTCTCTGGCACTCATTTGGGAGTGATTGAGTGAATTTATCCATGCCATTCCCAGACTGTCTGAGAAAATCTAATCACAATTGTGGGCACTCCGAGTAAACAACACTTATAATGAGTGTCAGGTAACTTGCTTTAAAAAATGCAATTATCCATAGTTTTTAAAACATTCTTTTTCCCATTTGTCTGCAGTCAAAATATAGAAAAAGAAAATACTGTGGCTTTTACCTTAGGGTCATGCCTTTTGTGCAAAGGAGTATATACCCATTGCATTGTAAAAGCACTTTCATTGCTAACTCAGGCCTGTTGACCTTTGACAAGTCAAATACTCTGCTCTCTATGAAAATTTACTGCCTTCCTTGTGTATGTGCTTTTAAGTTTAATGAAGCATTGATAATTATTGAAGATATTGATTTTAATTCAACTAATTCTGTTTCAGAGTGAGTCCAAATACCCAACATATCAATATAAATATAGAAGATATTATCACTGCATGACTGCTGTGGTTAAGATTCATGATGTATTGTTTGGAAATTTGAGCTCTAAAGCAAACAGAATTGCGCATGGCTTTAAGTTTGACTTTGTATTTCTAAACAAAATAGAGAGAGTTAAGAAGGGAAGGACTTATTTTCATTTTGAGCCCTTAGAGTAGTACTGTGTTGTCTGGTACAGATTTCACATGGATTCTAAATAAGGTTTTTAATGAAAAGAAAAGAGCTTTGCGGTGAACAGTTCAATGCTTCAGAAAACAGACGGTAGAGGAAAAGAAAACAATTGGGTATTGCCCAGCAACGCGCTGTCCTGTGACATCAAAAGTCAGACAGAAAAAGGACTGATGGGCTTAGAAAGTTTTTTGGAATGAAAAAAGAGACCAAAGTAGTTTAATGTCAATAAGAGAAAGCTCCCAAAATAGGTTGTGGAGAAGTAGTTTGAAAAATCAATTCTAAGTTGTATGTGAGCTTTATTAGCAGCTTGTTTTAAGGCTGTCATGAAGAGCCATTAACTGAAGAATCTTGCATTCAGTGAATGTCGATATTTGCTGGAAAGAAACCAAGTGCGGCCATGCCAACTGAAGAAGAAACTTTGAGTTAAAACAGATGAGACCCTTCATTTGAGGTTGGAAATATGTAAGGTTGTTTGTAAAGGTAAAAGGATTGAATCTTTATTTCTGATATTTGTAGTTAGATTTTCAATAAGTAATACAGTATGAAATAATACCAGATCATCAATGGATGAGTGAAATGAAAAAGGAGCCTTTTAAGCCAAAACCTAGCTCCCAACCAAAAAAGTGGTCCTCAAGCAAATCTCAAGATGTGCTGGCAAAAATGTCAATAAGAGAAAGCTCCCAAAATAGGTTGTGGAGAAGTAGTTTGAAAAAAAAACTCTGACTGTGCCCATAGCACATTATCCTCATTTGTCTTTTTTTTATTTTCCTGCAACCTTTTAACTTGTTTGAACACACTGTCCTCCAGTTTCTTTTGTCATCCAGCTGAATGGGATTGTAATCAGTCATTTCCATGCTTATTTATTCAGTTGCATTTAGAGAATCATCTGAAATGGTATCCATTTTTGTTTTGCTTCAGCTGCATTACCTCTTCTCCCCAAGGATCAATTTACATCCCCCTCCACCCTCCACCCTCCACCCTCCACCCTCCACCCTCCACCCTCCACCCTCCACCCTCCACCCTCCACCCTCCACCCTCCACCCTCCACCCTCCCCTGCCAAAGCAATTAACTTCTGTCAGTGCTATGAACTTTTGTTTCCCAAACCAGCAACTCTTCTCCCTGACAACTGCCTGATGCTGATAAACCAGGCAACTATCAATTTTTTTATCATATTTAACAGTAGGATGAGCTTCCAACCACTTAGCTGCATTATCACTGGGATTCCTATTATCACCTGCATGATATTGCTTTACTATGCCCTTGCAGAAGCTTACCTGTATTTGAAACCTCTGTCCTGTCTTTTTTATTTTTAGCTTTTGACTGTTTCAATGCACAGGTAACTGGCTTCAAAGTTTTACTGTCCATACACTTGGTCATTCAAAATTCTGCTGTGCCCTAACAACAGGTTCTGTTCGCCAAGTTGTCAAAACCCTGGAACTCTCTCCCTAACAGCATTGTGGGGTGTACCTACACTGAATGGACTGCAGTGGTTCAAGAAGGAAGCTCACCACCAACTTCTGAAGGGCAACAGATGCTAGCCTAACCAGAGATGTCTACATCGCATCTCTGAATTCTTAAAAAAAAAATTCACTCCTGCACTCAGACTTCTTATCAAACCGTGTCCCTATTTAAAAATTCTCCGACATGTTTACAAATCTCGATTGGACTTCCCTGTAGCTAACTCTGTAAACACTTGCTCCCATGAGGCCATTGCCACCGACTGGAAACTGAAAGAGCCATGTAGGTGTTGTGGCTAGAAAATCCAGACAAAGGCTTGGAATTCTGCAATAAGTAACTCAAATGTTACCTCCCAAAACCAGTCCACCAAGACATAGGTCAGGGCTTTGTCACATTCTTCAGTTGCCTGTATAAGTGTAGTTCCAACAGCACTCAGACTTGACATCATCCAGGACAAAGCATCTAGCTTCAACAGCACCCCATTCATGGGCTTGAGTATTCACTTTCTGCATCAGTGGCACACAATGGCAGTGGTCTATGCCATCTACAAGATGTGCTGCAGAAACTTCTCCAGGCCTGTTTGTCAGAACATTCCAAACCTTGGATACTTGCTGTCTAAAAGAGCAAGGGCAACTGGTTTATAGAAAGCTGCCAATAAAACAGGCTGATTTTAGAAAGGAGGGTGATCAAAACGGGATCACTTGCAAGATCACCTTCAAGTCCCAGATCCTTGTGTGGTGTATCTATATCACATGGGATTGCAAGCAGTTTAAGAAGGTAGCTCACATACCTTGAGAATTCTGGGGATGGACAGTAAGACTGTAAGATGTAGGAATAGAAATAGACCATTCACCCTATTGAGTCTGGTCCATCATTCATTGCAATCATGACTGATCTTCAACTCGTTTTCCTATCTTTTCTCCAAATCCCTTCCGAATTAAAAATCTGTCAATCTCAGCCTTGAATGTACTTAACGACCCAGCTGTGGTAAAGAATCCCACAGATTCACTACCCTCCTTCACATCTGTGTCTTAAATGGGTGACACTGAGATTGTCTTCTTGTCCTAGACACTCCCAAAGGAGAAACAATCTCTGCATTACCTTGTCTAGACCCATAAGAATCTCATATCGTGAACCCTTTCTGACCTGCCCTCCTGTGCCAGTATATCTTTCCTTGGGTAAAGGAACAAAACTGTTCACATTATTCAAAGTTTAGTCTAACTAGTGCCTCATTTTAGTTTTAGATTTCTGTATTTTTACCTTCCTTTAATACTCCATTACCTTTCAAATAAAGCCCAACGTTCTGTCTATCTTTGTTACTTGCTTAACTTGGATGGCAACTTTTTGTGATAACAAAATGTGGAGCGGGATGAACACAGCAGGCCAAGCAGCATCTTAGGAGCACAAAAGCTGACGTTTCGGGCCTAGACCCTTCATCAGAAAAGCTTTTTCCTTTTCTGATGAAGGGTCTAGGCCCGAATGCTTGATGCTGCTTGGCTTGCTGTGTTCATCCAGCTCCACACTTTGGAACTTGGGGTTCTCCAGCATCTGCAGTTCCCATTATCTCTGGCAAGTTTTTGTGATGTATGCGCAATGATTGCCCCATCAGGAAGCCATCTGGCCCTGCTTGAATTATGTTATGTGCTATGTCTTTGAGACGGTGACCAAACAGGTAGATGAGAGTAAACCGGTTGATGTGGTGTACATGGATTTCAGCAAGGTGTTTGATAAAGTTCCCCACAGTAGGCTATTGTACAAAATGCGGAGGAATGGAATTGTGGGAGATATAACAGTTTGGATCGGAAATTGGCTTGCTGAAAGAAGGCAGAGGGTGGTAGTTGATGGGAACTGTTCATCCTGGAGACCAGTTACTAATGGTGTATCGCAAGGGTCGGTGTTGGGTCCACTGCTGTTTGTCATTTTTATAAATGACCTGGATGAGGGCGTAGAAGGATGGGTTAGTAAATTTGCAGATGACACTAAGGTTGTTGGAGTTGTGGATAGTGACGAAGGATGCTGTAGGTTGCAGAGAGACATAGATAAGCGGCAGAGCTGGGCTGAGAGGTGGCAAATAGAGTTTAATGCGCCAAGTGTGAGGTGATGCACTTTGGTAGGAGTAACCTGCAGGCAAAGTACTGGGCTAATGGTAAGATTCTTAGTAGTGTAGACGAGCAGAGAGATCTCGGTGTCCATGTACACAGATCCTTGAAAGTTGCCACCCAGGTTGACAGGGCTGTTAAGAAGGCATACAGTGTTTTAGTTTTTATTAATAGAGGGATCGAGTTCCGGAACCAAGAGGTTATGCTACAGCTGTACAAAACTCTCTGGTGCGGCCGCACTTGGAGTATTGTGTACAGTTCTGGTCACCGCATTATAAGAATGATGTGGAAGCTTTGGAAAGGGTGCAGAGGAGATTTACTAGGATGTTGCTTGGTATGGAGGGAAGGTCTTACGAGGAAAGGCTGAGGGACTTGAGGCTGTTTTCGTTAGAGAAGAAGGTTGAGAGGTGACTTAATTGAAACATATAAAATAATCAGAGGGTTAGGTAGGGTGGATAGGGAGAGCCTTTTTCCTGGGATGGTGATGGCGAGCACGAGGGGGCATAGCTTTAAATTGAAGAGTGAAAGATATAGGACAGATGTCAGAGGTAGTTTCTTTACTCAGATTAGTAAGGGAATGGAACGCTTTGCCTGCAACGGTTGTGGATTCGCCAACTTTAGGTACATTTAAGTCGTCATTGGATGAGCATATGGACGTACATGGAATAGTGTAGGTTAGATGGGCTTGAGATCGGTATGACAGGTCGGCACAACATCGAGGGCTGAAGGGCCTGTACTGTGCTGTAATGTTCTATTCTATTCTATATACATGTTTTAAAGTAGACTCTTAACATTTGACAGATGTCACGTTAACAGTCCTGTGGTTACCTGTTTCTGTCTCCCTTTGCTTTTGAGTAAGCTTGTTAACATCGGCAGTTTTCCAACCGTTTGAGACTTTGCCAGAACTTAAGCGTTCTTGAATGATTACTACCAGTGCTTCCACTATTTCTATAGCTATTTTCTTTAAAATCCTAGGATGCAACCCCTCATCTTCAGGAACCTAACTTTTTATAGCTTTTAGCTCTATTATTTCCCTAGTACTTTTTCTCAGTATTATCTGTTGTAATTTTCCCATCACTGACACCCGCCCCTCCCCAGCACACTTTTTGCCCCTTTATTATTTCAGTATCTTTTGAATGCTGTTTGCTTCAGTCTTTACAGTAGAAAATGCTAAGTATTAGATCAGATCTTCTGCCATTTCCTGGTTCCTATTATTATTATTTCCCAGCCTCATTTTCTAAGGGATCTATGTTCACTTTGGCTTCATTATTCCAGTTTATATATTTAAAGAAGCCCTCAATGTTCGTTTTTTTTATATTGTTTAGCTTCAAAGTTTATTTCCTCCCATTTTTGGTAGTTTTCTTTTAATTTTCCTAACCATCTAGTTTACTACTGATCTTTAAATCCAGCTCTGGCCAGTGATTCCATGAATTTAATTGTTATGCATTTGATAGAAATGCATTGGTAATGAAGCCACATTACTCAACAAGTTGTACTGTTAGTATAAGTGTTTTGATTTGATCATCAAAATGGGCAATCATTTTGCATTTGTACTGCTACAGAATGAAAGAAACTTCCACCAGGCCTTTTTAAAATGAGCTCCAAATAATCCATTTGTTGTGGATCAAAATTTGCTTTAAAACCAGTTAAAATGTAGCTATAATCTGTATTTAGAACTATATGCCATTTTAATGTTAAAACAGATGCACTCATGCAACAGAAATGAAGACACAGATTCTGCAGAAGTAATATTTTAAAGAAGGCAAAATAAAAACATCCTTATTGGCCAGCAGTCCAAAAAGCAAAGAATATAATTTGATGAATTCTGATAGACCATCAGGCCATTTTGTGGAAAAATCAAACTGCTAGCTATGTAGGCCAATTAAAGATCTTCTGAACAAGGCTTTCATTTGTTTGGAAATCGGGCTGTATCCAGATCTTTTGGTGTTTCTGGTTCAACTTTTTGGGGTTTACAAGTTAATCAATACTAATGTGTGGAAGCTCTAACAGAATTCCAAGTTTTTCAACCAAGAAAGAGGGAAAGGGATGGAAGTGGTACAGCTGAAATACTTTGGAGAGTTTTTTTTATTCTTTCTTCTTCACTTAGGTTTGTGGAAACAAAAGCCAAGTCGAGGAAGGTTGGTAGGATCCATCAGCACATGGACTCCGATTGTCACTTCTACTGCTGGTATTTCCAGCAAATAAGGGCAATAAAGTCCATCTTCCATCTCTCAAAAGCTTTGCTTATCTCTTTTTCCAAAGTCATTTAACCTTTTGTAGTCAACACGCGGACGACAGATTATAAACTGTTGACCTAATTTCTAAGAAACAGATTAACTGGTTTTGAAATTTTAACTTTGCTTTAAATCCTTGATGTGCATCCACCTCCTTCCGATCTTGAATGACACGACTTCTG
Source organism: Stegostoma tigrinum (assembly GCF_030684315.1). NCBI lineage: Eukaryota > Metazoa > Chordata > Chondrichthyes > Orectolobiformes > Stegostomatidae > Stegostoma > Stegostoma tigrinum. Next base: position 47,241,288 of record NC_081354.1, on the reverse strand, counting down.
GAAGAAGTACAATCTGTTGTGTATGCCACTTGTTTTATCATTTTTGAAAAAAGAAATTTGTTTGACTAAACTTTGGGTCATAACTTCAAACACTTGTGCCCCCCTCTTTTATTTGTCTTTTCTTTTCTTTTCCTCTCCTCGCAGCATAATTCAGGTGGGAGGATAGAAGTGTCTTGATCTGGTCTCAACTGTAAAAGTGTTAAGTATTGGTATGGTGTTAATTCTAATAATGAGCAACACAGCAAAGGAAGTTAATTGTCCAGTTATCTCTTAGAACTAAGGGTAAAAATCTGAACTGGAGGAAGGAATCCATTTTGAAAGGAATGTAGTTGATCTTGAGCTGGAGAGAAAAGTTAACTGCATATTAATATGACTTTTAGCATGGTATCTTAACTTGGCTGATTGTTTGTTTGGATTTGATTGAAGGTGGAGTTTGAAATCCTGGAGTAAAAGTGAATGAATCAAGAATCTGCATCAAACCTCCATATTTCATACAAACACTTTGATCCTGATGACTTGCCTCTCCCAATGTTTAAGCTGCCTAATTAGTGTAATAGTGAGATGGGTTTTGATTGAACGTTAGCTCCATGGGTCTCCCAAGCTTCCTGGATCTCACGAGTAAAACCAAAAGTGAGATCATAGTTGTTGGGAGGAAGACATGATGGTGAATAAAGCTAATAAGTACTTAGTATTTTGCAACTGTTATTTCACCTGCTTGTGTGAAAGGGTTTGTTCAGAGTATGTTATGGAAGCTCAGAGGTCCAATCTATTGGATCAGTGTGTGGATGTTGCCTTAGGCTCTGTTTGAACTTCAGATGTGGGCTAAGATGACCACAAGTAGGAGTAGGAAGATCTGCACTAGAACAGACCTGCAGTTCTACTGGAGACAGTAGATCAACAGGGGATGCAGCTCACGGGAGGCCATACGGTTTACGGACAGAAGGTAACTTGCATCATTGCGTTGGAACACCTGCACAATTTGCAGCCTGCTGAATCGAGAACTGCCAGTTGACTTGGTTCGCAAGTAGCTGTCAAAGTCACTACAGGTCTTTGCACTAGAGATAATAGGAACTGCAGATGTTGGAGAATCCGAGATAACAAGGTGTGGAGCTGGATGAACACAGCAGGCCGAGCAGCATCTTAGGAGCAGGAAAGCTGACATTTCGGGCCTAGACCCTTCTTCAGAAATTTCTGATGAAGGGTCTAGGCCCGAAACACCAGCTTCCCTGCTCCTAAGATGCTGCTTGGCCTGCTGTGTTCATCCAGCTCCACACCTTGTTATCACAGGTCTTTGCACAGTTTGCTCCTGCCTGATGAGATTACAGGACTAGTGGGGATGGCACAGTGGTTAACACTGCTGCAGCCTCACAGCATCGGGTTCAATTCTAGCCTCGGTTGACTGTGTGTCTGAGTCGAGTTTGTATGTTCTCCGTGTCTGTGTGGATTTCCCCTGGGCATTCCGGTTTCCTTGCCTGGTCTAAAGATATGCAGGTTAAGTGGATCTGTCCAGGGATGTGCAGATCAGAAGGTTTAACTACTGTAAATGTGACATTATGGGATTGGATGGAGTGGTGCTGGGTATGGTGTGATGTTCTTGGAAGGTTGATGCAGATTTGATGGGCCAAATGGCCTCTTTCCACATCTATGATTCTGCGATTCTGCCATTGACATGTGATGAGAGAATAGTTCATTTAGGACTGTATTGACTGGAGTTTAGAAAAATGATGAAATAAAAACTCATAGAAACCTGTAAAATTCTAACAGGTATAAGTGATAAGGGAATACAATTCCTACATGTTACAAGATTTCTTTCTAAGCTAAGCTGCAAATGTGCAACTGGGAAAATTTTGGTTTTGGGTCTAGAAATTAAACCAGAGTGGACAAAAATAGTAGGGGAAGATCGAGGCAATAGTAAACAATAAAAGTGCTGGACACCAGGTCACAGTTTGGAGAGCAGAAGAATTTGAAGGGCTTGGAGCATAACCTAAAGTGAATAATATTGACAAATAACAATACAAAGCAATGAGAAGTGATTTTAAGAATATAAGAAACAGGAGTTTAGGTCATTTGGGCCCTCAAACCTGCCCTGTGATTTAATAAGAGCATAGCTAGTCTGATTACATTTTTAGATGAACTTTCCTGCCTTCCATCCATATTATTTGATACCAGTCTTCTATCTCATCCTCTACAGTGTTGAGAATTCTAAGCAGTGATAACTCTGAAGGAAGAGATTGCTCCTTAGCCAGCTTAAATCTATCTTCTAAATTGTGCCACCAGATTGCTCATGCGAGGCTGCATTATACTATTGTCTAGACTGTCACGTAACTCTAAATCTTAGCTATCTCATAAGATCATTTCTGATTCTTTCAAACTTCAATGAGGAGCAATCCAACCTGCTTAATCTTCCTCATCCCATGACACAGCCTTGTGAATATTCACTAGACTGCTTACAAAACATGGCCCTCCTTAGGAAACAGGTATATTTTGAGTGCATAGACAGGAGAGGAATGCATTCTCTGAGAGACTAGAGATTGAGGGAGATCAAAAATATTAAGGCAGCAAAATTATTAAATTATCAAGAACTAATGCATGTTTGATTTATATTTTCCAGGCGTAAATAATTTAAGGAAGGGCTGGGAAAGAAATAAGACAGTTGGGTGCGAGACATAAGAGCACAGGGAGCAATGGAAGTATGGCAGAAAAATTGATTAATTATTCCACCCCAGTTTTTGTGAGAGCGCGAACAATTGGCATGACATTGAATATTGAGATAAGCTATGTGGTAAGTACATTTAAAATAACATGAAGAGGGTGCATCGAATAAACTCAGGTTAAAGTCTGAAATCTAGTGCAGACATGTGACCATAAGACATAGCAGAAATTAGGTTATTCAGCCCATCGAGTCTGCTCCACCATTCAATCTTGGCTGATAGGTTCCTCAACCCCATTCTCCCGCTTTCTCCCTGTAACCCTTGATCTCCTTGATAATCAAGAACCTATCCACCACCGTCTTAAATGTACTCCATGACCTGGCCACCACAACCTTCTGTGGCCATGAATTCCATAGATTATCACTCTGGCTGAAGAAGTTTCTACTTGTCTCCCTTCTAGAAGGTCTTCCTTTTACTCTAAGGCTGTGCCCTCGGGTCCTAGTTTCTCCTACAAATGAAAGCATCTCCCCAGCATCCACTCTGTCCAGGCCCTTCAGTATTCTGTAAGTTTCAATTGGATCCTCCCTCATTCTTCTAAACTCCAATGAGTATAGTCCCAGAGTCCTCAAACATTCCTCGTGTGTTAAGCTTTCCATTCCTGGGACCATTCTCGTGAACCTCCTCTGAACCTGCTCCAGGGCCAGTACATCCTTCCTGAGATATGGGGCCCATAACTGCAGACAATACTCCAAATGTGGCCTGACCAGAGCCTTTTAAAGCCTCGGTAGTACATCTCTGCTTTTATATTCAAGTCCTGTCAAAATAAATGCCAACATTGCATTTGCCTTCCTGACTACTGACTCAACCTGCAAGTTTACCTTGAGAGAATCCTTGAAAAGAACTCCCAAGTGTGTCTGCACTTCAGACTTCCATTTAGGAAATAGTCCATGCTTTTATTCTTCGTACCAAAGTGCATGACCTCACGCTTTCCAATATTGTACTCCATCTTCCACTTCTTTGCCCACTCTCCTAATCTGTCCAAATCCTTCTGCAGCCTTCCCACCTCTTCAATACTAACTGTCCCTCTACCTACCTTTGTGTTGCCTGCAAACTTAGCCAGAATGCCTATAGTTCCTTCATCTACACATTAATGTACAAAGTGAAAAGTTCTGGTCCCAGCACTGACCTTTCGGAACACCACTTTTCACCAGCTGCCATCCTGAAAAAGACCCTTTTATCCCTAAACTCTGCTTTCTGCCACATAGCCAATCATCTGTCCATGCTAGCACCTTGCCTCTAACACCATGGGCCCTTATCTTAATCAGCAGGCTCCTGTGTGGCACCTTGTCAAAGGCTTGCTTGAAGTCCAGGTAGCTAACATCCGTTGGCTCTCCTTGGCCTACCCTGCTTGTTACTTCCTCAAAGAATTACAGCAGATTTATCAGACATGACCTCCGCTTGATGAAACAGTGTTGACCTTGCCCTGTTTTACCATATACTTTTAAATATTAAGAAACCTCATCCTTCATAATGGATTCCAAAATCTTACTAGCCTAACCTCGGTTGTGGGTCAGGTTGTAATTTTACATCTTTTGCCTTACACTCTTTAAACAGGAGTGCCATGTTCGCGGTTTCCTCTGGGACCCTCCCTGACTCTAGCGATTCCTGAAAGATCACCATTAATGCTTCCACTATCTCTTCAGCTATCTCCTTTAGAACTCTGAGTTAGCCCATCTGGTCCAGCTGATTTATCCACTTTCAAGCCAATCAGTTTTACTAACACCTTCTCCTTTGGTAATGGCCACAATATTCAGCTCTGTCCCCTGACTCTCTTGAATTTTTGGAGATTGTTCATGACTTCCACCTTGAAGACTGACACGAAGTAGTTATTCAGTTCCTCAGCTATTTCCTTGTTTCCCACTACTATCTCTCCACTGCCATTTTCCAGTGGTCCAATGTCCACTTTTGCCTCTCTTGCCCTTCATGTACCTAAAGAAACTCTTATGGACTTCATTTATATTACTTGCTAGCTTATCCTCACATTTAATGTTCTTGCTCCTCTTTTTTTGTTAGTCTTTGAGTTTCTCAGTCCTCTGGTTTCCCACTGCCCTTTGCCAGATTATGTGCTTTCTCTTTCGCTTTTATGCTATTGCTGTCTTCCTTAGTCAGCCATGGTTATCTCATCCTCTCTGTACCATGCTGCCTTTTCCTTGGGTTGAATTTTTGCCGCATCTCCTGAATTACTCCCAGAAACTCCTGGCATTGCTGCTCCACTGTCTTTCCTAGTAGGCTCCTCTTCCAGTCAATTCTGCCCAGCCACTCCCTCATACCTCTGTGCTACCTTTATTCAGCTGTAATGCCTTTACCTCCGATGTTGTCTTCTCCCTTTCAAATTGCAGACTAAATTCTATCACCTTATGATCCCTGCCTCCTTAAGGGTTCCTGCAGCCCAAGCCCCCTTATCAAGTCTGCCTCTTTGCACGGTACTAAATCCAATATTGTCTGTTCTCTTGTGTGCTCCACCATGAGCTGCTCCAAAAAGCCATCTCGTAGACATTCCACAAATTCCTTTTCTTGCAATCCACTACCAGCATGGTTTTCCCAGTCCACGTGCATATTGAAATTCCTCACGATCTCTGTGACTTTGCCTTTCTTACACACCTTTTCTGTCTCCTGGTGTAAGTTGCACCCCAGCTTGTGACTACTGTTTGGAGGCTTGTACACAACTCCAACTATGGTTTTTTCACCTGCGGTTCTTCAATTCTACCCACACAGATTCCACACTATCTAACCCTACTTTGTTTCTTCCTATTGATTTAATTTCATTTCTTACTAATAAGGCAACCCCACCCTCTCCGTCCACCATTCACATATTTTGTTAGAAAAAGTGTAGTGCCAAAGGACTGGTGGATAGTTGATTTTAAAAGGAGGGCAAACATGCCCATTGAATTATAAAGCAGTCAGATGAAGAAGAACATGCTAAGAACAAAATTGATTAGTCAGTATGGATTTGTAAAGGGAATATTTGCTGACTGGCTTTACTGAATTTAGTTGTAGTATGTGTGGACTTTCAGAAGCCATTTGCTAAGGTCCCTCTCAGAAGGTTAATAAACAAGATAAGATCATGGGAAGTTAGGAATGATTTGTTAGCTTCTGTACTGGATTGGCTAACCAACAGAAAGCTGAGGGTAGCAGAAACTGGTTATTTTGCTGGTTGGCAAGATGTAACTAGTTGGGTACCACCTGGTTTGTTCCTGGATCCCAACTATTTGCAATCTATATTAATGACTTGGATATGGGGTTAAAAAGTTCTATACCCAAATTTGCAGGTAACGTCTGAAATAGGCAGTAAAGTAAATTTCAATGAAGAGTAAAATGGATATGGATAGGTTAGATGAATGGGCCAAAGTTGGCGTGGGTAAATGAGAGATTATCTATTTTGGACGGTAGAACGGAAAAGCATCTTATCTAAATGGAGAGAAATTTCAGAGTGCTTTGTTGCAGAATATCATGCATAAATTGCAGAATATGGAAATGTAGGTACAACAGCTAACCAGGAAGGCAAATGGAATTTTGACATTTATTGCTAAAGGAATAGAATACAAGAGTAGAGAAGTGTTGCTGCACTGTACAGGACTTTAGTGATACCACATTTGGAACGTTGCCTATGGTTTTGGTTCCCTTGCTGGGGAGAGATGTCATTGTTTTGGAGGTAGTTTCAAAGAGATTCACTAGATTTATTCCAGAGGTGAGGGGTTTGTCTTATGAAGAGAGATTGACCAATTCAGGCTTAGTTGCTGTGAAATTTAGAAGAATGCGTGAAGACCTAATTGAGGTTTATAAGATGCTAAAAGGTATTGACAAAGTAAATGTAGAAAGGATGTTTCCTCATGGGGGACAACATAGAATGAAAGGTCATAGTTTTAGGTTAAGGGATAGCAGATGTAAAACAGATGAAGTGAAATTACTTCTTTCAAAGGGTTGTAAATCTGTGGAATTCACTACCCTAGAGAATGGTGGATACTGGGACATTGAGTGGAGGAGATAACCCATTACTAATTAAAAATGGGTGAAAGGTTATGGAGAGTGGGCAGGAAATTAAAGTTGAGACGGAGATGAGATTAGCCATTTCTTATGATCTTGTCAAAGAGAACACTGCTGGAGGCTATCAATCTAAGACAGTAATTAGGAATTCAAAAGAAACCTTTTCAATCAAAGAATGTTGCGAGTGTAGAATTTGCTACACAGGATGTGGTTGGAGTGAAATCATGACTTTAATGGGAAGCTAGAGAAACACATGTTGGATCAGGGAATGGTTAATTAGAATGATACATATAGGAGGATTGAAAGAAGCATAGCCATGCGAAGACTAGTTGGGCTGAACGGCCTTTTTCAATGCCATATATCCTATGTAATCTTTATATTCATGTGTTTATGGAACAAATATTTATTTGATGTTTCTAAACTGTCCTTCGGCTCTGAAATGTTGCTGTCACATTTTTTTCTCCTCATTTAAGTTCTTCACTCTTTTAAAAATTTTTCTTTTATTTCTGCTACATAAAGCATAGCTTCTGATGGTTACTGTACCCTCTTCTCATTTGTTTATTTTACAGAATTATCTGCACTACCTTTTTTGCCTAAGCCTTTCCCTCCTTTACTAGCCTTTGTAATTAAAGCCCCACTAATTCTTCTGTTTGCACCCTGGCCTGAGCTTCATTTGGAGCGGAGTACATACTAGCAGTACCTTCCTTCCTATCCTAATACTGGTGCCAGTATCCCATGAGCCCTCTTATCCAGACCACTCCTTTAGTCATGTGTTCATCTCCTTTAAATTTATCCTTTCTTCAATGGTAAGAGACCTGAGATTATAACCCTTGAGGACGTACTCTTTGAGGAAGCTCTAAGTTCCTGAACTCGGAGAAAAACAAGTCTCATTTAGACATTCCAGTATCATTTGCCCCACTATGAATGACAATAGCTTGATCCTTCCACTCCCTCTCAAGGTTCTTCACCAGTTGTGAGCTATCTTTAACTCTGGTATCAGACAGAGAGCACAACCTTCAGACTTTCTTCTGGGGACATATCTATTCCACTGATAATGGTGCCTCTTACCATGACGTTTACAATCCTTAATAATCCATCCCCAGAGCCTGCCTTCCCCAACATCACGATGCTTTCTGCATCGTGGCATTCATGGTCAGCATTTCTCATCCATCTGCAGACTGAGCTGCCATCCACACAGACCATTGATGTCAGAGCAGAAGTAGTCCATTCAGCTCATCAAGCCTTGAATTTTCTCAATGCTGCAGTCTCAACAACCCTTAGCTGTAAATAATTTCACAGATTCACCACCAGAGAGAATTTTTCCTCAACTCTGTCTTTGCTGGCTGATCCCTGACTGAGATTATAATCCTCTGGTCCTAAGACTCTACCAGAAAGGGAAACTTCTCAATATCTATCCTGTCAAGCCCTTTAAGGCTCTTTCAGGTTTCAATCATCTCCTCACATCCTTCTGAACTCCATTTGACTACTCACCCAATCTAAACTCAACCTGTCCTTATAAGAAAATCCCTCCCATACTCAGAATCAACCTGTAATGCTTCACTGGATGACCAGAAATGCTCACTATATTCTGACTTGCCTGTTTATTCTGCTTACCCTTTTGACAGGGCAGCATGGCTATAGTTGGGATTTTAACTTGGAAATATTTCAGTGTAATAAAGGGTTTTTTGTTTATACTGTAAATTATATGGCGATGGTCTAGGTTTTATTGTGAATTATAGAACTGTTTGATTTTAACTGATATTTTCTTTCAACAGTTTTATATTTCAGTGGTATTGAAATGTTGGCTATAGTTAAGTAATCAAATTGCAATAATTCCTGTGTATTTAATAAAACTTAAGTATTCATTCTTAATATTTATTGAAGTACTAATATATGTAAAACATTTTGTTACTAAATATTAACAGTCCAGTAAGAGTTGGGTGCTTTTAATAGTTTCTAAGAGTCAAAATGAGTGGTTTCATGTACTTGTTACTCCTGAAGGATTTTCTATGATATTTTTAAGATTGTATGAGCAAAATATGCAAATATTTATACAGTAGTTGTTTTTCTTTTAAAATTTGGAAAAGTGATTACTTGTTAATCTTGGAAGCTATTGGATTGAGAATACATAGTTTGCCTTATTTTATACTTTGCATTACCAGCAGCCAATTTTGCTTCTGCAAGTCTTGAAGCATTATAATGTATTTATTTTACTGTTATAAGTTTGTCTTTATTTCAAAATTACTTTTTATTTGAAAAAATGAACTGAAATGGAAGTGTTTGTGGGTTTTTTTAAGATGGTTTAATACCAGCTCCAGTGGAGAAGACCTCTAAGGCCTCCTATAGACATATGAAGACCATTTTTAAACTATAATCCATTGAAATGCTTGAGCACTGTTTTCCTTGCCAGAACACTCCCTGTATGGTGTTACTACTTGTGTCCTCATGGGAATGAGTCAACCAATAAAAACCATGTAGCCAGATGTCTGGTTCTTCAGGAATCCCAAAGGCCCACCAGTGGAACACAGTAGCATTTGCTGTGGGCTGAAGATCAAAGATTTTTAAGCATTTCTTTGGGGTACTTTGTGAGTTGACGTTTCAGTTCACATAGTGAATTAAAAACATAACTCAACTCAAGGATCAGCAAAAATGTAAAGTCCAGCTGTTAATTAAATGAATGTAAATTATAATCCATGTATTCTACAGAAACATCATTTTCATTTTCATACTATCATTTTCGCTCTGCTGTTAAATATTATGTGAATATCCAATTGAAACTTAGTGGAATCAATCTGAGGAAAAACTCCAGTAAAAATATTTAATGGTTAGGGTGCAGTACTAGCTTCCTACAGTGTGGGGAGAAAAAAAGTTGCAGGTTATTTAATAGTATGCAAATTGAATAGTATTTTCTACTTGAATAGTATTTTCTATTTGATGTTCACTTCTGGTTTAAAAAAGAAGTTTAACCTTGGAGAAGTTAACTACATTTTTAAAGAAATGATGTGTGTTATTTGTATTTTGTAAGTGACCTGCTTTAAAAAGATGGAAATGTTATTGCATTTGATTTCCTTCCAATATATTTCCTAAAATTATTAATTTTGACTCTTTTTGATATTGAATAATTGCATAATGGTGTTAGCTTCCAAAATTAGAAAGAACAAAATCTTGACTTATGTGCTACTAATTGGTTTCCTACATTCTAGTTTTTAATTCCAAGTTGTTCTAATCAACGCACTTTCCCATAGCGTTTAGAAATCTAAAATATTATATGGTAGTACCCCTCATACTACACCAGCAATGTTAAAGGCATGGATTCACATTCCACTGTTGCAAGTTGTGAAAGTAAATTCCTCATCAGAAAAATATCCACAAGATTTTGGACAGCAAGAGAGAGCGAGGACCCAGAGACAACAGCAACATCTAAAACGACCGGAAGACAAATGGCTTCAAGATGGACAGCAGCTACTGTGAGAGCTATCCAGTCCAGTCCCGGGTGCCAGAATGAACCAGTCAAGAGCGGAACATTTGTTGAAATATTAAGAATGAAAGCATGGGTAGGACTAGAGCCATTCACTAAAATATAATAGTAAAATAATTAAACACTTTGTAGATGATAGGGTAGGTGATGTGCCCACGGAATGTGGGAACTCGCGAACAGTTGTGTGATCCAAGGCAAACGTATCTGCAGTAAGTGTTGAGATAGAGGAACTTCAGCTCAAATTCACTGAGCTGGAGGCCAAGCTGCACTAACCAGGAATGGGGAAATTTGGGTGATTGAACGATCTGACCATGGTATAAACAGGCAATCAACTCCGGCTAGTTAATAGGAATGTACTAGTAGGAGTGGGAGGAACTATGATCGTTGTGCAGGCAAGAGAGTGGGTTGAAGGCCTGAACAATGCGTCTGCTCTGGGCTGGGAAGGAACTTGGGCATGTGGGGGAGGATCAGCTACCTGGATAGTTGGGGTGGCAGGGAGGTGTCATGTTTAGCAAGGCGACCAGCTGATATCGGGTCCAGGTAACACGTCTCAGGTACTGGGCTTGGGGGATGTTTAGGAGTGAGGGGTCAGGAAGAGGAATATCTGGTCCAGGGAGAATAAGAGGTGGGGCAGGAAGGAGAGGGAATGTCTGCTAGAAGATCCAGGTTGATTTCAGTTTGAGTGCAGCTCAGAAACAGCAAAGGGCAGCAAATATCCTTGGGAGTTTATAGGCCACCAAAGATAGCAAAAATGTAGGGCATGTAATAAATCAAGAAATGTAATGTGTATGTAATATGGGGGATTTCAAGCTACATACAGACTCAGTAAACCTAATTAGCAGTATAATAAAGTATTATAGGAAGTCAAAAGATTTGGCAGAATCTGCCCAAAGAGCAACAGAGTTAAGGTTTTGAATCCAGTGTAAATCCTCTGATACTCAACTCAGTTCCAAGGAAAAACAATGGTATTGAACTCAATATTAACTCTTTCTCTGTCGAAAGTAAGTAAAACAGTGTTCCAGTAATCCACTTCTTTTTTTTTAAAAGAAAGCAACATGTTCTTTCACAGTCCCTTGGTTTCAAATAGTATCATTTTCCTATGTTTAAATCCATAGTCTAAAAAAAGTAGTTATCTTTACAATACATGGTTTACAAACTTTCATTTGTTTCAGATATAAAAACCCAGCAGAAAGGTGAATCAGCCTTGACTAATGAGAAGTTAAAGATTGTGGGTTTGATCAATATGGCTCAAATAAAAGTGCTACCGTGGGATCCCTCTGAGGTCCAGCACTTGCAAATATATTTGTTGAATTCCATGTGAAATCCATCATCAATGAAATGACACCTAACTGCCATCCCTAACATATTTCCGATATGTTTGATTTGATTTGAATGTTTGCAGTCACGTACCAAGGTGTGGTGACAAAGTGTTGTCTTATGTGCTTTACAGGCAGGTCGTACTATGCAATTGCATCGGTGTAACAGAACACAGTGCAGGATACAGTGTTACAGCTGCCGAGAATGTGTAGAGATCAATATTAGCATTTGAGAGGTCCATTCAAAAGTCTGATAACAGTAGGTTAAAATTGTTCTTGAATCTGTTTGTATATGTAAAGGATGGAGGCGATTACACCAGGGTGGGAAGGGCCTTTGATTATGGTTGTTGCTTTTCTGTTTTAGTGGGAAGTATAAATGAAGTCAGTGGATGGCAGTCTGGTTTGCGTGATGGACTGGGTTGTGTTCATAACTGTCTGTAGTTTCTTGTGGTCTAGGAAAGAGCAGCAGCATGTAAGATTTTCCTTGCATGTTTTAATAGGCTCCATCCTGCACTCAAATTCATGTTTGAAATTGAACCATCAAACGATCTCGCTTTCCTCAATGTCTTCATTCAGAAATTGGCCAGAGGGTCCCCAGTGTCGTCCATGCCCGTTATGATCTTTTAAACCTCAGGTACACCCTCTGTTTTCTTTGGAGCAAAGAAAGCTATCCAGGCTTGTCCAGTTTCTTTTCATTGTCAAAAGCATACCCCGGTTAATCTCCTCTGTACGCCCTTCAGTGCAATCTCACTTCCTAAAATGCAGTGTCCAGAACTGACCACAGTACTGTACCTGTGGCCTAAGCAAAGCTCCAACATAACCTCTCTGCTATTATAACCTATGACTTGATAGAAGGCAAGTATCCTGTTTGCCTCCTTACCTAATTAATATGCTCTATCACCTTCAGGGATTTGTGGATAAGCACCCCACGTCACTAAATTGGGGCGGCACGGTGGCTCAGTGGTTAGCACTGCTGCATCACATGGATGCGGGCTCAATTCCGCCCTTTGTGCAACCTCCACACAGAGTTGCTATTCTCCCCATGCCTGTGTGGGTTTCCTGCAGATGCTCCAGTTTCCTCCCATAGTCCAGAGATATGCAGGCTAGGTGGATTGGCCATGCTAAATTGCCTGTAGTGTCCAGGGATGTTTGGATTAGACATGGGGAAATGCAGGGCGAGGGGAATGAGTCAGGTTGGGATGCTGTTTGGTGGGTGGTTATGACCTGTTGGGCCAAATGGCCTGTTTTCACACTACAGGGCTTCTATATGATTCTATGAAAATCAAGCCTATAACAACATGCATTCATAAAGCACCTTGAAGAAAACATCCCAGTGTTTTGATGGATATATTATGTGACAAAATGGATACTGAATGAAGGAAGGAGCTATCACTTTATCAAGGAAGTAGGCCTTTAGGAACATCCTGAAGCAGGCAAGAAAAGTAGAGCATGTAGACTCTAAATGACTGAAGGTAGATCTGTCGATTTTGTGTAGAGAGCAAGTAGGAGATTAACAAGAGGCTGGAGCCAGAGGAACACAGGGTTTTCAAAAGGCTTAAAAGAATCAGAAAGGTCAACTGAGAATGTTTGTTTGTGTGCCTAATCAGAAAAACTTACTTTTAATTACTTAAGTATTTGAGCAACTGAGTAATGTTTCTCAGTCTAAATAGTGTTTTTTATTGTTATAGGCTAGTTCAAATAATATGCACAGTTCAATAATTGTTCTTTACATTAGAAAAATGAGCACCTGAATAGTCCACAACTAGTTTTTACGCAGATTTTGTAATAGGAAACATTTTTTAAAAGTTGGACAGAATATTGCATATTTAGAGGTTTAGTATGAGTGAGCAAAGTTACTACATTGCAACAAACAATATTGGCTTATCTAATTACCTGAAAATTTCTGTTTATTACTGCCTGCAGCTGCAGGCATTTTCTACTGAAATTTAAGTTGAAAAACAGGAGGATATATTGGTATTAATAGTAGACTGGATGTCATGGTATTGCATAGTCTGATGCCTTTGGGTAGACTGTGAATGCTACAGGTTGACAGGCAGGTGATGAGGCAGCCCCAGCCAGGGCCAGCACAGGAGGGCTAGCTAATATGCTGTCTGCCCTGAGGGCCTTTGGGAGCACAGTTGGATTATTATGTTAATGCATGAGCCTGCTGCCCTCTTTCTTTCCCAGCTGGGTTTCCTGTTGTTAGGAACTGCTTTGTGGTGACAGTGAAGTAATATGCTTCACGATTGAAAGGGCAAGAGACCTTGAGAAAAGGAACAGATATGTACAGATATGTAAATTTAATAGCTAGACTCTTGGTGGGTTCTAATGGATGATTTTCTACAAAGTTCAACAGGAAATGAATCCCATTAGTCAATTTACTGAATGAAATTAATTTTTGTCCCAATTTGTGAATGACAGTAATTTATATTCAGTTGATGCTTTTAATGCATTATGCTATTTAAATGTTGTACACGTTTCATAACATCAAACACAATTTTGCTTCAAAGCGTGACCATTATTCTTTTCGGCAATAGATATGTGCGTGCCATTTTATTATAAGCCAGATTATTGTTTACTTGTGATATGTTCGCACTTGCTAAAAGTGGAAGAGGAAAATTAATAATTGTCACTTAGAAGTATACTGGAGGAGTTAACTTTATGTTTCTGGTTATAAATGCTTACAATTGCAGAACAATTACATTCATTGGTAAAATAAAATGGTAAATCCTGTAGGTCCTGTTTCCTATTTACTCTAAATGCACTAAATTTTATGCCCATATGGATAAAGACATTTACTTATTTAGCTGTGGATTTTACACCAGTATAACTTCAGAATCCCAGCAGCAAGCCAGCACAAGTGGTAGCTTGCAGTGATAGTTGATTCCATGCTCTGATTAATTGCTTAAAGTCTACGTTTAAGTTCTTAAGTTACTTGCTTGCTTCATGACCAGGAAAAGGTAACTTTCACCAGTTTTAGATCATATGTTCTAGCTTGCAATTTTATGCCTCTGTATGAATATTTTTGTAGGTTTTTCGTCAGCAACTAGGAACATTAGTGCCACAAAATCATCTCATTGTTTTGCTGTCAATCTTACTTTACCACAGGATTACATAGGAGGTGGTAAATGGAGTTTTAATTGGGTTGACTGTAAATTTTGCAAGCTGTTTTTCTAAAATCATTGAAACATGACCAAAACAAGGGTCTTTGGAGGTAATATCCACTTTGATATTGCTTTCAAGTTTGAGAGCTACTTTAAGCATGCAAGTAGGAAGAGAAGCCAAAGTGAACATTATACCTGCAGAGAATAAGACTGGGGAAATAATAATGGACAACCAGGCAATGACACAGGAAGTGAAGTAATATTTTGTACAGTATTCCAAAAATATCAAATAACCAAGGGCAAAAGGAGTGAAGGTAGTAAATACAATAACCATCAGTAGAGAAAAAATGCAAGGGAAACTAATTTTCAGTATGATTTAATGAGGTTACTTAATAAGATAAGAGACTGTGGTGTTGCATTTTTGTAGTATTTTGGCATGGATAGAGGATTGGGTTACTCATAGAAAAGAGTTGAGATAAGGGTGACATTTTCAGGATGGCAATCTGTAACTAATGGAGATCAGTACTGGGGCCACAATTTATTTATTCCTGTCTAGGATGAAGAAAGTGAATGTATTAAAATTTAAGCTTGCAGATGATGCAAAAATAGATGGGAAGGTAAGTGGTGATGATGGCACAGTCTACTGAGGAATATGTAGACAGGATGATTGAGTGGATAAGAACTTGGCAGAAAGACTATAATGTAGGAAAATGTGAGGTTATGCACTTTGGTAGGCAAAGTAGAGGATCTGAATATTAATAGAAGGAAGAAAGACTGCAGAAAGCTACAGTACAGAGATGTTTGGCAGTCCTTATCCATAAATCACACAAAACTAACATCCAAGTTCAGGTAATAAAGAAGGCAAATGGAGTGTTGGCCTTTATTTCAAAGGGAATTGAGTCCAAAAGTAAGGAGGTCTTGCTAAAATTTTACAAGCCTTTCCATGGATTGCCACCTCGAGTGCTCCATAGAACGTGCGAGCAATGCCATCAGGAGTTCCCAACTCCTGTCAGGGCCTACGTGATGGTACAGCCAGAGAGGACGAATCAGACAAAGTGCAATCCAAAGCAAGTCCTCAATATCAACAACTCAGAAGAAGGATGAAGGCTGCAGCAGTAGAGAGATGCCTAGTCATTGAGGTTTCTTTGCCACAAGTACTGGATCTAACTTATGTCAAAGACAGTGTGCGAAGGCTGATATGCAACAGCATTCCTACATTAGAAAATGTTTCGGCACAAAGTGCCTACATGAGGGAATTCCAAACTGCTTCCCCACCAGCCTTCTTTACAAACTATCTCATGGCCCTGGGCCACTTCTACATCCTGGAAACACATGCCAAACGTGTAGTTGGAAATGTGGCTCTAGGATTGGGCTCAGCTCAGCAGCCTCACAAAGGGCCCACAGAATCCGTGACCAGTGACAGGGAATTTCCTAAATAAAAACGGATGCTGTAAATCAGGAACAAAAACAAAGTTAACAGTTAACGTTTCGGTTCCGGTGACCCTTCCTCAGAGCTTCCTCACTGGACCCGAAATGTTAACTCTGTTTTCTCCTCCACAGATGCTGCCAGACCTGCTGAGCTTTTCCAGCAACTTTGTTTTTGTACACGGAATTTCCTAGGTGTATGATCATATTCATTAGCGAGAGATTGCCAACATCAACACGGCAAGAGTTTGACTGCAGTTGGAATACTGAGCAGTTTTGAGCCGGTTATTTGAGGAAAGCTTTACTGACATTAGAGGCAGTTTAGTGAAAGTTCACTAGCTTGATTCCAGGCATTGAGAGACTATCTTATGTGGAGAAGTTGAGGAGGTTGGTCCTGTACAGATTGGAATTTGGAAGAAAGAGAGGTTACCTTATTGAAATATGCAGAGTTCTTAAGGGACTTGACAGGGTAGATGCAGAAAGATTGGCCTGGAATCTTCCAAGGGGAAACAGAGGGTATAATTTCAAAATAAGGTGTTGCACATTTAAGATAGAGATGGTGAGGAATTTCTTCCAAGGGTAGTGAACCTGTGGAATTCTTCACTTTAAGTGCTTACGAGTCTGGGTCATTAAATATAGAACATAGAACAGTACAGCACAGAACAGGCCCTTCAGCCCACAATGTTGTGCCGACCATTGATCCTCATTGTTGTCTCATTCATCATTATTTGTTTTTTGAGACAACGGCCACCAACCGATTGAAATCGGGGTGGTCACGTATGGGTATTCAGTGCACACTCACATATCCCTAACGCCCTGTCGCTAGAGAAGTTTGAAAAGTTTGTAGTCTCAAAGTGGATTGGAACCTGCAACGCAATGTTAAAATTGTGCACTTGTCAGTATTGTATGCTGCTAGCGTTCCTAGCCAGTTATAGGACAAGGGGAATATCAATCTACCATTTAAGTGCAGCAAAAAAAAACAAACAACAATTACCCAGATCCCCCTGTATGATGAAACAATTTCAATAAAATTTTCCATCTTGTTACAGTAGGCTATATCCCACATGTCAACAGTTTGTAGAAGGATTGTTTACATGGCTCAGAGTTTAAAAGGCCGTCCCAAAGCCTGAGCTGAATGAGAAAAGCTAGATTTCTTTTGTCTAGCTCGTACCATGGCAGGGCAGAAAAGTTATTTGAAAAAAAAAATGAGTGAGATTTGTCTGAGTGGAATTCTAGGGATTCCACAATGAAGTTTGAGGAGAAGACGTGCACAGGTTTTGGATGCGACAAGATGTTTGAGGACTAAGGACAGCAAAAAGGGAAGTTGGAGAAGGGGTAGGTAGGGGAGGCTTCTTTTGACAAAAGGGGTCAATGATGTCTAATTTCAAGGAGAGATGGATGGTACTTCTTTATTCAACAGGATGAGGGCCCAGAGGGCAGTTCAGAGTCAACCACATTGCTGTAGGTCTGGAGTCACATGTAGGCCAGACCAGGTAAGGATAGCAGTTCCCTTCCTTAAAAAAGGACCTTGTGAACCAATTAGGCTTTTCCTGACAATGGGCTCACAGTCATCATTAGACTCTTAATTCCAAATATTTGTTGAATTCAAATTCCATCATGTGCCATGGATCTTTAATAACTAGAATAATCGAGCATTATAGGGAAAAGACAGAAAAGTGGAGTTGTGGATTATCAGATTGGCCATGATCTTATTGAACAATTCAGACTTGATGGGCTGAAAGTCCTATTTCTGTTCCTGCATCTTATGGTCTGTTGTGCTGGAACCATTGTTTTGTAGGTTTTCATAAATCAAGTATCTTTTGAGAATGCTTCAGCATTTTGATGGGTAAGGCTACCCCTTTTACAATTTTTTTTTCCTGTTTTGGATAATATCTTGTCTGTTGACTGTAAAAATGTGTTTTCAATTACTTTGGATTATTGAGCTATATGTTAAGTAAGTGGGCGTAATGTGGAAAAAAGTGGATTTGCTCATTTCGGAAGGGAGAGCAAGACAATATTATTTAAATAGAGAAAAGCTTCAGAAAGCTGCAAAGCAAAGGGACATGAGGGTATTTGTGCATGAAGTGCACAAAGCTAATGCATAGTGCGCCAGTTAATTAGGAAGGCTAATGGTATGTTGACCCTTATTTCAAGTTTGCTTAGAATAAGAGTAGGGAAGTCTTACTTTGATTGTACGAAGTGCTGGGTATCCCGCATCTGGAGTACAGAGAATTATTTTGGTCCCCTGTGTAATGGAAGGTTATAATTTCATGGGAGACAATTTAGAAAAGTTTCACATGATGTTCGTTATTTGGAGAGATTTGCCCAATGAGCAATTGCTAAACAGCTTGGGACTCTACTCACTGGAGTTTAGATGTTTGAGAGGTGTTCTAATTGAAACATATAGGACTCTTCAGGGCTTGACAGGGTAGTTGCTGAGAGCATATTTCCGCTCATGACAGTGTCTCGGACAAGGGGGCATGTTCTCAGAATAAATGGGTGCCAGTTTAATACTAAGATGAGGAGAAACTTCTCCTCCCAGAAGATCTTTGGAATTCCTTGTCACAGAGCTGTCAGGGCAGAGTCCTTTTTGTATATTTAAGGTTGAGGTAGGTAGATTCTTGATCAGTAGGGAACACAAGGGTTATAGCAAAAATGTAGGAAAGTGGATATGAGGAATGTCAAATCAGCCAAGATTCTTTTGGATGACAGAGGAAGCTTGATGGGTTGAATGCCTTCCTCCTCCTCCTTATTTCTTATGATCGTTATGGTCTTACCATAATGTATGGGGGAGTAGGCTCAAAGGACCAAATAAATTCCTCCTTTTATGTTTGATGTCTATTTTTAAAGAAAGCCAACATTCTGCCAACAGTGGACCTTAAGCTGACTAGCCTTTAATTACCTTTTTTTTGTCTCCATCCTTTTTTTTAAACTAAGGTGTTGTACTAGCAGTTTTCCAGTCCTCTAGAACTTTCCAGAATCTAAGAATTGATTTTTACCAGTGCACCCATTATCTCTGTAACTACTTTTTATCAATACCCTAGGATGTATCCCATCAGGCCCAGGGGACTTGGCTGCCTCATTAGCCCTGTTAGTTTCCCCAGCACTTTTCCCCTGTGTCAATGATATATCAACTGATTGTTGCCAGATTTTTGGTATAACTACTCACTGGATAAGTGCACTGATACATCAGATAAGGCCTTTTCAGAGGTTCTTCAAATTGTATTGTCATGCATTCACCGTGTCTATCGGTGCAGTTAACTGGCCTAAGTGAGGTATTGTGACATGACCAATGTAGTCTCAATTATGTTTTTCAAATAAAATTTAGGAATGATTTCATTTGGATCAGCGTCCTGATTAAGTAAAAACAGAGTGCATATGTAAACCAACATTCCCAGAACTAAGTATCAGAGATAATGGGAACTGCAGATGCTGGAAATTCCAAGATAATAAAATGAGGCTGGATGAACACAGCAGGCCAAGCAGCATCTCAGGAGCACAAAAGCTGACGTTTCGGGCCTAGACCCTTCATCAGAGAGGGGGATGGGGGGAGGGAACTGGAATAAATAGGGAGAGAGGGGGAGGCGGACCGAAGATGGAGAGTAAAGAAGATAGGTGGAGAGGGTGTAGGTGGGGAGGTAGGGAGGGGATAGGTCAGTCCAGGGAAGACGGACAGGTCAAAGAGGTGGGATGAGGTTAGTAGGTAGCTGGGGGTGCGGCTTGGGGTGGGAGGAAGGGATGGGTGAGAGGAAGAACTGGTTAGGGAGGCAGAGACAGGTTGGACTGGTTTTGGGATGCAGTGGGTGGGGGGGAAGAGCTGGGCTGGTTGTGTGGTGCAGTGGGGGGAGGGGATGAACTGGGCTGGTTTAGGGATGCAGTAGGGGAAGGGGAGATTTTGAAACTGGTGAAGTCCACATTGATACCATATGGCTGCAGGGTTCCCAGGCGGAATATGAGTTGCTGTTCCTGCAACCTTCGGGTGGCATCATTGTGGCAGTGCAGGAGGCCCATGATGGACATGTCATCAAGAGAATGGGAGGGGGAGTGGAAATGGTTTGCGACTGGGAGGTGCAGTTGTTTGTTGCGAACTGAGCGGAGGTGTTCTGCAAAGCGGTCCCCAAGCCTCCGCTTGGTTTCCCCAATGTAGAGGAAGCCGCACCGGGTACAGTGGATGCAGTATACCACATTGGCAGATGTGCAGGTGAACCTCTGCTTAATGTGGAATGTCATCTTGGGGCCTGGGATAGGGGTGAGGGAGGAGGTGTGGGGACAAGTGTAGCATTTCCTGTGGTTGCAGGGGAAGGTGCCGGGTGTGGTGAGGTTGGAGGGCAGTGTGGAGCGAACAAGGGAGTCACGGAGAGAGTGGTCTCTCCGGAAAGCAGACAGGGGAGGGGATGGAAAAATGTCTTGGGTGGTGGGGTCGGATTGTAAATGGCGGAAGTGTCGGAGGATAATGCGTTGTATCCGGAGGTTGGTAGGGTGGTGTGTGAGAACGAGGGGGATCCTCTTGGGGCGGTTGTGGCGGGGGCGGGGTGTGAGGGATGTGTCGCGGGGAATACGGGAGACGCGGTCAAGGGCGTTCTCGATCACCGTGGGGGGAAAGTTGCGGCCCTTAAAGAACTTGGACATCTGGGATGTGCGGGAGTGGAATGTCTTATCGTGGGAGCAGATGCGGCGGAGGCGGAGGAATTGGGAATAGGGGATGGAATTTTTGCAGGAGGGTGGGTGGGAGGAGGTGTATTCTAGGTAGCTGTGGGAGTCGGTGGGCTTGAAATGGACATCAGTTACAAGCTGGTTGCCTGAGATGGAGACTGAGAGGTCCAGGAAGGTGAGGGATGTGCTGGAGATGGCCCAGGTGAACTGAAGGTTGGGGTGGAAGGTGTTGGTGAAGTGGATGAACTGTTCGAGCTCCTCTGGGGAGCAAGAGGCGGCGCCGATACAGTCATCAATGTACCGGAGGAAGAGGTGGGGTTTGGGGCCTGTGTAGGTGCGGAAGAGGGAGTGTCCTCACACTCAACAACTTCTCTTTTGACTCCTCCCACTTCCTACAGACTAAGGGGGTGGCCATGGGCACCCGCATGGGCCCCAGCTATGCCTGCCTCTTTGTAGGTTACGTGGAACAGTCCCTCTTCCGCACCTACACAGGCCCCAAACCCCACCTCTTCCTCCGGTACATTGATGACTGTATCGGCGCCGCCTCTTGCTCCCCAGAGGAGCTCGAACAGTTCATCCACTTCACCAACACCTTCCACCCCAACCTTCAGTTCACCTGGGCCATCTCCAGCACATCCCTCACCTTCCTGGACCTCTCAGTCTCCATCACAGGCAACCAGCTTGTAACTGATGTCCATTTCAAGCCCACCGACTCCCACAGCTACCTAGAATACACCTCCTCCCACCCACCCTCCTGCAAAAATTCCATCCCCTATTCCCAATTCCTCCGCCTCTGCTGCATCTGCTCCCACGATAAGACATTCCACTCCCGCACATCCCAGATGTCCAAGTTCTTTAAGGACCGCAACTTTCCCCCCATGGTGATCGAGAACGCCCTTGACCGCGTCTCCCGCATTTCCCGCGACACATCCCTCACACCCCGCCCCCGCCACAACCGCCCCAAGAGGATCCCCCTCGTTCTCACACACCACCCTACCAACCTCCGGATACAACGCATTATCCTCCGACACTTCCGCCATTTACAATCCGACCCCACCACCCAAGACATTTTTCCATCCCCTCCCCTGTCTGCTTTCCGGAGAGACCACTCTCTCCGTGACTCCCTTGTTCGCTCCACACTGCCCTCCAACCCCACCACACCCGGCACCTTCCCCTGCAACCGCAGGAAATGCTACACTTGTCCCCACACCTCCTCCCTCACCCCCATCCCAGGCCCCAAGATGACATTCCACATTAAGCAGAGGTTTACCTGCACATCTGCCAATGTGGTATACTGCATCCACTGTACCCGGTGCGGCTTCCTCTACATTGGGGAAACCAAGCGGAGGCTTGGGGACCGCTTTGCAGAACACCTCCGCTCAGTTCGCAACAAACAACTGCACCTCCCAGTCGCAAACCATTTCCACTCCCCCTCCCATTCTCTTGATGACATGTCCATCATGGGCCTCCTGCACTGCCACAATGATGCCACCCGAAGGTTGCAGGAACAGCAACTCATATTCCGCCTGGGAACCCTGCAGCTATATGGTATCAATGTGGACTTCACCAGTTTCAAAATCTCCCCTTCCCCTACTGCATCCCTAAACCAGCCCAGTTCATCCCCTCCCCCCACTGCACCACACAACCAGCCCAGCTCTTCCCCCCCCCCCCCCAACCCACTGCATCCCAAAACCAGTCCAACCTGTCTCTGCCTCCCTAACCGGTTCTTCCTCTCACCCATCCCTTCCTCCCACCCCAAGCCGCACCCCCAGCTACCTACTAACCTCATCCCACCTCTTTGACCTGTCCGTCTTCCCTGGACTGACCTATCCCCTCCCTACCTCCCCACCTACACCCTCTCCACCTATCTTCTTTACTCTCCATCTTCGGTCCGCCTCCCCCTCTCTCCCTATTTATTCCAGTTCCCTCCCCCCATCCTCCTCTCTGATGAAGGGTCTAGGCCCGAAACGTCAGCTTTTGTGCTCCTGAGATGCTGCTTGGCCTGCTGTGTTCATCCAGCCTCACATTTTATTTTCCCAGAACTAAACTTGGTCTCTTCCCAAGAAAACGATATAACTCTTGCATAAAATGTATATTTGCTTAGGATAGCTTCTGCTCAACTTGAAATCACCTTCTGATTTTGACCATGTATTTCTATTAGCTTTTCTTCTGCTCTATAAGCACTGTCTTAATGGGGAAAAAAAACAACTTTAGTCTTGATTCCTGCTGTTTCTATCTGTTAGGGAACGGAGTACAGCTGTGCTTCATAGGAATTGAATATCATGATGTTTCAGACAAGTCTATCTTTTGGAAATTTTACTGTGAATGACCAGTCATAGTTTTATGATAAGGGGTAGAAGATTCAAAACTGAGATGAGGAGAAATTACTTTTATC
Organism: Stegostoma tigrinum; assembly: GCF_030684315.1. Classification (NCBI taxonomy): domain Eukaryota; kingdom Metazoa; phylum Chordata; class Chondrichthyes; order Orectolobiformes; family Stegostomatidae; genus Stegostoma; species Stegostoma tigrinum. Next base: position 47,218,222 of record NC_081354.1, on the reverse strand, counting down.
AAAGGAGCGTGAATTGGTGGATTCACTACCTCAGAATGTGGTGGATGCTGGGACATTGAGTAAATTTGAGGAGAATACAGATGGATTTCTAATTAGCAGTGGGTTGAAGGGCTACAGTGGGGCAGGAAAGTGGAGTTGAGACCAATATAAGATCAACCATGATCAAATGGGAGAGCAAGCTGTAGGGGCTGAATTGCCTCTCTCTGTTTTTTAGTTCCTATGTTTAGCCATCCTCACAATATGGCTACTTCCAGGAAAACACTGAGCTCTTTAGTAGTTTTGGAGCTATTCATGTAGCTTTCCAACTTTTATATCTTTCTTAGCAAGCTTGTCCAATGCCTCAGAGTCTTGACTCTTTGTTCTTCTGTTGCTCAGCAGTAGGAGTCCGGGAGAGAGTGCGAGAGCAGCCAGGAAGGTAAGGTTTCATTATAAAATTTTTACCTCATGTGACTACGGCCTTCGGTTGTTCAGTGGTGAAGGAGTCCCAGAGCAGGCATGAGTGGTCAGCTGGATAACGGTTGTCTTTCACCCAATAAATTTGGGAAATAACTGAAATACCTGAGACATTACATGTGTAGTATCTCCAACCCTTCCACCTCCTCTAACTTAATAATAAAGACTAAGTGTAGTGAGCAGGTCAACTATTTGCATTTTATTTTCTAATCTCTTTGTTATCTTCTGGGGAGGTCACCCAGATGACACATCCGCTGAGAGTGGTTCGCAAGGCAAAACTGGAGTCTGTTTGAGTATATAATGGAAGAAACTTACTGGTGCAATGAACACGTAAAGAGAGAACGCTGCAAAACTTGGGGGAAAAAAAACAATTAATTTTAAATAATTAACTAAGTAGAAATGGCAGGTCAGGTGATGGTTTGTAGCTGTACGATGTGGGAGCTAGCTGATCCCGTTGAGAATGGCAAAGACCACATCTGCATTAAGTGTTGGCTGCTTGAGCTCCGGCTCAAAATTGACGAGCTGGAATCCAAACTCCAAACACTACGGCACATCCAGGAGGGGGAGGGACACTGGATGCTGTGTTCCGGAAGGCAGTCATATCTAGTAGATTAACTAATGTTAATTCGATCAGCAGCCAGGGACAGCAGTGTGTGACTGTGAATGAGGCAGGTAGAGGAACCCTGCAGACAGGAACACAGAAGCTGCAGCCTTTGACCTTGTCCCACAGTATGAGGTACTTGCTCACTGCGTGGATGAAGAACAGGGCTGCAGAAAGGATGAGTCAACTGACCGTGGTACCATGGCTCAGGAAGCCATTCAAGAGGGGGGAGCTAAAGGACAGATTGTAGTTGTGGGGGATAGACAGTATCCTTTGCAAGCAGGATAGAGAGTCCCACATGGTGTGTTGCCTGCCTGGTGTCAGGGTGCGCAACAACTCTGACTGGCTTGAGAGGATAATAGAGAGGGAAGGGGAGGATCCAGTTGTTGTGGTCCACATAGGTACCAACAACGTTGGCAGGACTAGGAAAAAAGACCTGTTTTGAGATTATGCAAAGCTAGGAGAAAAGCTAATAAAAAAAACAGGTCTTCAAGAGTCATAATCTCTGGATTGCTGCCCGAGCCACGTGCAAATTGGTATAGGGAGGCAAGGATCAGGGAAGGAAATACGTGACTAAAAGAGTGGTGTAGGAAAGAGGGTTTCCTTTTTGTGCGGCACTGGCATCAGTTCTGGGACAGGAGGGATCTGTACCGCTGGGATGGACTCCACCTGAACAGGGCCAGGTCCAGTGTTCTGGTGAAAAGTATAAATAGGGTGGCCAATAGAACTTTAGTAAGTAGGGGGGAAGGGAGTCGTGAGCGTACAGGGAGTATAACAATTAATGTAAGGCAAAGCATCAGGTTAGCAGGTGGCAAGGAAGCTTCAACTCTATTGAAAATTAGGAAAAATGTTAAAGGGTGGGAGAACCTGAGCTGTTTGTAATGGACTCAAAGAAGGTGCTAAAACTGACATAAGGGCACTTTATCTGAATGCTCGGAGCATTTGAAACAAGATGGATGAGTTGACAGCGCAAATCATGGCAAATGGGTATGATTTAGTGGCCATTACAGAGACATGGTTGCAGGATGGTCGTGATTGGGAGTTAAATATTCAGGGGTATCGAACTGTTCAGAAGGACAGACAGGAAGGTAAGGGAGGTGGTGTCGCTCTGATCTTTAAGGATGATATCAGGGCGGTAGTGAGAGATGATATAGGTTCGACTGAACAAAAGGTTGAATCTATTTGGGTGGAAGTTAGGAATAGCAGGGAGAAGCAGTCACTGATAAGTGTGGTCTATAGGCCACCAAATAATAACATCGTCGTGGGGTGGGCAATAAACATAGAAATAGCCAATGCATGTAAAAATGGTACAGCAATTACCATGAGGGATTTTATTCTACATGTCATTGGTCAAACCAGGCCAGGCATGGCAGCCTTGAAGAGGGGTTCATAGAATGCGTCCGCGATAATAGACCATAAGACATAGGAGTTGAAGTAAGGCCATTCGGCCCATCAATTCCACTCTGCCATTTAAATCATGGCTGATGGGCATTTCAACTCCACTTCCCTGCACTCTCTCCGTAGATCAAGAATTTGTCAATCTCTGCCTTGAAGGCATCCGATGTCCTGGCCTCCACTGCACTCCGTGGCAATGAATTCCGCAAGCCCACTAATCTCTGGCTGAAGAAATATCGTCTCATTTCAGTTTTAAATTTACCCCCTGTAATTTTAAGGCTGTGCCCACGGGTCCTAGTCTCTAATTTCCTTGAACAATATATAATGGAACCTACGAGGGAGCAAGCTATCCAAGATCTAGCTCTGTGTAATAAGACAGGAATAATTAATGATCTCACAGTTAGGGATCCTCTTGGAAGGACTGATCACAGTATGGTCAAATTTAAAATACAGATGGAGCATAAGAAGGTTAAGTCCAATACCAATGTCCTGTGCTTAAACGAACGAGACTATGATGGGATGAGGGAGGAGTTAGCTAAGGTAGAATGGGCACAAAAACTTTATGGTGGGCCAATTGAGAAACAGTGAAGGACTTTCTAAACGATTTTTCAGTGCGCAGCAGAAGTATATTCCAGTGATAAGGAAGAACTGTAGGAAAAGAGATTGTGAGCCATGGATGTCTAAGGAAACAAAGTATCAGATTGGGGGGAAAACACACAAAAAAGAAGTGTAGTGGGAAACTAGTAGACTGAGAAATCTGTAAAGGCCAACAGAGCCCCAAAAAAAGTTACAAAGAAAAGTAAGATAGATTATGAGAGTAAACTAGCTCAGAATGTAAAAACAGGCAACAAAAGTTTCTACAAATATGTAAATTGTAAAAGACTGGATATGGTAAACGTTGGTCCTTCTGAGGATAAGGCTGATTTAATAACTGGGAATGAGGAAATAGCTGCGGCATTAAAGTTATTTTGTGTTGATCTTCACAGTGGAAGACACAAATAACATGCCGAAAACTGATGGCAAGATGGTTATAGCAGGAGAGGACCTAGAAACTATCATTATCACTAAGGAGGCCGTGCTGGGCAAGCTAATGGGGCTAAAGGTAGACAAGTCTCCTGGCTGTGATGAAATGCATCTCAGGGTACTAAAAGAGGTGATGGGGTAAATAGCAAATGCACAAGTGATTATATACCAAAGTTCGCTGGACTCTGGGGTGGTTCCCGCAGATTGGCTGTTTCCCTATGTGATGCCACTGTTTAAAAAAAGGAAGCAGGCAAAAAGTCAGTAACTGTAGGCCATTTAGCTTAACTTTGGTAGTAGGAAAAATGCTTGAGCCTATGATTATGGAAGAAATAGCAAAGCATCTGGATATAAATTCTGCTATTGGGAACACCCAGCACAGATTCATGAAGGATAGGTCATGTTTAACTAATTTTGTGGAATTCTTTGAGGACATTACTTGCATGGTGGACACTGTGGATGTGGTGTATCTGGATTTCCAGAAGGCATTTGACAAGGTGCCACACCAAAGGCTGCTATTTAAGATAAAGTTGCACAGTATTACAGGTAATGTATTGGCATGGATAGAAGTTTGGTTGACCAGTAAAAAGCAAAGAGGAGGGACAAATGGGTGTTTTTCTGGTTGGCGGTCAAAGTGGTGTGCCGCCGGGATCAGTGTTGGGACCTCAGTTGTTTACAATTTACGTTGATGATTTGGAGTTGGGGACTAATTGTGGTGTGTCAAAATTTGCAGATGACACTAAGATGGATGGTAGGACAAAGTGTGCAGAAGATACAAAGTCATAGAGGGATATTGATAGTCTGAGTGGGGCAAAGGTCTAGCAGATAGAGTACAATGTTGAAAAGTGTGGAGTCATCCATTTTGGTAGGAATAATAGCAAAATGGACTGTTTTAAAATGATAAAAAATTGCAGCAAGCTGCTGTGCACAGTGACTTGTGAGTCCTTGTGCATGAATCGCTAAAAGTAGGATTGCAGGTGCAGCAGAAAATTAAAAAGGCAAATGGAATTTTGTTTGTCATTGCCAGAGGGATGGATTTTAAAAAGATGGAGGCTATGCTACAGCTGTACAGGGTCTTGGTGAGGCCACACCTTGAGTACTGTGTACAGTTTTGGTCTCCTTACTTGAGAAGGGATATACTAACACTGGAGGGGGTGCAGAGGAGATTCACTTGGTTGATTCCAGAGTTGAGAGGATTGGATAATGAGGAGACACTGGAGTAGGCTGGGATTGTACTTACTAAAATTCAGAATAATGAGGGGAGTTCTTATAGATTATGAAGGGAATAGATAAGCTGGAGGCAAGGAGGTTGTTTCCACTGGCAGGTGAAACTCGGACTAGGGGGCGTTGCCTCAAAATAAAGGGAAGCAGATGTAGGACTGAGGTCAAGAGGAACTTCTTCACCCAAAGGGTTGTGAATCTGTGGAATTCCCTGTCCGGTGAAGCAGCTGAAGCTACCTCGCTGAATGTTTTTAAGGCAAGGCTTGATAAATTTTTGAACAGTAGAAGATATAAGGGTTATGGTCAGTGGGCGAGTAAGTGGAAATGTAAGTGGAAATAAGTCTGAAAATGATCAGCCGTGATCTTATTGAATGGTAGAGCAGGCTCGAGAGTTGGATGTCCTACTCCTGCTCCTAGTTCTTATGCCAAACTGATAATAACTGACCTCTTCCTATATGCAAAATGTTCCCATGCTCATAAGTCTCTCTTACTACAACTTCTGCTTCTGTATTTTGATCTCACACCTACTCCAACTCTACTGTGTTGTTAAAGCGGAATTTTTCTGTCAGCTAACAGCTTTCACATTCTGTGGCTTGGCACTGCCCCCAGTTTAAATAACACCAGATCACATGGAATAGTACTTCATATCAGTAAAGAAAATTATGAAGTTATTTAAAATAAATTAAACATTGTCCATACTGTACAGCTTCAGGGTCCAAGATTTTGACAATCAGCCAGATTTTCTTAGTCCTAAATTCATCAGTAAATAACACATCTGCCACCTTTTCGAAAATATGTTATACTAATGAAAGAAAAACTGTGAATGCCAAATAGGAAGGGATCAGAAGAAATAGAGGGATCAACTGCATTTAGAAAGCTTTTCAAATAGGATGAACCTGAGCAAGAATATAATGGCTGAATAAACTGAGTCAATAGCAGTGAATACAGATCCTTTGCTAGTTTCACTATTTTATGAATGCGTTACTCAAATCACTTGATGCATCAGGAATTTTAGTTGTAATGTAGTATTTTTATATCCAAATGGCCCTGGAATCATCATGGAAACTGATAAAGACTAACTTAGCACATGATAGTTTATTTGTTTGGCTAATTTTTGGATAACTAGGTATCATTTGTGATCATTTTTTCATGATGTACCATTATTTTTCGTTGTGATTGCAATAGGCTTTGAGTTTATTTGTGTTATATGGAGCGTTAAGAAACTGCAGTGCCCTTTTTGAAAAGGTTGTGTCCACGTTGGAATTATGTGGTCAAGTTGTTGATCTATTTATCACCATACAGTTGACTTTTCTCAATTTCTGTTTGTGTTTTTGGTACTTTCAGCTTGGTTTTAATTTTGATTTTATTGTGACATAGATATTCTTTGTGATCTAGACTTTGGACTTTATTTCCCTGCGAAGTCAGCTGTGCTTCTATTGAGCTGCTGATCCATGGTTAGCTTTATTGACAATATTAATTAATTGGAATAATAGAGAGAGGGAAAAAAACACGGTGCAGGACACCACCAGAAAGAGAGCTAAAGAGGACAAAGTAGGATAAATAAGTAGATAACAACAAGCTTGGACTTTCAAAGCCTGACTTTTGGTTAGAATGATTAGGGGAGTAGGGCATCCTCAGCTTTTCCTGGGAAGGAAGCAGTTAAAATAGAGGACTGTGCAATGATTCTTGAATTTGACAAATGACAATGCACCAATGGGAAAATCCTGCAATATGCAGTTACATGTCTAGTGAATCATAATGGCTGTTTTTCAGATTCAAACTACTGGTATTGAAGGTTTGGTGATTCCTGTTGTAGTTCCTGCTATTCTATACTTCATGCTGGTTAAACAGTATCAACATATTAGCAGCATAAATTGGCATATAAGGACCATGGTGTGAAATGTGGAATAATCGTATATTGTGAAGTGGTCTTTGTGGCCTAATAAAATATGGGTGGACTGCTTTGCAAGTGCAGTGAAACATGTTAAGTGATTGAATCAAGTGAGATCTGTCAAATGAACTGATGTAAATTATAACAAGTCTTTCCATACAGAAAAATTGGTAACATTTCCATAATAATAATTTTTGATGTAAAAATAAACTTTAACTTCTCCATCTGCAGTTGTTTGGACACCAAAGTAGTTTGAAGAATCTATTTATTTAGTCCATCACAAAATGGCCAATCCAGAATAGAATATCTGACGCAATATGTTGATACATAACTCATGCATCCAACTAAGGAATGATGCAGCAAAATAATCTTGCCATCTTGAAGAAAATTATCATAGAATCCCTACAGAGTGGAAGCAGGCCATTTGGCCCATTGTATCCATATGCCGCTCTGAAGAGCATCTCACTCAGACCCACGCCCCTATTCTTGTAACCCTGCATTTCCTATGGTAATTCAACACTCTGCATATTCCTGGACACTATGGGACAATGTAACATGGCCAGTCCACCTACCCTGCACATCTTTGGCCTGTGGAAGGAAACCAGAGCACCCAGAGGAAACCCACGCATGCATGGGGAGAATGTGTAACTCCACATGCAGTCACCTGGGGGTGGAATTGAACCAGGGTTCCTGGTGCTGTGAGGCAGCAGTGCTAACCACTGAGCCACAGTGCTGCCCAGTAAAGTAAATTAAGTTCATCTTTTTTGAAAGAAAATATATTTTGCTGTCTTTACAAAGACAGTGGAGAAGTAGGAAAAAAGAAGTTTCAGAAGTCCCCTCTTTGAGTGACAAGTCCAAGACTAGTTATTTTAAAACGTAACAATTATGCACGATAGACACAGTTGTTAAAACAAAATGTTGTTGACCAATATTTAGAATTTTTCTTGAAGCACACTTTTTCTCCTTGCCACTCCTCAAATAAAGGATATTTATGTATGTAAATTTAGAGATTAGATAAGATGGTACACATAGCTATATTAAGGATTTGAAGAAGTCGCACATAATGCTAATAATGAGCATTATCACAAAACTGTTCAGACTAAAAAGATGCTATTGATTGTAGACCATGTAAGTGGACCTACTGCATATATTTGGCATTAAAGCTAGTGTTTAAGACAAAGTTGTCATGTCAAAAATATCTAACTTTATAGAATTATGGATAACTTATTATCAGTTGCAGGCTATTAAGTCAGTCAGCACATATTTATAACCCCAAAGGTGGTTAGAGACAGCTGAGAAGTTTCTAGATGTTAGCAGAAAGTTAGAATTAATTTTTATCTTTAGCTAATTTACCTGGGGGGAAAAACTGACCCAAATGTCAGTCTCCAATTTCCCATCCTTCTCCAAAGTCCCTCAACATGCTGACGCCATCCAGATGCATTCCCATTTTTCTTCAAACTTCATGTTTGACTTTTTCAGGTCAGGTTTCTATTGATACTGAATCAATGCTTCCGGAAGTTTCAAATGTTGTCCAGTGTGACTATAATGAAGGTGAATGGTCCCTCCTCACTCTTCTCAACCTGTCTGCAATCTTTGGCATTGTTGACTACACCACTTTTGTCCAATGCCACTCCACTGTCATCTCGGTAGGAACATTCACACCTGATTCCATTCTTATCTATCTAAGTATAGCCAGATAATCACTTAGAATGAATTCTCTTCCTGCTCTACCACTGTTGTCCCTCAAGGATTGCTCACTACCCCATTTTATCACTAGTGCTATCATCCAGAAGCACTGTGTTAATTTTCATGTGAATGCTGGAGACCCAATTCTATCTCACCACCCTTCTTAATTCCTCCACTGTTGTTAAATAATCAGAGTGCCAATCGACATCTATTACTGGATGACAGGGCGTTTCGTTCAAGTAAATTTTGGGAAGATTAAACCATTGTTTTAATTTCCTGCTATGAACTATGCCCTCCAGCTTATTAACTGTATTCGTCTCCCCCCACAACAAAGTGTGGAACTGGATGAACACAGCAGGCCAAGCGATATCTTAGGAGCACAAAAGCTGACATTTCGGGCCTAGACTTTTCAGATCTGTTTGCAGCCTCAGTGTCACAATTGATCAGAGAAGAGCTTTTGAACCTGGTCCATCTTTTAACTAAGACCAACTGTTTCCATCACTATAGCGATTGCCCAACTTCATCCTAGGAAGTCTTAATTCACATATTTTTATTACCTTTTAGATACAATCCTACTCAATTTCTTACATGTAACAGTTCGTCCAAAAATTTGCCACCCATGTCTTGTATCAAATTCCATTCTTTTATCTCTGTGCTCATTGACCTACATTAGAGTTAAAGTCATGTAATTTCTTTATTTTCAAAATTCTTATGCTTGGTTGCAAATTCCTCTGTGGTCTTGCCCCTCCCTATCTTTGTTATCTTACATAACTCATGTTTCTGTGATGTACATTCCTTTTATTTTGGTCTCTGGTACACTCCCAATTTTAATGTTTCAGCATTGATGGCTGTGCCTTCAGTTATCTTGGCTGGGAAAGCTCTGGAAATGCTGCCGTACACCTCTATGCCTCACTTC